>NW_004444122.1:562675-584353 GCF_000243295.1 Trichechus manatus latirostris | reverse complement strand
GTCAGGAGTTGCCAAATCAGCTAAAACCAAGCTCTCCTACCCAAACAAGGTTAAGCACCAGTTCCAGCCAATCAGGTATAAACCTTACTTTGTTTCCGAGTTTATAAATGCTTTCCCCACTTGTTTCTCTTTGGAGGTCACAGCCATTTTCAGTTTGGTTGCTAGCTGATTCATGAATTGTTGTTGTGTTCGAATAAACTCACAGATATTTATTTTTGAGTTGATTTTTCGTTTAACAGCAGCAACAGGTGTTTTTTTTTTTTTTTTTTTTTTTGGTTTAATAGGTATGATTCTGCAGATGGAGAACTTAAGACTAGGAGAAATTAAATAGCTTTTCAAAAGTCAGCTAGATAGAAAGGTGGCCTTGAAGAAGAGCCTAGACATCCTGACCCCAGGTTCTCCACTAAACCTCTATGTCCTTGCCACTCAGTGTGGTCCTCTGACCAGGGGCTTCAGTATCACCTGGGAGCTTGTTAAAAATGCAGAATCTCAGCCCGCACCCCGGACTTGTAGAGTCAGTGCATTTTAACAAGCTCCACAGAGGATTGGTCTGCACGCTACAATCTGAGAAACATGCCTAGATATAAGTGCTTCCTCCTTTGAAATGCTGTCAATCCCCCAGGCCTGAGGAATACAGTGGCTATCAGTCAGTGACACTTCAACAGGAATGAGTTTCAGATCCTCCACTGGGAGCAGGATGTTAAGAACCCAGCAAGGCCCATCACGTTCTGTAGAGGGGATAAGGGATGAGAGAGCAAGAGAGAGAGGAAAAAGGAGTGTAGACTTTGTCATTGCCATCATCAGAAACAGTTCTGGCCTAGAAATCAGCCATCCCGAGGGAAAGTACGGTCTGCATTTTTGTCTGCATATTGCAGAGTCTGGAGAACAGACAGCCCGGGCAGACAGCACTGAGAACCAGCTGCGAGGAGGCTTTTCCGTGTTTCTCTTTCCCTGAGTCTCTTCTTCCTAACCTGGGTAAAGGTAATAATTTGGCCTGCTTCCCTTGCAGGTGTGTGGGGAGGACTCTTAGGATGGAAAAGGATTTGCATGGGTTCTGAGCAGGACGCAAGTCTCCAGTGCAATCATTTTTAGATGGGGCAGGGGCCTCATCTCCCCTCTGCCCCTGCAAAGCCGAGTTGTCAAATCTCCGGCTGGAAGGTCATATCCGTGTCTTTCTGGTTCTACGCACAACTGGTACCCCTCTGCTCCTTACACTAACCTAGGGCACTCATGGGGCCATCTGTCTTGTCTTCAGATACAAGTGCTAGGAATGGGTTCAGCCCATTTATGGTTCTGCTCTTTCTAATGGGTCATGGTACTTTCAAGATCTTTGAGGATGGTGCCTTGTCATTCATGGCCACTGACTCACAGATTCGATTCCAAAGGAAGGTGAGAGATCAATGTAATCTGCGTTTAGGAGTTCAAGCTCATCCTTAAATCTCAGCCCCACTATTCAGTAGCCATGTGTTCCTGAATGAATTTCTTAACCTCTCCATGACTCAGGTTCCTCATTTGCAAAGTAGAAATAATAATAGTCTCCAATTTACAGGGTTATTGGGAATATTAAATAAGATACTACATGTGAAGTACTTAGTCAATGCCAGCACTTAGTTGATACCAAATATATACTAGTTATTATTATTACTAGGATCCCTGGTAGTACAACAGTTAAAGTGCTCAGCTGCTAACTAGAAAGTTGGTGGTTTGAACCCACCCAGCAGCTCCATGTTAAAAAGACGTGGCAATCTGCTCCCATAAAGATTACAGGCCAGAAAACCCAGGGGCAGTTCTGCTCTGTCACGAGGCATCACTGTGAGTCACAAATTGACTTGACGACAGTTAACAACAACAATAACATTTTTATTATTACACCGTATTCCAAAAACTCAATTGTGAGACACCTCTCTGATTTCAGAGATGTTAAAATGGTGTTATTCATTCAACAGGATCATCAAGAAAAGGGTTCCAAAGTCAAAGATGTTTGGGAAATACCAGTTCCTTTCCTACAAATGCCGCCTCTCTTTGTGATCTCCAAGGCATCTGTTACATTCAGTGTTTCCCAGACTTCTCAGACAATGGAACCCCTTTTTCATGGAGCACCTTGAGCATTCTGTGAAGTACAGTTCTGGAAATGCTGATCTAGTCCAACGTTCTAATTTCATAGTTGGGGAAACTGAGGCCCAGTGCGAGGAGGAGACTTTCTGAAGTTACTCATCTGGTGAAGTGGTGGAGGCTAGGCCAATGGACAGTAACACTGGAGCCCCTCCACTGAACCACTCTGCCTCCCTTAACCTGTTACCTACGGCCTTGATAGTTTCAAAGACCTTCTGATTCCTGATGTGTGCTGCTCCTCACACTAACAGTGAGAGGTCCCAAAGGCAGGGGTCACCCTGTTGTAGTCACAGTCATCCAGCCACTTAGTGGAGGGGCAGAAATAGAACCCAGATCTAATTCCTGGTCTTCCTGCTCTATTTTCTTAACACCCTGAAGACTGTGACTCTGGAGAGGAGAAGGTGCATGATAGGAGGGAGCAGAGAAACCAAGAGGGCCCGGGGAGCCTGGGCAGAGGTTGTCCCAGTAGCGAAAGGGCTGAAACTAAGGCAGACCTTACCTCCTAAAGCTGGGCCAATGCTGGCTTCTACCATGATGGGCTGAGATGCAGGCCATCACCCCTGTGCTATGGTCCTGCCTGCCAAGTTTTGGCCAAGGATGGCCAGGGACAATAGGGGGTGAGTGTTATGGATTGAATTATGTCCCCCCAAGAAGATATGTTGAAGTCCTAACCCCTGTGCCTGTGAATGTGGCCCCATTTGGAAATAGGGGTTTTCTTTTGTTATATTAATGAGGTCATACCAGAGTAGGGTGGGGCCTAAACCTAACCCCTTCTGAATGTTGTCTTATAAAAAGAGCAGAACAGACATAGCAACACATATACGCAGAGGGGAAGACTCCATGTGAGGATTCCTCTACAAGCCAAGGAATGCCAACAAATGCCCAGGGCTGCCAGAAGCTGAAAGAGACAAGAAATGATCTTCTCCGAGCGGCCAGAAAGTAGTCCTGCCGATGACATGAATTCAGACTACTAGCCTCCAAAGCACTGAGAGAAAGAATTCCTGTTCTTTAAAGCCACCCACTTGGGGGTATTTTTGTTATGGCCACAATAGGTAACTGAGCGGGCTACTAGAGTTACCGCTGGAGGACGCTTATCACACACCTGCCCACAGGCAGAGCCTGGTGGAGTGGAGGGCAGACCTCTCGCTCTCCTGGAACTCGTACAGGTTCATTGTTATTTCATTGCTGAGGAATGTCCGCAGGGACCCACTGGGCAGGCTTCAGACCCCACTTATGAAGTCCACTGGGAAGTCCTTTCATCGCAGCAGTGAATTTAATGACTGCTTTGTTTTAAGAGCAGTTCATGTTTCACTGGCTAAGGTGAATTACTATGAGAAGTTAGCAAGCAATTCATCAACTTTTAAACCTCAGTATGATGTTTGTGGCCAAACATGACTGTTCTCACAGACCAAGCAACTCTCAACCTTCTCCCCTCTGACACACACATGACAGACGATGTTTATTCACATGTTTGACCCACCCCGCCTTGATATTGATTTAAAGAATATCAATATCAAGTGTTGGTAAGGATGTGGGAAAAGGCAAACTTAATACTCGTGCATTGCTCGTAAGAGTAACCACCATCTGCCTGTCAGTTTGTCATACTGTGGTGGCTTGAGTGTTGCTATAATGCTGGAAGATAGGCCACTGGTATTCCAAATACCAGCAGGGTTACCTACGGTGGATAAGTTTCAGTGGAGCTTCCAGACTAAGGCAGGCTAGGAAGAAAGGTCTGGTGACCTACTTCTGAAAATTGACCCATGAAAACCCTATGGATCACAACAGAATACTATCTGAAATAGTGCTGGAAAATACAAACATAACAACAATCATGAAAATGGCACAGGACTGGGCAACATTTGGTTCTGTTATACACAAGGTCACCAGGAGTTGGAGTCAACCCTACAGCAACTAACAACAATGACAGTATAAGCTGAAATAGACTCAGTAGAGAACAATTTGGCAATATCTAATGAAAGTATTCATTTTATTTCAATTGCGTTCCCTACAACCCCACATTTCCATCTTTAGGTATTTGTCCAAGAGAAGTTCATAGTGTATACAAGGAAACATATCCAAGGATCTTCACGGAAGGGTGTTGGTTATCCTGCATAATTGGAAACATCTCGGATGTCCACCAATAGAATGGCTAAGTAAAATATGGTATAGTCACACAATGGAACATTTCACAGCAGTTAAAAGGAATGAGTTAAAGCTACATGTATCAATATGGACAGATCTTAAAACTATAATGTTGAGTGAAAGAAGAAAATTGCTGTATGATACCAACATTGTTGTTGTTGTTAGGTGCATTCGAGTCAGCTCCAATTCATGGTGACCTTACGTATAAAGAATGGAACATTGTCCAGTCCTGCACCATCTTTATGACTGTTGGTATGTTGAACCCATTGCTATGGCCGTGGCGTCAATCTCTCTCATTGAAGGTTTCTCTCATTTTCACTGACCCTCTACCAACATTAAGACCCCATTTATGTAAATTTTCAAATTAGCACCATATATTTATCATTTATTGTTGTCGTTAGGTGTTGTTGAATTGATTCTGACTCATAGTGGAATCTGACTCATAGGACCTCACGTGGCAGAGTAAGAACTACACCATAGGGTTTTCTAGCCTGTAACCTTTCTGGGAGCAGATCACCATGTCTTTCTCTCGCAGAGCTACTGGGTAGGTTTGAACCATCAACCTTTTGGTTAGCAGCTGAGCACTTAACCATTTGTGCCACCAGGGCTCCTCCATATTTATCATTTATAGATGTGTGTAAGTTTATACATCTAAAAGCATTTAAAAAAAAACATATTGAAAGAGCACACACTATATTCGTGATAATGATTGTCCCTGAGAAGGGAGGGGGAGTGGGATGGGCTTGAAGGACAAAGCAGATTTCACTTTTTCTGTGAGGTTATTGTGGTAGGCACACCTTATGTATTCCACCTGAGGCTGACCAGCCACATGCCCAGAATTTCCAGTTCTTCCCACCATTTTTTGGACTTGGATGAAACACTCTGCCTCAGGGGCTGGATCCGGCCTCCCCAGTGGCTGGCCAAGAGGGTCAGACACAATGTAGTAGTTCTCAACAGGGATCAGTTTTGGTTGTCACCTGTCACCCTGAGTGTGGGGGTGCTACTGGCATCTAGTGGGTAGAGGCCAGGAATGCTGCTAGCCTACCTGCAGTACACAACACAGCCCCCACAAGAAAGAATTATCCAGCCCAAAATGTCAATAGTGCCAAGGTTCATATACCTTGCTTGGTGTAGTGGTTAAGAACAACAACAAAAAAACCCAGCTGCCATTGAGTCGATTCCAACTCATAGCAACCCCATGTGTATCAGAGCAGGGACTCTAAAAATAGACTAGCTGTGTGATCTCATACAAGTTACTTCGTCTCTCTGTGCTTCATCTTCCTCATCTGTAAAATGGGTATAAAAATTGCATCTGGTTGTTGTGAGGATTAAATGTGTTAATAACTTATGCAAAGCATTTATGTCAGTGAATGGCATGTAGAGTATATTTATTAAGTACAGTAGTAAGAGCAGTAGTGGTAACTCTGCCATGAAGAAGAGAAACACGGACTACTCTAATCCTTTCCAAGTAAACTATTCACAGACTTCAGAACTAATTGTCTCTAATTAGAAATATCTCATAATACCCCTCACGACTCATTGTAACACAATGATAATATTACAGTTTATTGATTGTAAGATGCACACTTTTTTCACATTTTGACATCTCTGAAGTCAGGATGGGTCTTACAATTATGACCGGCCGGTGGCTGTCAGACAGCTGTCACTCTTCACATGTGCATGAAACCTTGGAGGGTATCAGTGCCTAGGAAATCCTGGAGGGAGAAGGGAAGAGCCTTTTTAAGAAATGGCACATCACCCATACTGTTGATGGTCCTAGACAATATAATGTGAAAGATATGGTTATTAGTGACACTGAATCAAAAAGTGGTTCAGAAGAGTTGACTCTGCTGAACAGAATTCATTTTGCTGGCATTTTCCTTTTTATGTATTTACCAAAGTGATATATTATCAAACACCATGTCTAAGTCTAAAATGGCTCTTTCATAAGCACATAATACACATTCTGCATGTTCAGAAAGCTTTGTGTCATAGTTTCATTGGCAAAGTTTCTTCTCTTTTTAGTGGTAGACAAAATAACGGTACATCTTATAATTAATGACATCATAGATTTGATGATACATGTGTAATAACCATATTCACTATCATTTATTGAGTGCTTATAATGTGCTAATCAGTCTACATACGTTATCTCATTTAATCCTCTCAATAGCCCTACATATGAACATACAGTGAAGACTTCGAGGGCTGGAACTGGATGGGACTACCTTGTTTTTCCAGGTCTTGCAAGTTTTCCGCCTTTGACAGGATGCAGTCTTACACTTTTCTATCATTCTCTATTAGTGGAAAATATTTGAGTTTTCCTTCTCTGACAGGTTTCCACCTTACACAGTTTCTGGCTTTCATAGGTTTTGCTGTATATAGTATGATTGTTCACATTTTTCTAATAAGCAAACTGAGACTCAGAGAAGTAAAGCACTTTGTGCAAGGTCAACAGCTGATAAGCAGAGCTGGGACTTGAATCCAGTTAATCTATACTCCAAAGCCTTGGTGCAAAAACTTTGTATCTTGGTTCAGAACTATAGTCAAAATCTGCATCTTTTCTTCCTGGGGTTGGCAACCTAGGTCATGGATAGCAATGACAGAAGACAGCCGGGCTAATGTACAACAATGTGTGGGCTGGTCTTCCCCACTGCCACTGCCTCCTCCATCTCTCAGCACCACCAGACATTCCCCAGAAGAGCACAGTGTGGACCATAGACCGGACCTGCCCATCCAATGGTAGAACACAGCCAGAACTGTGACCGACATGGAGTCAAGATTGCCAGTCTCCAAGCTTCCCTAAGGAAACAAAGTTCATGTGCCACGAGAACTCAAAAGGATAGAGATGTTTTACAAACTTCGGATAAAAATCATGGGTTCCTGTGCTGAATCACGCCTTTAGACTTTTCCATTTATCCCTTTTATAGTAAAATTCTGTCTCCGTGGATTCCTGCAAATTGTGGAGCAACACACAGTCATTTTAGTCAAGCATCCAAAGGTAATGTATACAACTGGCAACATCAATGTGCAAATAATAAAAGTCCAATTATGAGCCCAGCAGATGTATCCCATTAGCATCATTAAGACTTAACTCCAACTTATTGCCTCCTTTCCAACAGTGCGGGCTTTACCAAGTCTCCCTGCCATATGGGTTGGTGGGTAAAGCATATTGACTGGTTGTACGGGAGAGGGGAGAGCTGGACGGGAATCAAGAGACCTGTGTTCAAGTCTTAAAGGTCAACATTGTGACCTTGAGCAAGTCACTTGACTGTCTAGGCTCATTATCTCCTCCCTTAAAATGTTCCCCCTCTCACCCCAGGTTCTAAAACAAAATGGTAACTCTCGTTTAGTCTCTCCCATGAGCCTGTGAAATCTGGTTTTCATTCTCATAGTCTTTCAGGGCCTCTGAGCAAGTTCCTGTGCCCTGCTTCTTTCAACAAGCATAACGATTTCCACCTGCCTTTGTAATTTGCTCCTGGGACAGGCAAAGCCTCTTGACAGCCTGGCTGCCTTGCATGTGTTGGATAAATGCTTGAAATATGGGCCTCTCCCCACTCGCCTGCCCTCCCCACGGTCCAGGCCCAAATGCATCAAGAAATGCGGTGGCCTGCACTATGGGGAGCAAAAGTTTTGCTTTCCCTCTGCTTTGCCACTCGCTCACCCTGAAGAGCAAGGCCAAGACTGGGGCCTTGGGTTGCTTCTTTCCCCTTTTCCCACCCAGGTCATGGAAAGTGGCAACTCCAACCACTCCTGACACAGAAACCCAGAGATGGGAAGAGATCTTCGCAATGTCTCACAGCGACTGAATCAGAGCTGGGATGCAGGTCCTAGAGATCTGACTCCAAGTCCAACAAGTCAGGGCGGAGGAGCGGGAAGATTCTGGACTATGTAGTCCAATAAGCCTGCATTTAAACCCAGCATTGCTACTTGCTCACTGTGTGTCATCTGCTTCCTCATCCTTCGTTGTTGTTATTAGTTGCCGTCAAGTTCACTCCAACTCATGGTGACCCTTCGTACAACAGAACAAAATGTTGCCTAGTTCGGTGCCATCTTCATGATCGTTGGTATGCTCGAGTTCATTGTTGTGACCACTGTATTTTTTGAGCACCTGCCACCCCAGGGGGCTTATCTTCCACCATTATATTGGACAATATTCTGTTGTATTCCGTAGGGTTTTCTTTGGCTAATTTTCACAAGTAGATCACCAGACCTTTTTTCCTAGTCTAAGTCTGGAAGCTCCACTGAAACCTGTCCACCATAGGTGACTTTGCTGGTATTTGAAACTGGTGGCACAGCTTCCAGCATCACAGCAACACACAAGCCACCACAGTATGACACACTGACCAATGTGTCTTAACAGTGGAGACAATAATAACCACCTCATATCACAGTGGGGCACTGGTGGTGCAGTGGTTAAGAACTCAGGCTGCTAACCAAAGGGTCAGCAGTTCGAACCCACCAGCCGCTCCTCAGAAACTCTATGGGGTAGTTCTACTCTGTCCTATAAGGTCACTAAGAGTCAGAATTGACTCAATGGCCACAGGTTTGGTTTTTTTTTTTGCATACCAAAGTACAACACATGGACCAATGGGTAGTGGTCCTCAACCTTAGAGCAGAGACAATAATAATCACCTTGTTCCACAGTACAACACACTGACCAACGGGTAGTGGTCCTCAACCTTAGAATGGAGATAATAACCACCTCATAGAACTGTAGTGAGTGTCACACAGGATAATGCACATGAAGTTTATACAGCCTTGGGCTTAAAACCAGTAAAGACACAAGTGACAATTGCTGGGAGATTTAGTGGTGATAAAGAGTGTTACTAGCCTGCACAAACAGAGAATTTGTGCCAAGGTAAGACACCAAGTAGGACAGGACTCTTTCGACTTGAGGGACACTAAAATCTTCCCATCATTTAAACATATGAAAAGATGTGGAAACTCACTTATTTGAGGGGGAAGCACGAACTAAAACTACGCTGATTATTACATGCAAATTATACCATAAAGGCTACTTTTTTAAAAAACGTCCTTGCGATTAGCAAATGTAACAAAATTCTGATGTTGTCATTAAGTGCCGTTGAGTCAGGTCCAACTCATGGCGATCTTACGTATAACAGAACCAAACGTCGCCTGGTCCTGTGCCATCTTCTTGATTTGTTGATATGGTTGAGTCCATTTTTTTTTGGCTGTTGTGTCAAACCATCTCATTGAGGGTTTCCCTTGTTTTCGCTGACCCTCTGCCTTTCTAGCGATTGGCCTTTCCTGATGACATGTCCAAAGTAAGCGAACCAGAATCTTGCCATCCTCACTTCTAAGAAGCATTCTCATTGTATTTCTTCTAAGATGGATTTCTCTGTTCTTCTGGCAGCCCAAGATATATTCAATACTCTTTACCAACACCGTGGTTTGAATGCATCAATTCTTCTGCCTTCCTTTTTTATTGTCCAGCTTTCATATGCATATGAGGCAATTGGAAAGACTGTGGCTTGGGTCAGGCACACCTTGGTCATCAAAGTGACATTTGATAACAGATGTTATCAAAGGAGGTGGGAAAGTAGGTATGTCCATTGGTACAACCTCTGTAGAGGGAAATTTGGCAAGATTCATCCAAATTAATAACATACATGCCATCGGATCCAGTAATTATACCAGTGAAAGGCTGCTGTGGCCTGACCGCCCTCAGATGCGGAGACCCCAGATGTGGAGACCACCCTGGATCCAATCAGCTGTGGTCAGGAGGGTGGGTCCTGGGTATGAAATATGGTCACACCCACCCAGCGGGGTTGTGGGCAGAGGCAGCTTCCCTAGAACGATAGAACGGGTTGAGAGCGTGGGTGAGTGACAGGATGGGCATTTCTAATACCTTGAGGGGAAACATGTTTGTGCCAATAGAGTAGAGGAGGTGGCTAGGGGTGGGGTGCAGCAGAGTCTGGTGGCCAGGACACTGCCCCCTACTAGCTGTGTTGTTGAAGATGAATCACTTTGCTTCTTTGAACTTCTGTTCTCCATCTATAGACTGAAGATGCCATGAACGGTTGATTTGTGGATTAAATGAGATTCACACAAGGCACCTGACTCAGAGTCTAGGCCTTGGTGAGCAAGCAGCAAAGATTTTCTCTTCTCTCATTTATCCATTTATCCCTGCTCCTATGTTTGTCTGGAAAGCCTGGTGGTGCACTGGTTAAGAGCTACAGCCGCTAACAAAAAGGTCAGCAGTTTGAATCCACCAGGCGCTCCTTGGAAACTCTATGGGGCAGTTTACTCTGTCCTATAGGGTCACTATGAGTCAGAATCGACTTGACATGGCAACGGGTTTGGGTTTTTTTTTTTTTTTTTTGGTAATCTTTGTCTGTTCACCAATCCCCTTTTTAGGTGGGGCCAGCATGCCCCTCCCCCTACATCACACCCCCAGAGGCTTGTAAGAGCAAACTTTAGACAGGAGGTAATTGCTTGCAAACTTATGGACAGCTTGATACTGTTCTGCCTTTCTCTCTTTCTTTCTCTCTTCCTTCCTTCTTTCCACCTCCTTGGTTCTGAATTCCTGGTACATTGAGTTGAATTCATCTTTGCCTTAGGCTCCTGGATTTCCTGCACTTTCTGACATGACCCCCATCCACCCCCTCGACTGGCATTTTTAAGTCAACCCTCCAGCCTAACTTTGGAGTAGCTTGCACCTGTGGTGTTGTTCTTTTCCCTGACCTTGGAGCCTCCCCCAGTACCACACCTTAGGAGAGGAGATGGGGATTCAGACAGTCTATACTAGACATATCAGCGAGATTTACTTTTTTTTTTAGAAAACATTTATTTTAAAATAATTGTAGACTCATAGAAAGTCGCAAAAATAATAGAGAGGTCCTATACACCCTTTACCTAGCTTCTCCCAATGGTAACATATTTTACAAAACTGTTATTGTTGTTGTTGCTGGCTGCTGTATTGTTGGGCCCCGACTCATGGTGACTCCATGTATGATAGAATGAAACCCTGCCTGGTCTTGCACCTTCCCCATGATCAGTTGTAGATCTGACCATCATGATCCACAGGGTGGAAGTAGATCACCAGGCCTTTCTTCCTAGTCTGTCTCAGTCTGGAAGCTCTGCTGAAAGCTGTTCAGCATCATAACAACACTCAAGCTTCCACTGAGGAATGGGTGGTGGCTGCGCATGAGGTGCCTTGACCAGAAATCAAAGCCTGGTCTCCTGCATGGAAGGCGAGAACTCTACCACTGAACCACCAATGCACCCATTTACAAAGCTGTAATACACTTTTTGAATGTATGTTTGGCATTTGTAACCATCTGGGCAAGGATCTAGGGGAAAACAGGAAGATTTGAAGGTTTGAACCTTGCCACACAAATCTCCTACACAAATCTCCACACAAATGCCTGGTTCTTCCTTCTTCTAGGATTTTGTTCACTCTCTGCTGCTACCCATAAGGTACTCTATTAGTCAAGGACTGAGGCTGGTTGTCATGGATTGAATTGAATCCCCAAAAAAATGTGTGTATCAATTTGGCTAGGCCATGATTCCCAGTATTGTGTGGTTGTCCTCCATTTTGTGATTGTAATTTTACGTTAAAGAGGATTAGGGTGGGATTGTAACACCACCCTTACCCAGGTCACAACCCTGATCCAATGTAAAGGGAGTTCCCCTGGGGTGTGGCCTGCACCACCTTTTTCTCTCTCAAGAGATGAAAGGAAAGAGAAGCAAACAGAGAGGGGTGACCTCATACCACCAAGAAAGCAGTGCCGGGAGCAGAGTGCGTCCTTTGGACTTGGGGTCCGGAGGAAGATTGACGAGAAGGCCAATAGAGAGAGAGAGCCTTCCCCTGGAGCTGATGCCCTGAATTTGGACTTTTAGCTTACTTTACTGTGAAGAAATAAATTTCTCTTTGTTAAAGCTATCCACTTGTGGTATTTCTGTTAGAGCAGTACTAGATGACTAAGACAGAATTTGGTATCGAGAGAGTGGGGTACTGCTCTAACAGATACCTAAAATGTGGAAGCAGTGTTGAAACTGTGAATGGATAGAGGAGCAGCAGCGGCAGAGGACCAGTAGCAGCAGAGAACCTGCAACAACAGAGAAGTGGAAGCAGCAGAGAACCAGCAGCAGTGGGGAACCAGGAGACCAGCACGAGACAGCACTGGAGCTGACCCACAGAGCAAGAAAGCTGAGTGCCTGTGCGAAGAAGGCTTCCTAGTGGAGTGGGGTGCCAGCAAGCATTTATCAGTGGAGCTACAGAGCTTTGGAACACTTGCACCCGCAGGGCAGATGTGGGCATGAGGCCCAAAGAGCAGAGAGGCCAAGAGACCATGAAGCAGAAGCTCAAGAAACAAGGAACACAAGAAGCTGAGCTGCTTCAGCTTCAAAAGGTATGGCCATGACCTCTGGGGTTTCAAAGGGTGGAGCCATAGCCTATGGTGTTTCTAAAGGTGGAGTTGCCACTCAGATGGACTAGGAGAATGGCGCGCCTAAAGCTGAGGGAGCAGAGTTGCTGTCCCAGTGGGCCTGGCAGGCAGAGCTGAAGCCCAGGGCCAAGGGCCTCCACTCAGAATCTGGAGAGTGTGGTCAATACCTAGAATCTGGAGGGCAGGGCTATTGTGTAAATTGTCTCAGAAAACAGAGGATTATTTTCAGAGCCTTGAGGGCTAATGTAATGTGTTCTGTTGACTTGCTTGGTGCCTGTTATGCCTCCTTTTCCTCCGGGTTCTCCTATTTGTAATGGAAATGTCTACCTTGTGCCTGTTCTGCCATTGTACCTTTGGAAGCAGGTAACTTGTATTCTAGATTTCACAGATGAAGAGGAATTTTTGGATTTTGGACTTGGAGTTAAAACTTTTGCTATGATATGATGGGATGAATATGTTTTCAATGTTGCAAGGATGTGATTTTTGGGGGGCCAAAGGGTGGAATGTCATGGATTGAATTGCGTCCCCCAAAAATGTGTGATTGTAATTTTATGTTAAAGAGGGTTAGGGTGGGATTGTAACACCGCCTTTACCCAGGTCACAACCCTGATCCAATGTAAAGGGAGTTTCCCTGGGGTGTGGCCTGCACCACCTTTTATCTCTCAAGAGATGAAAGGAAAGGGAAGCAAACAGAGAGGGGGAACCTCATACCACCAAGAAAGCAGTGCCAGGAGCAGAGTGTGTCCTTTGTACCTGAGGTCCCTGAGTGGAGAAGCTCCTAGTCCAGAGGAAGATTGATGAGAAGGCCAACAGAGAGAGAAAGACTTCCCCTGGAGCTGACGCCCTGAATTTGGACTTTAAGCCTACTTTACTGTGAAGAAATAAATTTCTCTTTGTTAAAGCCATCTACTTGTGGTGTTTCTGTTAGACCAGCACTGGATGACTAAGACACTGGTTTAAACCAAAATGGAATTTACTGGAAAGATATTGGGCCACCCCAAAATCTGTGCGAAGCCTGGATACCCACGCTGGAGAGCAGAATAGGAGCCAGGACAGGGACTAGGGCAGCCAGCACTCCTTGATCAGTTCCTCAGGGTACTCCCTCTCACAGGAAGGAATGAACGCCCATGGCTTTGTTTTGTTTTGTTTCTGTCCATTGTCACCTTTTTGCTCAAGACACAAAGTCCTCAGAGAGAGGCTGTCACTGACCCTACTTATTAAGCCACATCCCCAGTTCTTGGACACTCAGGGAGCGAGGGAAGACATATAGGGTACAAGAAGACTGAAATGGGCTCTGGGGACACCTTCCTAATGGTGGGTGAGTGGACCAGCCAGTCTGTACACAGTGGAGGAGGAAGAGTCCCCACAAAAGGAAATCCAGGTGCTTTTAAGAAGGGTGAATGTATGCTAAAAAAAAAAAAAAAAAAAAACCAAACCCATTGCCGTCAAGTGATTCCGACTCATAGCGGCCTTATAGGACAGGGTAGAACTGCCCCATAGGGTTTCCATGGAGCAGCTGGTAGATTCGAACTTCCGACCTTCTGGTTAGCAGCCGAGCTCTTATCAATAAATGTCCACTACATCTTCCCCCTAACCCCTGCAACATAGATCCCACATCCTTTATGAAGTTTTCCATATCACCCCAGCCAGAAATGGCTTTATCCTTCTCTGGCCCACATATGCAGCCCTTCCCAGCTAGACTGTAGCCCCTAGGGATCAAGTTCTCAGTCTTTGTATAGTTCATAATATTTACTCGAAGTAGGAAATCAAGAAGTACTGTGAATAAATAAATCTTGATGCCAGAGGCAGCCAATTTTATTTTACCAAATTCTTGACATTCACACATCCCCAAAATGAGCAGAAACAGCCTTTTTTCATTTTTGACTCCTCTTCTTCAAGGGAGGGTCCAGGCAGGCAGAAGTGAATTGGGCTTTTTTAATCACTGACAAAGCTTTTAACAAGCCCATGAACTTGCAGATAATAGCTACGGAGGGCTTTAATTAGCTTGAGGTGAGAAAAAGTCACTTGACCTCCGACTGCCTGTCTTTAAAAAGTGGGATAATGAGACTGGCCACCTGCCTAGCTCACTGAGGTACTGTGTTCATTAATGAGACAGGTGGCGGCGAGGTGCTTGGAGCCCTTTGGGTTGAAAGAAGAGGAAAAAAAAGCTCTCCAGCTACAAACTGTTATAATGATGGTTCTAGCCAAAAATCTTATTATAGCTAGACTCCCTCGGGTGACCAATTTAGCATGCTGTATAAAATACGCTTTAAATTAATTGGTTTCTACAGCTTCTCAGTAGCCAAGGAGGAGCTGAATGGCTGTGATTTTTACCTTTGCTAAAACACCATTGATATATTCTTCTCTCAGTGGGCAATGAGGAATGGTTGCCCCTACCATCTCTTTAAATCCAGGACTTCTCCACCTATATTTTGGTGCTTGGCACTTCTCAACCGTTTTTCATCCGGCAGCCAGAGTTTTTAGTGCTGCTGAGCACTGTTTTGGGAATATCGCCATCACCAGCCTCTGAAGAGCAGTTAAATGGAACCAGGAGCCAACTCATTCTGTTTGGTTCCAGAAGGCAAAGCTGAGACAGGTGGGACCCAGTGTGGACAGGTTTCAGCTCAACATAAAGGAACACTTTTTTATAGTCCAAGCTGGTGCATGTTGGAACTGGCATCTTCTGGAGGCAGGGAGCATCCCGTCACCAGAGATGGAACCTGTATTGGTCACGGTTCTAGGCTTGTAGACATCTGAATCTACTCCAGTTAGCTTAACAGAGAAGTTTATCATGGATGTCGTGGACACAGTGGATTGGAGCTTAGATCCCTTCCACCCTCCTTCTTATGTGCCTTCCTTTTCAGAAGAGGCTAGAAGACTGGAATCTACATTTCCCAGACTTATTTGTTACAGGATTCTCAGTGTGATTTAGGTTCAACCAATTAGACGGGACAGTGGTGTTAAACAATGTTCACCCAAAATTCACATCAACTCAGAAGCACAGGATGTAACTTTATTTGGAAATAGGCTCTTTGCAGATGTACTTAGTTAAGAATCTGAAGATAATATCATACTGGATTCAGGGTGGGCCCTAAATCCAATGACTAGTGTCCTTACAAGAAAAGGACAGAGACACAGACACAAAGAAGACAGCCATGTGAAGACGGAGGCAGAGACTGGAGTGATGCTGCCGAAAGCTAAGGAACATGGGCTACCAGAAGCTGGAAGTGGGTAATCATAACGTCTGTTTCAATGAGTTTTTGTAACAAATGAAATTTCAGAAGTGCCTGGCACATAGTAAGTCCTCAGTAACTGTTAGTCCCACCTCTTTGCTATTCAGTTGACAGTTATTTTTGTGCAACATAAAGGTACTATTTCCTAGAAGAGTATGAGAATGTAAGGAATCTCAGAATTCTCTGTGGAAACTTAACTCTTAAGTTGCCACATAAACCTGCAAACATCTTCAGGCCCATTCTTACTTGCAATTTTTCAGGCAGATGCCCCAGTATAAGCTATCCAAGGAGAGAGTTACTGGGAAAGTTTAGTCCCTTCCATAGACTTGGTGTTTATTCATTAAGAAGCAGACATGAGGCCCTTTAGGACTTGTTGCAGGAGCACACACTGGCTTAAAACTGTTCCTAAGATATATGATTTGGGACTAAACTAAAGCAACCCTTCGATTTAGGGCAGGTTGATGTTTCCCATGGGAACGTGACCTCTCCCAATCCTATGGTCTTTCTTATTCTTTCCAGGGGCACCTGGTGGGGGTCAAAAGAAAGAGCTTTGCCCATGAATCACTGGAAAGCTAGATCTCACCCATTCTCTTCTCCTTCACACTCTCTGGTAAGTCGCTTCCTGTCTCTGGGCCTAAGTTGCTTCATTTTGCAAAAAGGGATCATCAGACTGTTGCATCCTGGAACCAGCCCCCTGCTCCCTCCCCAAGCTCAGATCTGTGATCTGAAGGATTAATCATGGGCTCACTCCCTGTCTTTGTTTTCTAGTGCTGCTGTAACAGAAATACCACAAGTGGATGGCTTTAACAAACAGAAATTTATTCTCTCACAGTCTAGGAAGCTAGAAGTCTGAATTCAGGATGCCAGCACCAGGGGAAGGCTTTCTCTCTCTATCAGCTCTGGGGGAAGGACCTTGTCATCAATCTTCCCCTGGTCTAGTAGCTTCTCAGCACAAGGACCCCAGGTCCAAAGGACCTGCTCTACTCTTGGCTCTTCTTACTTGGTAGTAGGAGATACCTCTCTCTCTCTGCTTGCTTCTCTCTTTTATATCTCAGAAGAGATTGACTCAAGATACAACATAATCCCGTAGATCGTGGCCTGTCTCATTGGCGTAACTGCCTCTAATGCTGCCTCATTAACATCATAGAGGTTAGGATTTACCACACATAAGATAATTACATCAGATCACGAAATGGAGGACCACCACAGAATACTGGGAATCATGACCTAGCCAAGTTGATACACATTTTTGGGGGACACAATTCAATCCATAACACCCCCCTACATGGGAAGACACCATGCAACTCAGGAGATGGTTTGCAAAGCTCTCCACGTATGCAGAGCAGTTATTGGGCCAAATGATGTCCCAATCCCTAACGATGTCACGAACTATACATAGTCACATCTTATAGGGGATGGGAACTGAACCCAAACCTGTTGCCGTTGAGTTGATTCTGACTCATAGCAACCCTATAGGACAGAGTAGAACTGCCCTATAAGGTTTCCAAGGAGCAGCTGGTGGATTCAGACTGCTGACCTTTTGGTTAGCAGCTGAGGTCTTAACCACTGTGCCACCGGTGTGGGGGGGGGGTCCTAGTGTCAGCACTTAAAGTAAAAATCCTGTGTAGTCAAACTCATCCTTCCAAATCCATTGCATTGCTTAAACATTACATGATAATATCATCTTTCAATAAGATTGATACAGCCAGCTTTTCCTCCATTTGGGACAGATAACAGCTTCTTCAGTTGAGCACCAGGTACAGTAGTGGGCTTGTGTTTTGAGGCCGTGAAAAATAGAAATGTTAAATGCTACAAACACATCCAGTGCTGGGAGAGAGGTGCTCACATTGTGAAAGACTGAGTCCCACTGACAGGAGAGATGAAGGGCCTGGGCCAGCAAAGCCAAGGCCAGAGTGGGGACCAGGCACCGTCCCTTACACAAGGAGCAGGCTGACTGGGGGTGCGCAGAGGTCTGGAGAGTCAGAGGCCAGCAGGTTGGGGGAGGGACTGCAGAGCTCAGACCATCCTTAGCAGCCCACCAAACCCTCCAACCCAACCTCCTTCCTGCTCAGCCCTGCCTTCTGCTAAAGGGCCCTTCCCTGGGTCTGCAAGGAGGATGTCAGGAAAGCTCAGATAATGATGTCATCTACACTGCAAGAGCCACCATCACATTGAGGTATGAAAGATGGGAAGACTTCAGGGAGAATGTGGGTGCTGGGTGATGGACAGGTTTGCACAGACAAGAGGATGGATACTTTAGTTTCCTAGGGCTACCATAACGAATTACCACAAAAGGAGTGACTCAAAACAACAGAAATGTATTCTCTCACAGTTCTGGAGGCCACAAGTCAGGAATCAATGTGTTGGCGGGGCTACGTGCCCTCCAAAGGCTCTAGGGAAGAATCCATTCCTTGCCTTTTCCAGCTTCTGGCGTTCCTTGGCTTGTGGCAGCCTAACTCTAATCTCTGCCTATGTCTTCATATGGCCCTCTTTCTGTGTGTCTCTGTGTGTCCTCTCCTCTTACAAGGGCACCAGTCACTGGATTTAGGGCCCACCCTAAATCCAGGATGATTTCATCTCAAGATCCTTAACTAATTATATCTGCAAAGACCCCATTTCCAAATAAGGTCACATTCTGAGGTTCCAAGTGGACATGAATTTGGGTGGGGGGACGCTATTCAACCCACTACACTGGGAGTGGCATTCTAGCATGGAGAATGTGTGTGAGCAGGGCTGGAAGAGCAGGAGCAAAAATGCTGAGGTGGGGAAGCTGAGGTCCTGTTAGAAGACTAGGTTAGATGATGCAGAAGATTCAGGAAGATGGGACATTGACAAGAATGGAAACAGGTGGCCCAGGGCCAGATACCAGTGGGCTCAACTATCAGGCTATAGAGTTTAGACTTTGGCCTTTTGTGCATGGACTGGCAGCAGTAGGGGGGAGTTTGAGCAGGAAATTGACTGTAATCAAAGTTGGTGCCTCTACTTTAAAAGGCCAGGCTAACTGGACCAGTTGAGACCAGAGAACTCCCTGAGACTGTCACCCTGAAACACTCTTTAAACCTTGAATGAAACTATCCCCTGAGACATCTATTGGTGAAATAACAGAGTGGCACACAAAATAAAGGATATTACCCATAAGAGCGGTGCTCTACCAGAAGACCATCTGTATGAGACCAGAAGGTCAACATTTACTCTAAAGCAAGGATGAGAGGATAGGGGTATGGAGGCTACTGTGCTGGAGGAACAATCAAAACATAGTTGAAGGGAACATTGACACACTGTGAAAGGTGTGACTAATGGCACTGAACAATTTGTGTGGAAATTGTCAAACCGAAATCTATCTTGCTGTGTAAACTTTCACCAAAAACACCATAAAATGTTTTTTGAAAAAGTCGGTGCCTCTGGAAGCTCCAGCCAGGCAATGGGATGAAGGTGTAGTGCCAGTTAGGAGGCCAGGCAGGAACCCAGCCATGAGCTAATGCAAGCCAGATGGGGCAATGGTGGGGACCTGGAAAGGAGGAACATGGGAGGAGGACGTGATGTGGTCAGAGCTAAGGGACCTGGGAGCCAAACTTTAATCCTTTCCATGCAGCACTATGCTCCCCCTAGAGCTCCCTCTGCATGTCCGGACCACGTCATCACATTTTAAGAAACAGAATTTCTTGCTTTAACAAAGCACAAAGGTATTCAGAGCCCTAAAACTAAGAGAGAAAATGTGTGTGAGGTGATACGACATCTGGCCAAGGAATGAGACATCTTCCCTACAGCTGTGAGTCTCTTGGCTGCATGGGTTTGAGGAGCCTCAGCTTGTCTGGCTTCTGCTTTTGCTGTTGCTTGAAGAATTTTCCACCATCACTGCTGCCGACACAGTAGGCACACCCCCAACCAGAAACATCTCTCCAATTTGGAGATTTAAGTGCTCTCTTTATTAAAGCTGCAGAGGCCAATGTGACTGGAGATTAATGGAGGTGTTCATGCTCTAATGTTTTCTAGCTTAGATTTAAAGAGACCAGTTAAATAGTCTCGTTGAGCTTGTCTGCAGTGTGACTTGATTCATGCAATCCATTCAACAAATACTATTGAATATCTGCCATGTGCTGATTCTAGGCTCTGGGGATACAGCAGTGAACAAAAGGACCAAGTCCCTGCCCTCATGAAACCTACATTCTAATAGAATAAGAGAGACTACCAACAAATGGGTTTAAGGTACAGCATCTTAGATAACGAGAAGTGCTATGTTGAGGAATAAAGCAGAATAAGGTATACAGGAGTGCTGGGGTTTGCCATATACGTTTGTGGCCAGAAAGGTCTCACTGCGTAGGTATAATTGGAGCAGAGACCCAAAGAAAGCGAGGGAGCAAGCAATGTGGATATCTGGGGGAAGAGTGTTCCAGGTAGAGGAAAGGCCTGGAGAGCGGATCATGCTTGGTGTTCAAGGATGAGCGAAGAGGCCAGTGAGGTTTGTGCAGCGTGTGCAAGGGAGGGTGTAGGAGCTGAGACCAGAGAGGAGGGGGCAGATGGTGCAGGGCCTTGGAGGCCAGGGGAAGGACTCTTACTCCAAACGAGAAGGGAGCCAGTGTGGAGTTCTGAACAGAGGATGACATAAGCGAATATTTAACAGAATATTCTACCTCTGGTTTTGTGTTGAGACCAGTTAAGAGTCCACTGCAATAATCTGAGACAGAGATGATGGTGGCTTGGAGCAGGATGATATAATTCATCAGTGGAAGAGAGCTGAAATTTATACAAGTAAGGCCCAGGGCTCAGGGCAACCCCATGACTGCAGAGTAGAACTGCTCCGTAAGGTTTTCAAGACTGTGACCTTTAGGAAGCAGATCGCCAGGCCCGTCTTCCAAGGTGCCTCTGGGTGGGTTCGAGCCACCAACATTCCAGCTAGTAGTCAGCTTGACAGCAACTAACAACAGCACTAAGGTCTAGGGCATGTGGGATTAGGGGCGGCAGAGAGGTCAGATTTTAACATCATGGGCTTTAGAGGAACAGTCCCCAAAGCTCACCTTCATGCCCAATCCTTCTAGTCCAGCCCCAGCCTCTGAAGGCATTCCGAAAGAAGAGTTGCTGCAGCATTTTGAGGTGGAATAAATATCTAGTCAACTAGGATGGCTGCTTTGAAAGGGCCATTTGGGCATCTTAAGCTTAAATTTTTTTTTTTTTTTTTTGCCACGCTAGAGGATGCAATTGGGAACCTCATTACCTTATCATTCCCTTAGTGCTTCTTCATTAACCGTTGCTGCCAAGGCAGGACCCTCAGTTGCTATTAGAATTACTTGAAAGGACAAAGCCACCTGCTGCTGCCCCCTAGAGGCTACTAGGCCAAACAGCAGGTGAAGCTGTGTCAGACTTCATCCGGTGTTACCACAGCGCAAGCCAACAGTACAAAAGAGCCCTCAGAGGCTGTGGGGACCATGGTCTCAGGAAATATCTAGCTCAATTGGCATAACATAGTTTATAAAGAAAATGTTCTACATTCTACCTTGGTGGGTAGCATCTGGGTTCTTAAAAGCCTGTGAGCAGTCATCTAAGATACTCCACTGATTTCACCCCTTCAGGAGCAAGGGAGAATGAAGAAAACAAGATGCAACTACCATGGCCTTCGCCAGGCTGAGTCCAGTACAACTAGGTGGTGCTGGCTACCACCACTGACTGCTCTGACAGGGTCAAAACAGAGGGTCCTGTACAGAGCTGGAGATGGATGTAGAACAAAATTCTAACTCACAAAAAAAGACCAGACTTACTGGCCTGACAGAGACTGGAGAAAC
>NW_004444122.1:559745-562575 GCF_000243295.1 Trichechus manatus latirostris | reverse complement strand
ACCAGACTTACTGGCCTGACAGAGACTGGAGAAACCCTGAGAGTATGGCCCCCAGATGCCCTTTTAGCTCAGTAATGAAGTCACTCCTGAGGTTCATCCTTCCGCCAAAGATTAGACAGTCCCATAAAACAAAATGAGACTAATGGGGCACAACAGTCTAGGGACAAGGACTAGAAGGCAGGAGGGGACAGGAAAGCTGGTAGTAGGGAACCCAAGGTCAAGAAGGGAGAGTGTTGACATGTCATGGGGTTGTTAACCAATGTCATAAAAGAATATGTGCACTGTTTAATGAGAAACTGTTTGTAAACCTTCATCTAAAGTACAATAAAAAAAATTTTACAAAAAAAAGAGCCCTCAGAGAACTGAAAACAGAGGGGTGGTTCTAAGAAAGTTCTACTTGTACCTAACCCGTGGGGCAGCTGGCTGGCTTTCTCAGAAGGGATGTGGGACTGGGCAACCAGAATCTGGTTTCCCATTCCTGCTCAGCCACTATCTCGCTGTTTAACTCACTGTGTGAACTTGAGCAAGACCCATGCCTCAGTTTCCCCACACATAAAGCCATTCAGCTAGATGGTTTCTCGTGTCCTCTCCCTGGGCTTTGACATTTTAAAGAGTTTATGGAAAGTGTAAGTTAAACGGAGCACAGTTTCTACATCATCCCAAATTCTTTCAGATCCCTGCACCCTTCTTCTCTCTCTCCCCAGACATCACCCCTGGTGTCTGAGCACTGCCTTCTGGCCATGTGAGACATCACAATGCAAGACCCCTCCTAGACCTATCTTCCCTGCTGGTGTCCCAAGTTCAGGATCTTTTTTCCTTTTTCACTCCCATCAAAACTGACCTGTCCTAGGTCTGTCAACTAAGGAGTTCTAATGATGGATCATATTTTTCCACATCTCTGAACCTCAGTTTTCTTATCTGTAAAACGGGGTTAATAATAATATTTGCCTTCATGGTTATTATAAGGATTAGAAATGGTTTATGCAAAGTGTCTGGCACAGTGTCTGAGGTATTCAGTAAATGGCAGCCATTATTTTGTAAAGGAATCAGCCTAGATAATATTTTCTCTAAGAAGACTTCTTTGATTCCCATCAAACTGGGTTAAACATTCCTCATCTGTGCTTCCAAGTCTACGACAATCATTCACTGAGTTGTTTGTTCATGTCCACACCGGGATAGACTCCTATGCTAGGCAGAATAATGGCCCTCCCAAAGGTATCCATGTCCTAATTCCTGGAACCTGGGAATATATTATGTTACACTGCTGATGGAAGAATGAAGGTTGCAGGTGGAATTAAGGCTACTCATCAATTGACCATGAGATGGGGAGATTATCCTGGATTATGTGGATGGGATCAGTGTAATCACAAGGTTCTATAGAAGTGAAAGTGAGAAGCAGAAGAGTCAGTGTTAGAGTGACGCTTTGTGAAAAAGGTGCTTTGAAGATGGAAGGGGGCCATGAGTTAAGAAATGAAGGCAGCCTCTAGAAGCTGGAAAAGACAAGAAAACAAAGACTCCCCCTAGAATCTCCAGTAAGGAACACAGCCCTGCTAACACCTTGATTTTAGTGAGACCCAGTTCAGACTTCTGATCTTCAAACTGTAAGATAATCAATTTGTGTTGTTTTAAACCACAAAGTTTGTGGTAATTTGTTATGGCAACCATGGTTGGTGGTTAGGTGCCATGGAGTCAGTTCCAACTCATAGAGAGCCTATGTACAACAGAACAAAACACTGCCTGGTCCTGTGTCATCCTCACAATTGTTGCTATATTTGAGCTCATTGTTGCAGCCACTGTGTCAATCCATCTCATTGAGGGTCTTCCTCTCTTTCTCTGACCCTCTACTTTACCAAGCATGATGTCCTTCTCCAGGGACTGATCTCTCCTGATAACGTATCCAAAGTATGTGAGACGTAGTCTCACCATCCTTGCTTCTAAGGAGCATTCTGGTTGTACTTCTTCCAAGACATATTTGTTCATTATTCTGGCAGTCCATGGTATAATTCAATATTTTTTGTCAACATCATAATTCAAAGGCATCAACTCTTCTTCAGTCTTCCTTATTCTTTGTCCAGCTTTCGCATGCATACGAGGCAATTGAGAATACCATGGCTTGGGACAGGTGCATCTCAGTCCTCAAAGTGACATCTTTGCTTTTTAATGCTTTAAAGAGGTCTTTTGCAGCAGATTTTCCCAATGCAATATGTCATTTGATTTCCTGACTGCTGCTTCCATGGGCATTGATTGTGGATCCAAGTAAAATGAAATCCTTAACAACTTCAATATTTTCTCTGTTTATCATGATGCTGCTTATTGGTCCAGTTGTGAGGATTTTTGTTTTCTTTATGTTGAGATGTAATCCATAGTGAAGGCTATAGTCTTTGATCTTCATCAGTAAGTGCTTTAGGTCCTCTTCAATTTCAGCAAGCAAGGCTGTGTCATCTGCATAACGCAGGTTGTTAATGAGTCTTCCTCCAAACCTGATGCCACATTCTTCTTCATATAGTCCAGCTTCTTGGATTATTTGCTCAGCAAACAGATTGAATATGTATGGTGAAAGGATATAACCCTAACACACATCTTTCCTGACTTTAAGCCACACAGTATCCCCTTGTTCTGTTCGAACAACTGCCTCTTGATCTATGTACACATACCTCATGAGCACAATTAAGTGTTCTGGAATTCCCATTCTTCTCAAGGTTATCCGTAATTTGTTATGATCCACACAGCCAAATGCCTTTGCATAGTCAATAAAACACAGGTAAACATCTTTCTGGTATTCTCTGCTTTCAGCCAAGATCCATCTGACATCAGCAATGATATCCCTCAT
>NW_004444122.1:543142-559645 GCF_000243295.1 Trichechus manatus latirostris | reverse complement strand
CTTTGCATAGTCAATAAAACACAGGTAAACATCTTTCTGGTATTCTCTGCTTTCAGCCAAGATCCATCTGACATCAGCAATGATATCCCTCATTCTACGTCCTTTCCTGAATCCAGCTTGAATTTTTGGCAGTTCCCTGTCATCGTACTGCTGCAACTGTTTTTGAACTATCTTCAGCAAAATTTTACTTGCATGTGATATTAATGATATTGTTCAATCTCTTCCAGTCGTTTGGCCCAGTAGATGACTTCCAAATTTCTTGGCATAGATAAGTGAGTGCTTCCAGCGTTGCATCCGTTTGTTGAAACTTCTCAGTTGGTATTCCATCGATTCCTGGAGTATTGTTTTTTGCCAACACTTTCAGTGCAGCTTGGACTTCTTCCTTCAATACCGTTGGTGCTTGATCATATGCTACCTTCTGAAATGGTCTGTTCTGATGGTCTGTTCCGCAGTCAGCCCCTGGCCTTGTCCTGATTGATGATATTGAGCTTCTCCACCATCTTTTTCCACAGATGTAGTTGATTTGATTCCTGTGTATTCCGTCCGGCAAGGTCCACGTGTACAGTCGCCATTTATGTTGTTGAAAACAGGTATTTGCAATGAAGAAGTCATTGGTCTTGCAAAATTCTATCATGTGATCTCCGACGTCATTTCTATCACCGAGGCTATATTTTCCAACTACAGATCCTTCTTGTTTGTTTCCAATTTTCACATTCCAGTCACCGGTAATTATTAATGCATCTTGAGTTCATGTTTAATCAACTTCGGACTGCAGAAGTTGGTAAAAACTTCAATTTCTTCATCTTTGGCTTTAGTGGTTGGTGCATAAATTTGAATAATAGCCGTATTAACTAATCTTCCTTGTAGGCACATGGATATTATCCTATCACTGACAGCATTCTCCTTCAGGATAGATCTTGAAATGCTCTTTTTTGTAATGAATGTGATGCCGTTCCTCTTCATTTTGTCATTCCCGGCATAGTAGACCATATGATTGTCTGATTCAAAATGGCCGATACCGTCCATTTCAGCTCACTAATGCCTAGGATAACGATCTTTATGCGTTCATTTCATTTTTGACAACTTCTAATTTTCTTAGATTCATACTTCATACATTCCATGTTCCAATCTTTAATGGATGTTTGCAGCTATTTCTTCTCATTTTGAGTCGTGCCACATCAGCAAATGAAGGTCCCAAAAGCTTTCCTCCAGTCCACGTCATTAAGGTCAACTCTACCCTGAGGAGGCAGCTCTTCCCCAGTTGTATTTTGAGTATCTTCCAACTTGAGGGGCTCATCTTCTGGCACTATATCAGACAATGTTCTGCTGCTATTCATAACGCTTTCACTGGCCACTTTTTTTAGAAGTAGATCACCAAGTCCTTCTTCCTAGTCTGTCTTAGTTTAGAAGCTCTGCTGAAACCTGTCCACCATCGGTGACCCTGCTGGTATTTGAAATACTGGTGCATAGCTTCCAGCATCACAGCAACACTCAAGCCACCACAGTATGACAAACTGACAGAGGAGTGGTGGATAGCAACCACAGGAAACTAATATAATACCTCACATACACGCCGTCAACATAACAATCCAAGTAGTCAGTGTTACTGTTCTCACTTCACAAGTGAGAAAATTACCCAAAGTTGCACGGCTAGTAAATAACTATATCAATCAGATTCTTTTGATGCAAATTACAAAATACAAATAAATAAGAACACAAATTGACTTAACCAATAATGGGGATTTATTGGCTCACAAAAAAATTCCAAAGGAAGTTTTTGTAGAGAACAGGCAAAGTTTGATCTACAAGCTCAAATGATGATACCAAGGGCCCAGTATTTCTCCATCTCTTGTGTCTGTCTTCCACAGTCTTGACTTTATTCTCAGGTTCCACACAGTGGACCCCACAGCGCCAGGCTCCCACTATGGTAGTAAAATGGCTACCACAGTTCCAGATGTTACAACCTCACTCTACACCTTTTAGAGGAAAAAGGAAATTTCCCTTTCCCAGAAGGCCCAGCCAAAGTCTCAGTATGGTTTATTACTTCTAATTAGGTTATGTCCCCAATTCCTGAGCCAAACAGTACTGAGTCTACTGGTAGACCTGTCAATGAGGTTATTCCCAGCCATGCCCACCCAAACATCATGGCTGAGAATGGGTAAGGGCTGACTTGTCCCAAGGAAAATCAGAGTCATTTGGGCAGGCAAAATAGGAAATGGATGTCAAGAAAGCAGTCAAAAAATGTCCACAATGGTGGCTAGGAAAAGATCCCGACCACAAGTTCCTGAGGTCAAACCCCACTGCCTCCTGGTAACAATCTTCTGACTTCTCAGACACATTATTATTGTCTGTTTTACTTCTCCATGTCCCTCCTAGACAGAAGGACAAGCCTGGAGCCATCATAACCACTCTGTGTCAGGGAAATGTCTGTATTTCAGTGAGAGATTACCTTGGGTGGGGATGCTCTGTCTGGGCAAGTGAGCCTTTCACAAAGCTGCTGAAGTTCCACCTTTCTATGCTTCTCCAAGGGAGCTGTCCTGATCCCCACGTAGCTGGCTAGATATTTCTGAGAAAATATATGTACTTCAATTAATACAAGTGCGGCTTGTATTTAAGCCAGTTTGAGTTGGTTATTTCTTTTATTTGTCACTGAAAACATTCTAACTGGTACAATGCTTTATAGGGAGGTTGTAAGGATTTAAACAAGGTAATGCATATAAACTACTTAGCCAGGTTTAGTAAGTGTTAGATTTTTATTATCATTTATACTGACTTTATATATTTATGAGCTCTTCAAGGGTAGGCCCCATCCTCTTCACTGTTCTGGAATATAGTAGATAATACCTAAATGGATGTTGAACTGAAGTGTGTAGGTCACCACTTTACACGAGTCAGATTTCCATAAGTTGCATTTTAAAATTCAACTCATATTTTAAAATTCACTAGGATAGCTTGTTATTTACAGGATTCCTGTAGAAAATTATTTCAGAATTCAAGTATTTTATGTCTAGTTTGCCAGTTGTACAATTTGGAAATTCTTACATGCATGATCAGGTTTATTTCATTCACTTATTTATTCAACAAGACTTTTTGGTGCAAATGCCATTTGTCGGACCCTGTACTAGGAGAAGGTCCCTGGGTGGCACAAATGGTTTGCATTCAACTACTAACCCGAAGGTTGACAGTTCAAGCCCGCTCAGCAGCACCACAGAAGAAAGCCCTGGCCGTCTGCTTCCTTAAAGATTACAGCCAAGAAAACTCTATGGAGCACAGCTCTACTCTGTAACACATGGGGTCACTACAAGTTGGAATCAATTCAACAGCAATGGGTTTTGTTGGTTGAGGTTTTTGTTTTGTTTTGTTTTTTGGTGCTAGAAGATATAGAGTAAAAATTTAAGTCTTGTGTATCATGGAGTTCACAGTCTAATGGATGAGACAGACAATAATCAAGAATTACAGTATAGTGCTCTAAGTGCTATGAGAGGGAACCACAGGGGCTATGATAGCCAGGAAGAGGGGAGTCCAGGGCTGGAGGTGGAGGAAAGTGGATGACAGTAGTCAAAGCTTCATGAAACAGAGTCCTGAATTAGAACACATAGAAGTTAGCTGATGAATATGAAAAAGCTTGCGGTAATATAAAGCTTATTTTCAGGGAAATTCAAGTAGTATTAGTTCTGTATGGACGCAGCATTAGGTAAAAATGGGGTGCGTGGCAAGAGGAAGAAGCTTTGGTGACACAGTAATTAAGCGCTTGGCTGCTAACCAAAAGGTCGGTGATTCAAATCCACCAGGTACTCTTTGGGAGAAAAATGTGGCAGTTTGCTTCCATAAAGATTCCAAACGCAAACTCATTGCCGTCAAGTCAACTCCAACTCATAGCGACCCTGTCACCTTGGAAACCCTATAGGGCAGTTCTACTCTGTCCTATAGGGTCACTATGAGTCAGAAATCAACTCGACAGAGACAAGTGGCAAAAGGTAAGGCTGAAGAGTAGGCAAGGATCAGGTCCAAAAGGGCCTCAAATGCTGGGCTGCAGAGTTTGGGTTTTATCTTGAAGGCAATGGGGGAGACTTGGAAGGGTTTTAAGTAAATGTGATCAGATTTGCCGTTCAGAAATTGTAGAGGGTGCTGGGAGCAGAGGTGAGAGGATGAGGGAGGCAAGATTGAAGCAGGGAGACAAGTTAGGAAATGACCAATAGGTTGAACTACATAAGATTGCCAAAAATGGTTAAATGTAATCAGTTATTTATGGCTCAGCCTTAGACAATGGTCCAGGTCAGAAATGATCAGAGTTCAAACTAAGGCAATGGTTGTTGTTAGTTGCTGTGGAGTTGATTCCAACTCATGGTGACCCTGTGTGTGCAGAGTAGAACTGCTTCGTAGAGTTTTCAAGGCTGTCACCTTTCAGAAGCAGATCACCAGGCCTGTCTTCTGAGGCGCCTGTGGGTGATTTCAAATCACCAACCTTTCAGCTAGTCGAGTGTTTAACCAAATGAAATCAAGAAAGTTTAGGAATTCCAATTGGATAGGACACCATGATTTCTTTTTTTTTTTTTCCATGATTTCTTTAATGAGAAGGACAGGGGAAATAGTATATGCTTGACAGTGGTGATATACAATCATAGACTATATAAAATAATTCTTGAACCTAGTGGAAAGCTTAGTTTAACCTATTAACTTTATAGCTGAGACCTGGAAAGATTTATTGATTTGGCTATAGCCACACAGTGAGTTTGAGGCTGAGCTGGGATTGACTCGAGGTCTCCTGACTGCTCTACTACACCGTCTTCATTGTTGCACCCTGGGTATTCCTGGAAGATACTTTTGAAATTTATGTTCCTGGAGTCCCTGGGTGGTGCAATTGATTAACACACTTGGCTGCTAACCGAAAGGTTGGAGGTTCGAGTACACCCAGAGGCACCTCAGGAGAAAGGCCTGGTAACCTACTTTCAAAAATCAGTCATTGAAAATCTCGCGAGCACAGTTCTACTCTGACACACATGAGATCACCACGAGTTAGAATTGACGCGACAGCCCCTGAGTTTTGGTAATTTTACTGATGGTAATTCTGTCTTTTCCCGTAGAATAACCAGCTCTGAGGAATAAGGGTCTTTTCTATTTCTTGTCTTACAGTGTTCTGCATTGCAGACTTGCACTGGCACTCTTAACCACGTGCTGACAATAGATGGGGATTACAGTGAGTTACTTTTATTGCCTAAAAGAAAAAAACTCTTATCTGCATTCCACTTGACTGGATGAGCAGAACACACAGTTACTTGCGTTGGGTGTACAATGGTTCCCTTTGATTTCATATGCCAAGGGCCAGTAGCCAACTGCTTTCACCTTACCCACGATCAGGCTCAGCAGTGGCTTCTGAGGTGAGCCACGGAATGGCAAGAGTTCTTGTTTATCATGTCTTTGATTTTTTTTTTTTTCCCGTGGAGGCATTTTATTTGTATGTATGTATGTATGTATGTATGTATCACATCCCTAGAAAAAGAATCCCAGGATTTTCCCTCCTGTGTGTTTTTGTCTTGCTTCCTCATGGTCCTTGATGCCAGCTGAGATCATCAGTACAATGAAACCAAACTGACAGAATGAAAGTAGGTTATTCTGCCACATTTCTAGATCTTTGAGTTGCATATCAAATCTGGAGCTGATCACTCATGACACACTTTTTGAACCTGCCTGTGAGGTTCATAACAATATTTCCAGCTCTGTGATCATCAATGATTTCAAATTCACCAATGTAACCATCACATAGTTTACACATCAATGTAATCATCTTCACAGTTAGAAACCAAACAATGACTTTGGGGCACAGCCTAATAAAAACATGGCGTTTGTCTCTCAGCATTATTGATGCTCTTAAAAGCATGGGCCAGGACGCTCATGTACACCATTACAGCGGCAAGGAACGATGGCAGAAAGAGGACAGGAGGGGCAAGCCCACGGAGTTATCATAGTTTCTTTTTTTTAATACGACATTTATTTTGGAACTATCAATAATCAAACAAGCTGTCCCTATGTGGAACTAAAACATAGATTGGAGGAATGTGACAGCACTCAGGAATTAGTTGCTGCGAGGTCATACTGGCAAGATTTAGAAAGGCTGTGGGCTTAAAACCCTGCTCTGATTTTAGATAAAGAAATGGCTCAGTTACTATTATGGATTGAATTGTGTCCCCAAAAAATATATGTTGTAAATCCTAACCCCTGGTGGTACAGTGGTTAAGCGCTGGGCTGCTAACAGAAAGGTCAGCCGTTTGAACCCCCCAGCCGCTCTGCAGGAGAAAGATGTGGCAGTCTGCTTGTGTAAAGATTACAGTCTTGGAAACCTTATGAGGCAGTTCTACTCTGTTCTGTAGGGTTGCTATGCGTTGGAATAGACTCAGCAACCAGTTTGGGTTTTTTTTTTTTTAAGATAGGCCCATAAAACAAAACGAGACTGTCATGGATTGAGTTGTGTCCCCCAAAAATATCTGTCAGCTTGGCTGGGTCATGATTCCCAGTATTGTATGACTGTGTTATCTGATGTGATTTCCTTATGTGTTATAAATTCTATCACTATGATGAGATTATCTGTGACCTCCATATGTGTTGTAAATTCTATCACTGTGATGAGGTTATACTGATGAGGTTGACAAGATTAGTGTCTTAATGCAATCTCTTTTGAGATATAAAAGAGAGAAGCAAGCAGAGACACATGGGAACCTCAAACCACCAAGAAAGCAGTACTGGGAGCAGAGCGCATCCTTTGGACCTGAGGTTCCTGCTCCCAGACCAAGGGAAGACTGATGCATCACAAGGACCCTCCTCCAGAGCCAACAACGAGAGAGGGCCTTCTGGAGCTGATGCCATGAATTTGGACTTGTAGCCTGCTGGACTGTGAGAGAATAAACTTCTCTTTGTTAAAGCCACCCACTTGTGTTATTTCTGCTAGAGCAGCACTAGATGACCAAGACAGAGACTAAATGGCACACCAGACCAGGGGCAAGGGCAAGAAGGCAGAGGGGGACAGAAAAGCTGGTAATGGGAACCCAGGGTCGAGAAGGGGAGAGTGTTGACGTGTCGTGGGGTTGGCAAACAATTTTACAAAACAATATGTGTATTGTTTAATGAGAAACTAATTTGCTCTGTAAAACTTCATCTGAAGTACAATTTAAAAAAACCAAACTTATTCTTTATAAGCAGGTTCAAGCATTGACTATATCATTATGCCATCTAGTTTAGACATGTCTGTGCACCTACATATTAGAATACATATTATTTTCTTATAAGTTAATTTCCTTTTATTGCTCCTTTATACTGCAGTTAGGATATTATGTGGATGGTTTTATGGTTGTGTGTGGATTGTATTATCTGTGAATTTCATGCTAGGATAGTAAAGGAGACATTATAAAACTTTTAAAAGAGGATGTTAGATTTGATAGAGTTGAGAACTACTGGTCTAATTTGTGGCCAATCAGAGGTCTGCCAAGGATCTTTAGGAAAATATTTTCTTCTCTGATAAAAGGAGAGAGGTGCTCTTCATCACCTTCCCTCATGCTTTTGGAAGTTGTGATGTTATTTTTAGGTGCTGTCGAGTCATTTCCAACTCATAGCAATCCTATGCTCAACCGAACAAAACACTGTCTGGTCCTGCGCCATCCTCACAATCCTTGCTATATTTTAGCCCATTGTTGCAGCCACTGTGTCAGTCCATCTCGTTGAGGGTCTTGCTCTTTTTTGCTGACCTTCTCCTTTACCAAGCATGATGTCCTTCTCCAGGGACTGAACAAAATTCTGAGGAGCATAGGCCCAAATAAGGAATGAGCCTGGGTCTCTGATGATTTGGTTGTTCTGTCAGATCAAACCTGGAACTACCAATAGTGGACTTTATGTGAGATAATTACATGTCTGTATTGTTTAAGTCACTGTTGGTTGGATATTCTGTTACATGCAACTAAAAACATCTACCTGAGATATGGGGCATAAAGTAAATCACAACTACAATCAAGTGTAATGCTAGAGAAGCATTTGGAGCCCTGGTGGTGCAATGGTTAAGTGCTCAGCTGCTAACCAAAAGGTCAGTGGTTCAAACCCACCCAGAGAAAAGATTACAGCCTAGGAAACCCTATGGAGCAGTTCTACTCTGTTATGTAGGTCACTATGAGTCGGAATAGACTCGACGGCAAACAACAGAGAAGCATTTCAGCACATTCTCAGCCCAGACTGGGGGAGGTAGGGGTAGTCAGTGAAGAATTCCTGCAGGAAATAACATACAAACTGAGGCCTGAAGAATGAGTAGGGGTTAGCCTGACAGGGCACAGCAGAGTGTTCCAAGAAGAAGGAATAACAAGCAAGATACTCCAGAGATGATAGAGAGGCGATCTCACCTAAAAGAAGTTCAGTACAAAAGGGTATGAACAATAAGTATGAGATAACATAACAGATCATGAAGGACTCAGTTAAACACGTGGGCTTTGCACCCATATAGAATTGAGTTTGAATCTTAAGTCAGTCACTTGGTAGCTGAGTCATGTTAGGTAAATTACTTAACCCCTCTGGGTTTCAGTTCTGTCATTGTGAAAGTGGAGATTATGATAGTACTTATGTCCCACGATCTTTCTGAAAAGATTGTCATAGTCATCTAGACAGGAAATGCTCAAATCTAGACCTGGGTGGTGGCAGGAGGAATGATGAGAGAGGTGAATGAATAGAGGCGATATATTGGGGTTTCAATTAACAACGCTTAGGTCAATGATCAAATGAAGAGGGTGAAGGAGTCAAGGATGATGTGTAGGTTTCCGGCTTGGGCAACTAGGTGATGGTGGTGCCATTCACTGATACAGGCAATACAAAAGGAATAGTGGGTTTTAGGAGAAAAATGATGAGTTCGGTTATGGAGATTTTGACTCTGGTACCTGTGGGATGTGGAGAGACGTTCAACAGTACTAGGATATACACTCCTGGATTTTGGGTTGCAGGTAGACTGGGAAACACCCGCATATAACTTAAAACTAAAGCCAAAGGAAAGGGTAAGATGGGCCAGGGAAAAAGGAGAGTGAGAGGAGGTGCAAGGACAGAGCCCTGGAGTACATTTAATGTACACCGAATGGCTGGGCAGAAGAATAGGAGCCTGCAGAGGAGAAGATGAAGCACCCTGAGATAGGCGGAAAAAAAAGAGAGAGAGAGAGCAAGCCTGGGCTCACAGAAGCTGATGGCAAAGTATTTCTCAACAAAGGAAAAAAAACAAGTAGAGAACTGTAAGATTAGCAAGAGGAGTTATGGCTAACCTTGGCCAAAGGCATTTCTGAGGGTGGAAGCCAGACTGGAGAGACTAGTGGGAGGCAAAGGACGAGTGCAAGCAACTCTTTCTGGAAAGCTAGCTGTAAAACGGGAGATAAGGTGGCAGGTAGAAGAGAACGTAGACTTGAGGACCTAAGGCGGAGGAATGGGACAGACTTAAGCATTACTGACTTCCGTTGGAAAGGAGTCAGTAGAGCGAGAAATACTGAAGCTAGGGGAGTGTAAGGGAAAATTCCTTTAACAATTAGTAGAGCGCCTGCTACGTGACAGATCATTTTCTCCTGAGAGCATGCGTACTGGCTACACATATAATAGGGTCACGTAAGGTTTTTATCCTCAGGGGAAAGCGGTGCTCCTTAAGCTGTTTTTCCTAGGAGTTCCGATTCCATGACACCCTCCCCCCTGGGCAAGATACTGACAGGTGCCATTCACCACTAGACCTCAGAACCCCAATTGGACAATTGAGGACACAACGAAGCAACGGATCACTACGAGGACCACGCCTCCTCTCGCTGGATCAGCGGCGATTGGGCAGGGAATCTCCTGGATAGCTCTGCCCTCTACTCTTTGTTTCCACGTCCTAAGATCTCGCGGGAGTTGGGCGGCAACTCCCGCGAGCGCAGACCCGGGGCCGGCGCTGCAGCTCTCGCGGTATTTGCACAGGCCTGCTTCCTTCCTTCCTCCCTTGCCAGTTCTCCTGCCTTCCTCCCTTTTTTCCCCGCCCGGCCTACCCGTCCTTCCCCCGCGGCCCCCTCCCCGCAGGGATAATATGGTCTCCGGCGATGGACGCCCCAAGTGCAGGTTAGTTTCGGGCCGTGGACTCGGGTCTGGAGACGGGAGCTGCCTGGGCATCGTGTTCCCTGCTTCTCTCGCTTCGAGTTGTTCGGCCGGCGCCTGGGGCCGTCGGTATCATGTTCCCCTCAGGGCCTGCTGGCTGGGCCGCACTCCCTGCGCCGGGGCCTCGGGAGCCAGGCCTCGCAGCCTTCGCCCCTGAGCGCGACTCCGTCAGGGCTGTCGCCCCGCCGCTGGCCTTGACCCGCGCCCACCTCAGCCTGGCAGCCGCTGCTGGCTACCAGCGGGTCCCGGCGCCTCTTGGTAGCACCAGGTCAGGGGAGGCCCACCATCTTCTCCTCCTCCCCGCCCCCATTTGTGAGAGTTGAGGGTGGAGGCCAGTGTCTCCTTGCAGTTAGTTGTTTATTCCGCTGTCCAGCCTCGAGCGCCTCCCTTTCTCTTTGCCTCTAGATGCAGAGAGGAGCGGTCAAGGCCGAACACTGATCAGCGAGTTCCCAATCCTGGACTGAAGTGCTGGGTCTCCTTCCCCTATCCTCCTTTGCTTCCCAGTCTACAAAAAGAAAAAAAAAAATAAAAACCAGCTTTACTTTCTGAAAGTAGGCTGTGCTTATCTCTTCTCATCCCGGACTAAGGCCGTGGCAATGCTGAGGGTCCTGTCCACCCATAACTGATACTGCACAAAAGAGCTGAAGTTTCTTTCCGTCGAGGCTGCCTCTCTGCCGCCTCCCCCAAGAACTTTAGGAGCTGGGCACATTCAAATGAGACCCCTGGATCTTTGCCCCCGACTTTGTAGTTCAGCTTGAATTCGTGCAGAAACCAGGATATGTTTCTTAAAGGGAGAATGTCCTAATTTACCCAGATAGTGTTCACTTTTGTCTTCGGTCTAAAGACCTACTAAGTTGGTACCTGAGCCATTTAAAATGCTCTCGATTCTTTTTCAAAATTAAAATAACTGGAATTCTCAAATTGTTCTGTGTATACTTCATTCAACGTTCAGAACATGTCTTTCCAAAACATGCCTATACATCATTTAAGTCATTCTTGTTCCTTTCCAGGTTACTGCATTTCAGGAGAGAGTTAATTATAACCAGTTTTTACTTGCCAAGAGTCATGGTTTAGAGCTGTACTGTCTAATATGGTAGCCACTAGCCAAATGTGTCCATTTAAATTTAAATTAGTTAAAATAATACAATTTGTAAAAATGGTATTTGACCTCTTCTAACTTCACGAGGAAAGGAGGATCAAGATTAGCAGCCCAAGGCTGATTCCTATGAGGCCGAGGTCAGACACACCTCCTCTCGCCAGCCCTTTTTACCAACTCTGACACCAACTGTCCCTCCCACAGCACTCTACTTCTCTGCTGGGTTCGATAATCTGTTGCAATGGCCACATAGAACTCACAGACAATACTCAAAATTATTGGGTTTATTAGGGAAGTAACAGGTTACAATTCAGGTTTAGGAACAATAAGGATATCGTTCTTTGATCAGGACAGCCTCTTCTCAGCTGTATTCACACCCCTCTCTGGCCCCTCTGCCCTGCTCAGGCAAGTATTTAGCTATGCTGATAAGTGACAGAGTCACCCCACCCTGCCAGTAAGCTTTGTGCCCGAAGATGCTCAGCTTTCTAGCTCCGTGGGCCAGGAAGCTCCACTGTAGCTGTCTCACGCTGTCTTCTGTGGTATAGCTCTTCTTTCTGTCTTCTGGATCTAGGAGGTTCTCAGTGCAGGAATCCCAGATCCAAAGGACATGCTCCACTCCTAGCTCTTTTTTCTTGGTGGTAGTGAGATCCTCCCTTCTCGCCTCTGGGATGGCTCATTTTAAGCTGCCCAATCCCCTTGTTAGTGTTCCATATACCTTATTTGCATGATCCCACCCCCCATAAGGGTGCCATGCACCTTATTTACATTATAAGCAAGCTGTCCAATCCCTTGGTGGGCCACAAGTGCCTCATTTGCATAGTCCCATTCAGGTATTTGGTGGGAGTTACAAAGCTATGGATAGAAGGGCCATATTAAGTAATTCACTGCACAGCACAATTGAAAAATTTGGGCTTTTTAGTTGCTCTAGCTACGTTCCCAGTGCTCAATAGACATATGTGGCTAATGGCTACCTTATTGGACAGCACAGATACAGACCATTCCACCACCACAGAAAATTCTTTCAGAAAAAGCTGGTTTGGAGGTATTTTCTTTTTGAATAAAATACTTTGTAGCTGTGTTTAATGAAAGTTTTTGTTTTGTTTTGTTTTTAGGATGCGCCTTTGAGTACCTTATTGAAACATTAAATGACAGTTCACATAAGTACTTCAATATACCTAAACTTGGAGGCACCAAGTATGGTAATGTTGCTTTTAATTTACGTTTACTTGAGTTTGTTTAATTTTCGGTAATAAAAATGTGTTTAGCAAGCTGAGCTGAAGAAATTTTAAACTTGTTTCTACCATGTTGTAAGAGGTACGCCTACACTTCTGTCACATTTGAAAAACTCCTCTTAAGACAGCTTTTGTTTGAGCAGGATATAAGCTCATATCTTAACTTCTCATTTAAAAATCTAAGTTAATTAAGGAATAAATTTTTCCAAAGGAACTACTAATACAATTTTTTAAAAACCTGACTGATGATATTCTACAGCTATTAAATGTATATTTTGATTTTTCAAATGAAGAGTGCCGCAGTTACTCTTTATCTGCCATTCTTTGAGTAGGAATCATCAACAGGGCCCACTGAGTTGAGTTGTTCTCTAGTACTGAACCTGGATTGCCCTGACCCACATACTGAGACTTTGGCAAACACTTGAAGGCACCTGATGAGGGTCCACCCTTTCAGTCTATCATCTCAGAAGAGTGAACTTGGCTGAACCCCCAGGGCACTGGGTGAGAGTCTTGACTTTATTAACAGTTGAGTTGACTTTCTCAACCAGGCCAATGAAGGGAAGACTTCTTTAGAAGAGTAATTATTCTTTTTGGACTTCAGGGAAAACTATACAAAAAGATAAATTGCCAAATTTATTACAGCCAGTTGTGGAGGGAGCTTTTTTTTTTTTTGTCTTTGCATGGTTTAATTAAGAGGATTGCTCTTATGATTTTTCTATAGATTTTGATGGATTTAGATATTGTAGACTGCGAGTAACAGTATTTTCCTCTGCATTGTAGGAAGAGTTAGGTATCTTGGAATCTCTTAGAAGATCCTGGTCTTAGAATTAGATTGCCATTTAAAAGTAGTTCACCAAAATGGGAGCAGTATTCCTTACCTTGTATGTTTAGTTGCCGTGATTTGTATTGATATGTTTATTGTTAAGAGAGCTGGGTCATTTTTTAGTGCCATATGTCTTTCATCCATGTTCATTTTATCCCTTCACTTACTAATTTTGGAAGGAAACTGCTAAATTGATTGTATACAAGAAATATCTATTTCCTCTTCTCCAAATATCCAGCGATTTTGTCCTGGAAATTTTTTAATCCAAGTTTTGCAGCATATAAAATTAAAACAGCATGTATGAAGATGTTTTAAAAATTGAGTATAATTACTCTTTTATGGATAATTTGTGGAACTGTTCCTACTTGAAGATGGCCTGTATTTCCCAAATGCAGGGAATCAATAGGAAATTATTATAAGCAAATGGCCCTGTAAAATACTTTGAAAGAGAATGATTAATAATGCAAAAATTGTCTCTGATAGGGAAAAAAGCTGTCGTGGGCATCTGTACATAACCAGTTCCAGAGTAACAGGGTTTTTATAAACACCATAAATGCAGTAATAGAATACCTATAACTATAAATGCCTTCAAAACAAAATTGGTTTGTATTTCTGTGGGATCAATACCCTGATTCTTTCATAGAGTGGTTATTGGGGTGTGAGAGATTTATTAGGAATAATTTAAGTATCTTAGTAACTACTTAAGAGAAAATCAAATTTGTAAAAAAAAAGAAGCCACTTGGGTAGAAGGTTATTTTATTACTTTAGCATCAGAACAAAAATTCTTGCTGTATTTGTGGAGAGACCAGATTGAGTAGCCTTTCAGGCATGTGCTTACATGGAGGCATTGCTTTGGTAAATACCAAGATTCAGGGCCGCTGTCTTTTCTGCCCGCATCTCACATTCTCATGCCTGCCAGGTTGAGAATCACGGTTGTAATGAGTAACTGTTGATGAAGGGAATGTGTTCTATCCCTCATATGTTGGGAAGAAAGATACTTCTTGAGCACCATTGTTCCAGTCTCCATGCTAACTGTATCAGGAATGCCTTCAGCTGTAAGGAACTAAAAACCCACCATATAGTGACTTTAACAAAGAGGGAGTTATTTTTCTTATATAACAAGAAGTCTAGAGGTAGGCAGACTGGGACTGTGTAGTGCCAATGTCAGCAAAGACCCAGGTTCCTCCTTTTCATTTTGTTTTTGTTCTTGTGGTTGCAAAACAGGTGCTGCACATCCAGACATTATGTCCATGTTCCAGGCAGCTGGAAAGGCAAAACGGAGAAAAGCCCTCCTCAGGAGCTTTTGCCTTTATCTCATTGGCCAAAATGTCACCAGCCACTCCTAGCTTCAAAAAAGCTAGAAGATGGGAATATTTTGCTTTCCAGCTTTTAAAATAGAGGAAGGCAAGGGAGAAGTGGTTGAAGTGGTTGGGGATGGGCAGTGAGTGAGCCAGGCAAGACTATCTGCCTCACTAATGATACACTCTCTAATTAATGAAGCCTGTCTTTAGATAGAGTACAACACAAATTTTTTTATTTCTGCTGTTATCTGCCACTTTCTCTTTTTGCTTCCCAAGTTTATACTCAGGCTATCTTTATGGAAATGAGTATTCAGGAATCTTTTCAGCCATTGCCGTTTTACCAGAGGACACTTCATACATAATGATTACATTTTGATCTTAAGTTAATTTTGCTCTTGGAGAGTACCTTTTTTAATTTTCTGGACCTGCCTGTCTAGCACTCCAGTGCACAGACTACAAATGTAAAGATTTTTAGTAAATCTCCTAAGTAGAAATCTGAATTTTGAAAATGTACATAGTTTCGAGTAGGGGAGAAATCACTGTGACTGGAATAGTCAGAGACTGCTCTCTGAAGGAACTGGCACTTGCATTGCATTTAAACAGAGGGGATAACGGGACAATCAACACCTGGGGAATTAGAATGAGCAGCATAATGGAAACATGAATAAATGTGTTGACTGAGGGAGAACACAATGAAGAGACTGGCCTGGCTAGAGTGGAAAACATATTTTAAATAGTAGCTATTATTGGGGAAGCAGGAGAGAGAAAGACGTTGCAGTCTGCTTCCGTAAAAGATTTACAGCCTTGGAAACCCGTATGGGGCAGTGGTAACAGCCTGTGGAAACCCAACTCAATGGCAGTGGGTTTGGTTTGTATTACTGGGCAATAGGAACTCCAGCTGATGTAAAAGCTCTCACACTCCTTTTTTTGTCTCAGGTCATCTCATTCGCTTTTTTTTTTTTAAATCTCTCCTGAAGATTCGAGTCATTTATTCTGCTTCTTTCCATTGTCTGTAATATTTTGTAACCACATAACCTCTCAGTCCTACAGTAAAGCAAGGCTTGGTTATCCAAATCCTACCTTGCAGTCTCTGGAAGAAACTATTTAATTTTTTAAGAGAGTTTGTATTGTTTATGGGAAATCAGATCCAAGTCGAGAATCCCAAAAAGACAAGAATATTACAAACAGTGCTGAAAGTCTCATTTTTATGCATATATACGAATATATGTAAATGTGCTACTTTTAACAAAAATACATACACTGTTTTGTAACCTTTTTCAGTTAATGTATCAGTGCCCATCTTTCCATGTCATATAATACAAGTCTCCCTTACTGTCTGAATCTATTTGGTTTCTGAGTCAGGGAGCATGAGTTCAGGGGAAAGGGATATCTATTTTTCTACAGCTTCAAATGGCTGCAGAGTATTGCATATATGAATGCATCGGGATTTAGTTAACAGATTTTTGGATATTGAGGTTGTTACCAGCTTTTCCTTGTTTATAAATAAAGCTGCTGTGTACATGTTGGTATTTAAATTTTTGTGTAAGCTTATCATCATATAGAATTGTTGGCTTGAAAGTATGCTGTTCCACCACCATCCTATTCGTCTGCTTTGTTTTGTTTTGTTTTATGTCTGTTCCGGTCAGTATATATTATAAGGAACAGAAACTCACTCAGCTCAGCACTCAAGTAAAGAAGTTATTATTTCAGTTTCCAGGCAACCAAAGGTAAAGGAAGAAAGCATAGTCAGGCTTCATGGGAACCAAAATTTCTAAGCCAGGGGCTGCTCTCTTTGTCACTTAAAGGCCGCCTGGTCTCTTTATCCCTATTTCTTTCTTTTTTTTAAATTGTACTTCAGGTGAAGGTTTACAGGACAAATAGTGTCTTGTTAAACAGTAGTACACATATTGTTTTATGACATTG
>NW_004444122.1:509472-542823 GCF_000243295.1 Trichechus manatus latirostris | reverse complement strand
GGGTTTCTCCAGTCTCCTAAAGGCCAGTAAATCTGGTCTTTTTTGTGTGTGTGTTAGAATTTTGTTCTACATCCTTCTCCAGCTCTGTCCAGTACCCTCTGTTGTGATCCCGGTGAGAGCAGTCAGTGGTAGCCGGGCACCATCCAGCTTTACTGGACTCAGTCTGGTCGAGGCCTTGGTAGCTGTGGTCCATTAGTCCTTTCGACTAATCTTTTCCTTGTATCCTGTTCTCTTCATTCTCTCTTGCTCCCGAAGGGATGAGACCAGTGGAGTATCTTAGATGGCTGCTCACCGGCTTTTAAGACCCCAGATGCTACTCACCAAGGTAGAATGTAGAACATTGTCTTTATAAACTGTTATGCCAGTTGAGCTAGATGTTCCCTGAGACCATGGTCCCCACAGCCCTCCGCCCAGCAATTCAGTCCCTTAGGGAGTTTGGATGTGTCTACGGAGCGTCCATTAGCTTTCCTTGTACAAGTTGTGCTGGTTTCCCCAGTATTGTATACTGTCTCCCCTTCACCAAAGATACCACTTATCTATTGCCTATTTAGTATTTATCCCTATTTCTTTTAATATCTACTTGATGGCCCACTTTACTTACTCATTTCATATAATGTCCAGTGTAGCCACTGCTGACCATTCTTTCTATGCTTACCAGCCAGTTAAGACTATTCCTTTAGGTGACTTTTTCACGTATTGTGTTAACCTAGTTTGGCTGGTTTTATTAGGTTTCCATTGTTGGTCCAGTTACCTTGCTGGAAGGGACAAGAGTATGTTTTCTAATCTTTTCTCCGCCAGGGACTCTGTGCAAGTTCTTTGGAAAGGGCTGGAAAGGGTAGGGCAAGCAATGAAATACTTCGCTTGTAATGCGTACACATGGTACATAAAGTTACAAAGATTACCTTTACCTAATATGATCCCACTATCCCATGCATAGCCAGAAATACCAATCCTCTACATTTTCTCCCAGAGTCTTGGTTTCAACTCTGCTTTTGATTGCCAATTTCTTGCCCTTTTGGTTGCAAGGAACAGACCCCCCCACTAGCTCACGTGAAAGGATTTATTGTAATGATTCAGAGCTCCTAAGCCAGTGAGATGTGGCTATATCTTAAGAAGATGGGCAGTGGGCTAGAATTAAGAAAGCTGTTTATTTTTTCCCTCAGAGGCTTCAGATTTCTGTCCCCCTCTTCTACTCCTTCCACTTCTTTGCAGACAAGCCTCCTCTGCTTGCTTGCTTTGCACATTGCCCCAAATGGCAACCTCAGTCCCTAACTAAAACAATAAAATTAACACCTATCTGGCTCAGTGTCTCTGTGTCCTGATTGCAAATTCCTGAGAGAAGAATCTAATGGTCCCTGTGTATCTATCTTTTCTCACCAGGCTGTTGCCAAGGGATTGGCTCTTACAGGACTCTGGGAACTGTCTATTTATGGGTAGCAGTTTGGACAGGCACGATGAAGTATGTCTGTTAGGTTAGCAAATAGTGCCAGTTTACGTGCTTACCAGGAGTAAAGAGAACAGTATGTGTTTCTGCACCTTCATCAATAATGGATATTATTTGTCTTCTTTTGTCAACCTTTGTCAGTGAGTGAAAAAAACTCTTAAAGAAGCAGGAATCTGTTCTCTTTTTCTACTTTCTTAGACTCTCAGTGGCAATATTAAAAAAAAAAGCAAAATTCCTTTCTTGGAAATTGATCCCATCCAGCCTGGTTCAGATTAGACAGAAATAATACCTTGACTCTAGTCAGACTGGGTATGAGTTAATTCTGTTGCCAGGTCTGGTAGGATTATGGGACCTTTTAGAACAGATTCCAAATCTTTTCTCCAGGTCCCTGGCTTTGAGCAAGTTTTTTAGTTTTACCCTGTAGGCTGCCCTAGCTGGTCTTACCTTAGTCCTCTAGGTCTTCTTTCTCAGTGTGGACTCCAAAGATTCCCTCTTTGGGGCTTCACGCAGGCCTAAAGTACCAGTGGCTCCAGTCTTTGAATGTTTCCCCTTTTCTTCAGTCGCTGTATTTGTCTGCCCTGTTTATATCTAAAGCCTGCTTTCTAGCCACTTGTTAAGATCAGTATTCCCTTTAGGTGGTTTCATCATCTACCATGAACTTTTCCATGTTTATAATTAACAAAGTCTTTTATGTTATCTGTTTAATTTCACTACTTCATTGCATGGTACAAAAACCAAAAAACCAAACCCATCGCTGTCGAATCAGTTCTGACTCATAGCAACCCTATAGGACAGAATAGAGCTGCCCCTATAGGATTTCCAAAGCTATAAATCTTTCCGGAAGCAGACTGCCACATCTTTCTCCTGTGGAGCGCCTGGTGAGTTCAAACCACGGACCTTTTGGCTAGTTGCCAAGCACTTATCTGTTGTGCTACCAGGGTTCTTCATGGTAGCCATGGAAAATAGCTTTATCTCCATATTATACAGATGAGGAAATGAGACTAAGAATCTAAGTAATTTGCCTAAGGTCACGTATCTTCTAAGTGAGAAAGCTTGGTCTCAGACCTTCTGATTTCAAGGCCAACACTTTTTTTCCCCTCAGTATCATTTTGTTGCCTAGCTTAATAATAATGGCAGTACTAAGACTGCTAGTATTTACTGAGTGTTACTGTATCTAGTTCTATAAGTTCTGTTATATATCCACTTGGCCAGTGTCCCACTACTAAATACCATTACCTATTAAGTGGTGGAGGAGAAATGAACAAAAGTCTAGGATTCTGAAGTCTGTGCTTGTAAAACTTATAAGCTCATGCTTACAAGGACCACAGAGGCAACGTAAACAAGTGAAATGATCCCCAGAATTGTGGCAAACAGGAGAGCTGATGCTGTTTGTAAAGGGTAGGTGCTACTCAGTCCCAGCAGAAATGTGACATCAGTTTATAAAATTTTCTGATTTTTATCCTAAGAAGCCAGAAATTTGGATTTTCATGTGAAAAATCTCTGGTTTTTAAATGTTGGCAACTAAATCTAAAAGTGTTAAAACTCTTAAATCTCAAAATATCAAAACTCTGTGCAGGTCTGACAAAATATGTCTGCAGGCCAACAGTTTGTGACCTCTGTACTGAGATGCCACTGTGTTGCCTAATCTTAGTAGCAGCCATTTAGTCTTTTTTTATTATTATTAGTTTTATTGTCCTTTAAGTGAAAGTTTACAACTCAAGTTAGTCTGTCATACAGAAATTCATACATACGTTTTTATGTGACCCTAGTTGCTCTCCCTGTACTGTGACAGCACACTCCTCCTTTCCACCCTGGATTAGCCATTCAGTCTTGAATAGTAGGGTCTGCTGTCCTAAAAACCTGGGCATACCTTTTATCACCTGCTTCTTGTATAAAATAGCAGACCTCAGCATCTTTTTTCAGCTCCTGAACCACCTGTTGGATCTTCCACTAAGTAATTGATCCAAAGTGTATATTGTTATCAGCTCATTTCAGAAGTGTGATCACACAAATTATCAGACTTTTCTAGTTTTTTTGATTACCTGTGCTTTAGAGGGGAGCCCTGGTGGCACAGTGGTTTAAGTGTTTGCCTGCTAACCAAAAGGTCCACCAGCCACTCCTTGGAAACCCTGTGGGGCAGTTCTGTTCTATAGGGTTGCTATGAGTTGGAATCGACTCGGTGGCAACGGGTTTTATGCTTAGAGTATTAGCTCTCTAGAGTCATAGAATTCTAGAAATTCCTGGTTAGAAGAGACATAAGTAATCCAAACCAGTTTTGTACTTGGTGCATGAATCTCTCAACAACACTATTAATTTACTGAGCTAATATTTATTGAATACTTGAATCTTTCTGGCAAAGTAAAGATGGCTAAGCTGGCATCCCTGTCCTAAAGAAGGCACACAGTTTAGTACTGGTGACACACATGGAAAATATGTGTTAAGTTCAATCTTTAGTATGTTAATAGCATTTTAGGTCCAATCAGGAGAAAGAAACCAACAGTAGGTTAAACAGGGAAAGTTTAATGTAATTAATTATTAACTGATTTAAAAAATAATATTAATTGCAAGATATAAGGAAACTGTACGTGAACTGTATAAACCAAATCCAACCCATTACCATCAAGTTGATTCCAACTCACAGCAGCCGTACAAGACGGTAGAACTGCCCCATATGGCTTCCAAGGCTGTAATCTTTATGGAAGCAGACTGCTACATCTTTCTGCTCAGCGGCTGGTAGGTTCGAACCACCAGCCTTTTGGTTGGCATCCAAGAGAGCACTAGTTGTAAAGACATGCACAGGGAGGTCCCCTGTACCCCTCTCCTCACTTCCCCCAACCTTGACATCTGACATAACTATAGTACAGTATCAAAACCAGGAAATTGACATTAATTCAATCCACAGAGCTTATTTTGATTTCACTGTGTATGCATGAACTCTTTTGTGTGTGTGTGTGTGGTTCTGTGTACACGTGTAGACTTGTATAACTACCACTGCATTCAAGATGCAACACTGTTCTATCACCACAAGTCTTCCTTATACTCTCCTTTTATAGCTACCTACACATCCTCCCACTCGCCCATCCCTAAATGCTGCCAACCTTAGATCTGTTCTCCATCTCTATAATTTTGTTATTTCAAGAATGTTATATAAATGGAATCATACGGTATGTAACCTAGTGCAGTTGGCTTTTTTCACTCATCATAGCTAGTGCTTCTTAATGACAGAATGTCTAGTTAACACTTGTGATTAGTTTTTCTCATAGCACTCTTTACCTGATAATTGTGTTTTAATTTAATAATTAATTAATTTTCAAAACGATAGAGTTAAAAACCAGTAGGACCACTAGGGTTATAACCAAAACAGTACCCCTTGCCCTATACCCAGTTTTCACTCCCCAGAAAATGCCATTTTCAGTTCTCTTGGCTGTTTCCTCTGGTAATTTCCTCTGTATTATTAAATAGCCTTGCTTATACTGCTGTTTCTTGATTTTTCAATTTTAGACTTTACTAACTTTCTACTGTGGAAAATGAGAATTCAGGACTTTTCTTCTCCCTTACATATATCTCTCTAGTATAACCATCATACTATTTGGTTACATCATCATACAGTGTTTATATTATTATGACTTTAAATATTTTCTGCCAGCCCATGTAGTAAACTATGGTTGTATTTCATTTCTCATACAACCTTGTGTTTTTCCTGATATTAATGATTCTTTTTTTTTTTGCTTACCTAGTTTTCTACATCCTTATCAATACATAATTTGCTTCCAAACCCTCTCTAAAAACAAACAAAAAGAAAACTAGTTAAACTCTCCCAGTATAAATACATCATGTAATCTATCAGTTAATTTTTTCCTTTCTCTTGGCAACATCCCATCTGGACTCCATCTTTCTGCTCCATTAGAGACTGATTGCAGTGTAGGCTTGGCGCCCCGCTGTTGTCTTAAGGAGAGTCTTTTTTTATTATCTTGTTTTTTTAATAATACTTTATTGCATTTTTGGTGAAGGTTTATACAGCAGTTTAGGTTCCTATTCAGCAATTTCTACACAAGTTGTTCAGTGACATTGGTTACAATCTTCACAATGTGTGAACATTCTCATTATTTCCGTTCTGGTTGTTCCATTTCCATTAATCTACTTTCCCGGCCCTCTTAACATTCTCATCTGTGTTTTAAAGTAATTTTTGACCGTTTGGTGTCATGTAGGTGATTTTTGAAAGGAGCGCAGTACTTACAGGTGATACTCTATTTTTTGAGCCAGTCTGTTATTTAGCTATAAGGTGACCTCAGGGGTTAGTTTCAGTTCAAGGTTTGAAGAGTATTTCAGGATAATAGTCTCAGGTAGTCCTCCAATCTAAACCAGTCCAGTAGGTCTGTTTTGTTTTGTTCTGTTTATTAATTTGAGGTTCTATTCACATTTTACTCCCATTTGATCAAAGTCCATCTATTGTGGCCCTGATTAGAATGGTCAGTAGTGGTAGCCGATCACCATCTAGTTCTTCTGGTCTCAGGGTAGATGAGGACATGGTTTGTGTAGACTATTTGTCCTGTAGACTAGTTTCTTTGAGTCTTTGGTTTCCTTCTTTCTCTTTTGTTCTGGATGAGTAGAAGCCAATAGTTACATCTTAGATGGCTGCTCATGAGGGAGAGTCTCTTTGCTCTCTTCTGTGTTGAAAACTCCATTTCCTAGATTCTTGGATTTTCTATTCACTGTTTATCCTCTTGTTTTATAGATCATATCCTTCAATAGCTTCCTAAGAAAGGATGTCTAGAAAGTAAAATTTTGAGACCTTGCATGTTTAATTTATAGTTTGCTTATGTATAAATTTCTAGGTTGGACAGTATTTTCACTCAGAATTTTGTAGGTATTGTTCCAATGTCTTCTAGCTTCTAATGCTCCTATTAAGAAATCATAGGAAATTCTGATTCCTAGTCTTTGTTTCTGGTTGCCTTTAGACGTTTAAGTTTCAGCTTTCTGTGCTGTATTCTGCTCAGTCCATTACTAGTCATCCATGCGCTTTATTCCAAAATTGTGCTGGTTTCTCGTCTGCCTATCTGTTCTTGTGGGTTTATAACTTTTTTTATTTCTTTACCATCATCTTACTGGATTTTAGGACTGAGAGTGGAGATAATTGCTGGTATTTACCATGTTTAACTAGGAATCTCATGAAATGCTTTTTATGAAGATACTATAAACAAAAATTAATATTTCTGTGATTGTTTATCCAAAAACCCCAGGTTAATCTCTTCTGTGATAATTTTTTTCTCATTATCACGAAATGTTCTATTAAAAATTTCCCCCTTCCTCCTCCTCTCCCACTCCCCAGATATTTCCCCTTGGTTTTTAGGACTTTATTATGCTTCAGAATGAGGTAAGTTTGCTAAGATACTCTTTACATCTCTTATAGGTAGCTGGCATTCCCATTTTAAATGAGAAATTGCATCAACTTGAGTCAGTTTCTGAAGGTCATACTTGGAGTAAATGGCAAATCCAGGCTTTGAATCTCATTTCTGATTCTGTAGTCCTTTCTCCTCTTTACTTACAACTTCATATTCTTTAAATTATGTATCTAAAAATGTTCAAATATACAAAAGTAGAATAATATAATGACCCACGATGTACTTAGCCATTTGTTAACATTTTACTGGTCTTTTTTTTTTCCCCCATACAAAAATTTATACATACATTGTTATGTGACTCTGATTGCTTTCCCCATACTGTGACAGCACACTCCTCCTTTCTACCCGATTCCCCATGTCCATTCAACCAGCTCCTCACCCTCTCTGCCTTCCCATCTCACCTCCGGACAGAAGCTGCCCATTAGTCTCTTGTATCTACTTGAGCTAAGAGGCACACTCCTCACAAGTATCACTTTATGTTCCACAGTCCAGTCCCATCCCTGTCTGAAGAGTTGGCCTCAGAAATTGTTTTAGTTCTGGTCTGGTAGAGAATCCAGGGGCCATGCTTTCCAGGGTTCCTCCAGTCTCAGTCAGACCATTAAGTCTGGTTTTCTTACTAGAATTTGAGTTCTGCACCCCACCTTTCTCCTGCTCCATCCAGGACTCTGTTGTGTTCCCTGTCAGGGCGATCATTGGTGGTAGCCAGGCACCATCTAGTTCTTCTGGTCTCAGGTTGATGAAGTCTCTGGTTTATATGGTCCTTTCTGTCTCTTGGGCTAATACTTTCCTTGTGTCTTTGGTGTTCTTCATTCTCCTTTACTCCATTGGTTGGGACCAATTGATGCATCTTAGATGGCCGCTTGCAAGCTTTTAAGACCCCACAGTCTTTTTTTTTTTTCCAAATGTTTTACCATTTTTTAAAACCTGTAAATACTTCTGTATGGATCTCTGAGGTATAAAAGGACTTAAAATAATAGTAGTAATAATCACAATGAGATGATTATACCTAACAAAATTAATAATAATTCCTTAATAAAATCTAAAACCCAATCCTGTTCAGATTTCTCTCGTTGTCTCAAAAATATATTTGTATAATTTGTTTTTTCAAAATAGAATTCAGAGTCCACATATAGCACTTGGTTGTTGTCTTTTGTCATTTAATCTATTATAATAGCCCTCCTCTCCTTTTTCCGTGCCATTTTTCTGTTGAAGAAACAAGGTTCTGTATCTTGTAGGACACCCTACATTCTTGATATGGCTGATTGCTTCCTCATGGTGGTGTTTTACTGACACTATCCTCCATATTTCCTCTCATGTGAAGGTTTTTTTGTTTGTTTGTTTGTTTTGAGTAACTGTGCTTTAGATGAAGGTTTACAGAACAGAACAAACTAGCTTCTCATTAAACAGTTAGTACACACGTTGTTTTATGACTTTGGTTACCAACCCCACAACATGTCAACACTCTCCCTTCTCAACCTTGGGTTCCCTATTACCAACTTTCCTGTCCCCTCCTAACTTCTAGTTCTTGTCTCTGGGTTGGTATCCCCCTTTAGTCTCATTTTGTTTTATGGGCCTGTCTAATTCATGTGAAGGTTTTTATCTCTGCTTTTTCAGGGCCTTGGGCTTATGTATGCAAAAGTGAATGTTATAGAAAATATGGTGTTAACATGAATGATGTTTTAGTTCATGTTTACTAGACTAAAAAATGAAATTTTTTAAATTAAAAAAACAATACATCTTTGTCTTTAACTTTTTGCTGTTGTAAGCTTTACAATATGTAATTACAATTATTCCCTTATTAATACTAATATTTTCTCTTGAATCAGATGCTCTGCCTTACTCAATACGGGTCCTATTGGAAGCTGCTGTACGAAATTGTGATGGTTTTTTAATGAAAAAGGAAGATGTTATGAACATTTTAGACTGGAAAACCAAACAAAGCAATGTTGAAGTGCCCTTTTTTCCTGCCCGTGTTCTTCTTCAAGATTTTACGTGAGTGAGAGGTTTATTTTTCATGAATGAATTTTCAGAATGTTCTCTTTTTAAATTTCAGGCTAACTGATGGATGGCTCTGTAGTTTTGTTTTTGTTTTCCAATTCTGAAGGTTTGTTTAGAAAAGAAAACTGCCCTTTCTAAACTAAAGCAATTCATTAAAGATAGGCACCCATTTCTTATACCATTTATTCAGAAATTGCTTTTGCTTAAGCTGCGTACTTACCGGCTCCACATAACTGTCTAATAAACTTCTCAGACTTAACGTATGCAAAACTTGATTTCCCACCCCTACCTCATCTATTCCTTTCCAAGCCTTCTCCATTATAGTGAATAGCACCATTAGTCTCCCATTTGTTTAGGCCAAAAATCTAGGAATCATCGTTGATTCTGTTTCCTTTATACCCTGTAGCTAGTCTATCAACAGTTTTGTTGGTTGTACTTTTGAAATATATCCTGAATCCAAATACTTTCTTACCATCTCCACCACTGTCATCTTGATTCTAGCCACCATTTTCTCTTGCCTGATTATAGCTGCAGTAGTCTTTTAACTGGTATCCCCACTTCTATACTTGTGATCTAGTCTCTTTGCACACTAGATGGAGCACCTTGGTAAGAAGGTTAACCAGGTCATATCATTCCCCTCCTTCAAATGCGCCAATTTGCTTTCATCACACTTAGAATAAAATCCAAACTCTGCCATACCCTGAAAGACCTTGCCTGACCCAGGGTGTCCAGGGATTATTTACTGGAAGAGTTAACTTTGAGCTGAGTTTTGAAGAAAGCATAGGAGTTAACTAGACAAATAAGAACATTCTCCTCACCTACCTGCCAAACCTGGTTTGTATGCCACTGCTCTGTGTACCTTGTATATGCTGCTATTACAGCACTTATGATAACTCTTCTGTAATTATTACTTTATCTTCCTTTCAAGTTCCTTGAGAGTAGGAATGATGTCTCCTTTGACCTTGTACACATTGAAGACATTTGGTAAATGTTTCTTACATAGTTGAGTGGGTGAATGTAAAATTGCAAAAGCTATTGTGGGTACCAAGAAGGCACTGAGTTGGAAGGGGCTGGAGCTGAGGAAAAGGGAATGTCATAAAATTGAAGGCTGGAGAAAGGATTCCAGAGGCAGTTCCCTTGAAGTCCTCTTCCTCTCATGGCCTCTGTCTTATCTAGTGCTGCTGTAACAGAAATACCACAAATGGATGGTTTTAATAAAGAGAAATTTATTCTCTTACAGTTTAGGAGGCTAGAAGTCCAAATTCAGGGTGTCAGCTCCAGGGGAAGGCTTTCTCTCTGTTGGCTCTGGGGGGTGGTCCCTTGCCATCAATCTTCCCCAGTCTAGAAGCTTCTCGGCACAGGAGTCCTGGGTCCCAAGGACACACTCCACTTCTGGCTCTGCTTACTTGGTGGTAATGTATCTCAAAAGAGATTGACTCAGTGTACAGCCTAATCTGGTAGATTGTGTCCTGCCTCATTAACATAACTGCCTCTAATCCTACCTCATTGACATCATAGAGGTTAGGATTTACCACACATAGGGTTATCAGATCACAAAGTGGAGGACAGCCACACAATACTGGGAATCATGGCCTAGCCAAGTTGACACACATTTTTGGGGGAAACAGTTGAATCCATAACAGCCTCAAAAAATCATCTCTTGTATTATTTTTAGGCACCTTCCCCTCTGAGAACTCTAGTTCTCAGATAATATTTAGTATTAATTCTCATTAAACCAGATGCATCTAACTTTGGATAACTTGTACATTATCAAACACGAATGCCAACTAAAAAGGGATACTTTAAAATATGAAAATGAATAAATGCATGTTAATCATTTATTAAGCGTATGTAAAAGAACAATTAGAACTATAATTGGATCATTCTTTATTTTGTAGTGGAATACCGGCAATGGTGGATTTTGCTGCTATGAGGGAAGCAGTGAAAATCCTTGGAGGTGATCCTAAGAAAGTTCATCCTGCCTGTCCAGCAGATCTCACGGTTGACCATTCTTTACAAATTGACTTCAGTAAATGGTACTTCTTTACAGATATTTATAAAGACAGCTATGCAAGTTAACTGGTAGCCAACCCACTGGAAGTGTATGGTTTAGAGGAAAGGGAGATAATTTTTGCCCTATAAAGTATGCTGCATTTAATATTGACTAGTGTATGAAAAGAAAAACTGCTTAAAAGTCTATGAATTGGTTTTTTTTAAACAGTCTAACATTATGTTTATGTTTGTGTACGTACTTTTGCTGCCATGTTTGATAGAAATATATGAGCCTAGAGCTTGCTTTTTGAAGTGGATACCTGAATTCAGTCTTCATTTCCTTTTTTTTTTTTTTTAACCCTTCTTACCTTCCAGAGGGACTCTTAAGATGTGAGCCATGAGTATCTTTAATTAATTGGTGATTGAAAACAACTGAGCCCACTAGAGCTCTATTTTCCTTCCACTGAAATAAATTTCTTATATTTTTAAGGCCCCCTTTTTTAAGGTCAAACAAGAGAAGACATTTCTGTTGCCATGCACCAGCTGTCTTTTACATTCTCTGGAGTAACAGAATAAGACTACAATTTATTATAACCCATGAGAGATTTTATCTCTAGATTAAAGCTATGGCTCTGAGCTTTTTAAAGTTGTTAGATGGAAACAAAAATCTATTTCAGTACTTGCTACAAATCATTTAAATTGTTACAGAAGTATATGAAACGATTTTATTGGGCACTTAGAATTCTGTTTTCATCTCCATAAATTTAAATGACCTGTTTCTATTTTTTTTGTAATGTGAGGTTTGTTTTTGATACCTAAGTTAAACGATATATTAACCTTCGAACATTCAGTCGGGTACTTCCAGATAGCGTTGCTAGTGTGCATTTTTTGAAAAGCTAAATTTCTGTCACTTTTAAATTGTTTTGTTTGTTTTCCTTTTTGGAATGATAGTGCAATACAGAATGCTCCAAATCCTGGAGGTGGTGACCTGCAGAAAGCAGGAAAGCTCTCTCCGCTTAAAGTGCAGCCTAAGAAGCTTCCCTGCAGAGGCCAGACTACCTGTCGAGGATCGTGCGATTCTGGAGAACTGGGCCAAAACTCAGGAAAATTTTCCGCACAGATTGAGAACACGCCCATTCTGTGTCCTTTTCATTTGCAACCAGTGCCTGAGTATGAAATTGTTTTTGTTAATATTTATTAGCCAGGTTGTTTTTTTAATTAAATAAATCGCATTTATTCCCCTTTCACCCGCCTCATTCCGGTCATACTGCCTTATTTACTCTGCTGAATTGGGTATTAATATGTATTCCCCATTGTACTGAAAGAAACAAAGTTACTTAAAATGGTAGTCTCTATCTAAATACCATTATCTATTTCTGTTCCTTAGAAGGCAAACCTTTCTTAAGATTTGTCTGTAAATATATTTAATTTACATTTAGGCAGAAAAATGTGATCTCATCTTAAACTGTGTGAATTTTTTAACTTAGTGAATTTATACCATTTTTCACATGCTTATTATTCATTTTTCTTTTGTGAATTCCCTACTTATACTTTGCTTTTCCTGCTAGGGAGTTTCTTATTTATTTGTAAATTGCGTTAAGAGCTCTGTGTATGTTAAGAATATTATCATATATGTTAGATGAGCCCTTTTACATAAATGATTACCTGCATAGAACTATGGAAGGTAGTAAACCTGCCTAGGAAAGAATCCTATTCTTAGGCTTTGGTTAGATTTCCTAATAGGTAATTTTTCAAAATAAGAAAAATAGTGCTATTGTTTAAATTTTTATATGTTACAAAGTTTCCAAAACAACTTAGTTAACTTTTGAATAAAGAGATGTTAGAGTCCTTATACTTTTTTTAAGTTGAAAAAAATGAACACATTTAAGACTTAAAATAGCTAAGAATAATATCCACACATATTTTATCCTAAGTGCCAAATAATACATTAATTCATTTGTCTTTGAACTCGATTTTTCAAGTTCTATCTAGTTCTAAAATTTTGGGCTCAGTATTTCTATAAAGCCTCAGGGTTATAACGACTCATGTACTCTTCCTTTCAAGAAGGCAGTGTAATCTGTGGTTTCTTTGCCATCTAATTATAATTATGACAGTTTTATATAATCACTCCTTTTTTTCTGCTATCTAGTTGTCCTTATTCTTAGGGGCATGTTGACTTTTGAGATTAACATCTCTTCTTATAAAGAAACTAATTTCCTGGAAAGGAAGATCTATTGAGTGAAAAAGCTTTGATTTGCTTGTTTGTCTTTTCATAACTGATGGAGTATGAAGTGCTTAATTGGTATATTTTTATTTCTAAAAATCCAGTTGGGTTTAACACTTCCCCTGAATTTTGACTTTACATTGCAGAGTATTTAGATGGGTTATATTGGCTTTGTGAAAATAGTAACTTTTTTGTGTTCCTTAATGCATCAGTGAAGTGTTAATTATAGACTCAGACAAGAAATTGAGGGATAGAAAGTTGAAAGCATAACATTTAGCACTTGAAATCATTACCTAGTTTGAAGTAGGCTTATGAACTAATAAATGTTTATATGGCACTTTGTAGCCGTAAGTGCTAGTAAAAGGGAAGTAATTGCAGTGGCTTTGGGAAAACTGTGTCCCCTGAGGTCCTGAGAGAAATCTCACTGAGATGAGGTATGACTTCAAACAGTCACTCAGCAATGAATTATTAAAGTAGTCTTTGTTTTTTAAAATGTTAACAGTTAAACAACTATAATTATCTGGACCCTGGAGGATGTGTATAATTTAAGTTATATTGATATTCCGGTCACCAGCTGGCAGGTGTAATGAACAGCTTAAAGCTATTTGAAATAAATAATTTTTTTTTAATACCCATTAGATAAAAATGGTTCTGTATTTACTTTTTGGAGATGAGTTGTTTTTTCTCTTAAATAATTCATGTAAACTATGTTTATAATCCATGTGAACTGCCACTTAATACATAAAGTGGCATTTTGGGTGAGATGAAAAGATATTTGCCAAAAGTTCTTTTTAAACTATAAAATGATGTTGAGCTGTTTGTCATTGCTACATAGTGATAATTCATTATGTAATCACCACCCATCTCCCGGTTTAACTGACACATAAGCAAAGTAGGTAGAAATGTACATGCAAAGCTTACCATTTTATTTTTATTATGATTTCAGCCAAATCTTGTATAGTGTAAAATATGTGATTTTGGACATGATTCTGTTATACCAAGTAAAATAATAATCACTGCTTCCTAGCATGTTATTTAAAGTAGAACTTCCTTGTTGGAAATGAAAATAACTGATTCTAAGAAGTGTGGTAAATTGCTCTTCCAAAGATTTTTTTTAATATGTTTATATATATGTGCATAAAAATGAAGACTTGAAAGATATAAGGCAAGTCTTTCTTGTAATATATACATTTAATGCTAGCTCTTCTTCCTTTTAGACCTGAAACAGTGTTAAAAAATCAGGAAGTAGAATTTGGCAGAAATCGAGAGAGGCTTCAATTTTTCAAGGTATAAATAATTTGGGGGAAATTTTGTATAGAAATTTATAAAAATATTAATAGGTATGATTTTTATATCTTGAGTGGTTTTTAAAGATTTTATAGCAATAGAACCCCTTTGTTCCCCCAAATAAAATCTTACTGGAAACCCCAGTGTATAAAAAAAGGTAAAAACAGAATGACTCTAGTTTAAGTGAGCTTGGAGGGCCTTTTACATTGGGCCCTCCCTTCTTCCCATCCCTGAGAATCCTTGGAATACAGTTGGAATATCATTTATCTGGACTACAGTATTTGAACATTTTTCTTAGGCGTCATTTCGTTTTATTGTAATAATCTGCAAAGTTAATAAATTTAGGTTTAGTATTAAGGGGCCCTGTGGTGCAGTGGTTAAGCGTTTGGCTGCTAACCAAAAGGTCAGCAGTTTGAATCCACCAGCCACTCCTTGGAAACCCTATGGGCCAGTTCTACTCTGCCATATAGCATTGCTATGAGTCAGAATCAACTTGATGGTAATGGTTTTTTGTTTTGTTTCGTTTTTTCCTTATTACTGTAAACTTGGAATTGACCATATTGCACAGTCGCTAAGACATTTTCACTGTCAATATTTATATCATATGTGCATAAATTCATATAATGTACTAACTCTTGTATTTCTTAAATTTAAATAAAATATAGTGGAGTTCAAGAGTGTTTAAGAATGTGGCTGTAATCCCTCCTGGAACTGGAATGGCACACCAAATGAACTTAGAATATTTGTCGAGAGTGGTTTTTGAAGAAAAGGACTTCCTCTTTCCAGACAGTGTAGTGGGCACAGATTCTCATATAACCATGGTGAATGGTTTGGGGATTCTGGGATGGGGTAAGTAAATGACTATATTTTCTTCCTTTTTGGAATGGGAATGTGAGAAATCATTAAAGAACATAAATAGGTCTTTATAGCTTCTTTGAGGCTGTATTCTCATCTATGATAGCAGCAACAAAATTAAAAATCCTTAAGGGTTTATAAGCCATGTGGTAAAAGAGGATTTATGAAAAGAAATTTGCCGAGTGCCTGGCACAGCACCACCATTTGTGAAGTGATTGGAGTGATGATGATGATGTCTATTAAGGTAGTATGGTTACTCCTTTGTTTTTAAAGTCCTGTCTTTAATATACCTGTGTATTACTTTAGGGGTTGGAGGCATTGAAACAGAAGCAGTTATGCTTGGTCTGCCGATTTCTCTTACTTTACCAGAGGTGGTTGGATGTGAGTTAACTGGGTCATCAAATCCTTTTGTTACGTCCATAGATGTTGTTCTTGGCATTACAAAGGTAAGTGAAAGTTGTGGTTGGCCATATGACGTAGTGGACACTATTTTTATGTAAGTTTAGAAGCCCTACAGGAGCAGTTCATCACAGCATCCTCAGCACTCTGACATTACTCTCCACATCATCATAGTTATCATCATGTAATAACATCAAACCTATTAGTACAAAAAATTTGTCACTATTCACTTGACATACATTAACTCATTGATTTCTCAGTACAAGGCTGTGAGATAGCTGTTACTGTCCCCCTTAAATTCTGAGAACCTTGAGGCACAGAAAGATTTGATGACTTACCCAAGGTCATCGAGCTGAATAGTCAGTGGTAGAACAAGGATTGTAACCTAGACGGTCAGATTCTTTGGTTTATGCTCTTAACCGTAATGCCTTATTGTCTCAATAAATGATTGTTGACTAAAACCAAAAAAAACCATTGCCGTCGAGCCAGTTCCAACTCATAGCAACCCTATAGAACAGAGGAGAACTGCCCCATAAGTTTTCCAGGGAGCAGCTGGTGGATTTGAACTGCCGACCTTTTTGGTTAGCAGCCATAGTTCTTAACCACTGTGCCACTGAATAAAAAAATATCCTATTTAGCAAAAGTCTAATTGTATCCCCTTTAATATTTAGTTGAATCAGTTGTCCTTTAGAAACCATTATTCCACTAGATAATGGTTTAAAAAATAATGGACTGTAGAAATGTGATAGTGTCAGATTTTTCTATTGGCTGTTTTAACATTTCTTTGAGGTACTATAGAGATACTTTTTCTCTGGATTTTTTAAATATTGGTTGCATGCATGCGTGCATTCAGTACACATGCTCACGGGTTTCCTAGTGAACAATAATTAGTAACTCTCCATCCTAAATTTCTGGCTCCCACTAACTTTATTGTAATGATTAAGTACTATTTTATTAAATAAAAAAACCTGGGAAATGTTCCATATACAATTCCAATTTGGGTCCCCATATCTCAGCATTTTTGGTTAAATAATTGGTTTGGAGGCTTTCAGGATACTCTTCAGGGTAAGAAAATGATAATGCCCTTATCAGCATTCAGTATTGATGCCCACCTACCACTGCTGACTTCTCTGACCAGGATCACAATAGAAGGACCCGGTAAGAGTGGAAGGAAAAAAAAACTATGTAGAACAAAATTCAAATTCATTAAAAAAAGACCAGATTTACTGGTCTGAGAGAGACTGGAGGAATCCCCAAGACTATGGCCCTTAGACACCTTTCTAAGTTGGAACTGAAGCCATTCCTGGAGATCACTTTTCAGCCCAATAATAGGCCTATAAATAAACTATAACACATGTGAGGAATGTGCCCCTTAGAACACGAGACCAAAAGGACAATATATGCCCAAAAGCAAATACGAGAAGGCAGAAAAGGGGGCAGAAAAACCAGACAAATGGAAATGGGAAACTCAGAATGGTAATGAGGAGAGTGCTGACACATTGCAGGGGTAGCAACCAATGTCACGGAACAATTTGTGTATAAAGTATTGAATGAATTTGCTCTGTAAACCTTCACCCTAAAGCACAATTTAAAAAAAAAAAAAAAAAAAAAAACAGTATTGATCCTTCTTCCCTAATAGGAAAAAATTTTGACATCTTCGAGAAATGATTGACAAAGTACATGTTACAAAAAGACAAAGTTAAATTGAGAATTGCAGGATTATTTCTAAAGGAAAAGGAGTATCCCATTGTGTTTTTAGAGGACTCAATTCTCCAGACATCTTGAAAATTAATGCTACTTTTTAGATTCCTCTGGTTGTTTTTTTCTTAACAATATTATTGTCTGTGTGTTTGACATTTTGGCTTATTGATCCAAAAATTTAATCTATTATATATGTTTGCCCTTGTTGCATTTTTTTATTTTTTGAGATCCTGTTCTATTTGTGATTTTTTTTTATTTTGTTGTTGTTGAGAATATACACAGCAGAAACACACCAGTTCAGCAGTTTCTACATGTACAATTCAGTGACACTGATTACATTCTTCGAGTTTTGCAACTAGTCTCACTTTCCTTTTCTTATTGTTCCCCATTAACATAAACTCATTGTTCCCTAAGGTTCCTATCTAATCTTTGAGTTGTTGTCTATTTGATCCCATATAGATAGATCTCAAAAGACGACAATGCTCAAGGCAGACATTCTTTACTAGTTAAGCTAAACTATTGTTTGGTTGGTTGTTGTTTTTTTGTTTTTTAATTATTATTTTTGTTGTTGAGAATATACACATCAAAAACATACACCAGTTCAAGTTTATACATTGATTCAGTGACATTGATTACATTTTTCTAAGTTGTTCCCCATTAACATAAACTCACTGCCCTGTACTTTTCCTATTTAATCTTTCAAGTTGCTGATGTCAGTTTGATCCCATATAGACAGATCTTAAAAGAGCACAGTGCTCAAGGCAGACTTTTTTTTCTAGTTAAGCTAAACTATTGTTTGGCTTTAAGAAGACTTCAGTGGATATTTTTGGTTTAAGGCTATTTATGATTTTTATAGGATTAATTATGTATTGTTTTCCAAAATGTACTCTGTGATACCTCATTAATTTGGTGAAAGCGGCATTTGGTTTGGTATATCTAATCTGTATTTCTGTCATCCTCAAAAATGTAGCCATAAGTGTACAGAATTGTTTTCCTTTTAGGCTTGAGTTTCTACATCTATAAAAAGCAGTCTCGATTAAGTGATCCCTAGCACTCTAAATATTAGGGCTTAATGTCATTCAGAGGTTATTGATTATTTCTTAGTCACCTCCCTAGGCACTCTCCTAAACCAGTCTGAGACCATTTTGTAATTTAGAAAAGGTGAATAGCTATTTCAGTTACTTGGTAGTAAACTAAAAAATTATTTTAGCAGGAATCAAGTTAAAAACCACATGTTCACCCTTCAGCCAAACATTAGACAGGCCTGTAAAACAAACAGTAATACACATAGTTCAACCATGTGTATGAGACTAAATGGGCACACCAGCTCAGGGGCAAGGACGAGAAGGCAGAAGGGGCAGGAAAGCTGGGTGAATGGAAATAGGGAACCCAAGGCAGAGAAGGGGAGAGTGTTGACAAGTCACGAGGTTGGCAACCAATGTCACAAAATAATATGTGTATTTATTGTTTAAGGAGAAACTGATTTGCTCAGTAAACCTTCACCTAAACCACAATAATAAAAAAAACCACGTTAATCCCACCAATGTAGAATTTACCTATAATTAATGATGCTGTAAATAATTGGGCCAATAGTTGGAATTTGAAGAATTTTTAACCAGTATATAATTTTTATTGAAATATAATTTTGTCGGTATATTAACGTTTCATTAAATCTGAAATCCATCAGTAGTTAGAAGCACTAATGTTTTATGTATTGCTAAGCAAGAAAAAGGGCTGTCAGCTAAATTGATACACCATCAATTCCAGTGTGTACTCCTATTTCAGAGATGTTAAATTGTGAATCTTACCTATCTTAAGCTTTCAGGCACTTTTCTGCATTGATTAACCGTGGAATTTGAACTTTATTCTGTTGGCTAGCTTAAAATACCCACAAAACCAGAATAAGTTGATGTTTCATGAGAACAATAAAGGATCTCTTTTCTTCACTGTCACTAGTACTGGTTATAATTTATAATTTCAAGGGAATCCATGCTAACCTTAATCATTGCTAATTTTTGTATGTGTTTCTCTGTATCCCTTTTTATAGCACCTCAGGCAAGCAGGAGTGGCTGGAAAGTTTGTTGAGTTTTTTGGAAGTGGAGTTTCACAGTTATCTATAGTTGATCGAACTACAATAGCAAACATGTGCCCAGAATATGGTGCTATCCTCAGCTTTTTCCCTGTTGACAATGTGACATTAAAACACTTAGAACATACAGGTAAGAAGATATAAGATCATTAGGATAAATGTGTTGTATTTCTGATGTGTCTGTCTGACAACGTTTTATAATTACTACTACCTTGTGCATGTTAATTAATATTCATGAAACTTACTTTGAAACAGTGGCTCTCAAATAAACTGCCTCAGATGTCTTCATAATGTTGTGTCCTCAAATCCTAGTCCTTAAGACCTTTCACAGCTGTTGCAAGGAGTTATTCAAAACTGCTGATCTTTGCCTCGCTTTTTCTCCATAATGGTGGATACCTTTACTTCTGCTTAGGTTGCAGTTTAAAGGAAATCAATCTTGAGGGTATTCACAGCTGTCCCTTCCTATACCCAGGATTGGAGAAGACATCAGATAAAAGAGTTTGGGAACCAGTGCTCTATCTTAAAGAATAAGCACAGGCTTTTGTGAAAAACAGCGTAGAGCTGCAGCTTCCAAATCTTTTCGTAGCTTGATTATCATGAACTTTCACCATCTTCTGTTGACGGTTTAGTTTAAAATAGGAACTACCTGAAAAACAATACGTTGATATTTTATAAGGCTGCTGTTCTTTAAAAAACAGGATCTCTTCTTCATTTGATCCACTTCCCTTTTTTTAAAGAGATCATTGCTGAGCTACTCATCTCTAATCACAGGTATATTTTTGGGGTATATTCTAGTATTCAGCTTGAGGGCAGATTATTATAAGTTAATGAGTCAAATGGCAAAAATACATGACTAGTCATTTGGAACCCTGAAAGGAATGGTTTCCATTTAATGCAAAGCTTTCTGTTACCTGGATTTTGGTTGGTAGAACATTCAAGAGAGAAATGGTTAGAGATGCCTCATTCCTTGCATATTAATCTAAGTTAGTATATTAGTGATCTATTGCTGTGTAACAAATTTTCCTAAAACTGAGTGACTTAAAACAACAATAATTTATTACTTCATGATTTCTATGAGGTCAGTAACTCAGATAGGACACAGCAGGAACAGCTCGTCTCTGCTTCATGATGTCTGGGCCATTCAAGGCCAGGGCCTGGAATTATGAAAGCTTATTCACATGCAGCTCTGGCAGTTAGTGCTGTCAGTTGGCTAGAGGCCCACCTAGGATTTTCAGCCAGAACCCATGTGTGATCTCTCCATGTGGATTGGGCTTTCTCACAACATGGTGACTTTTCAAGGGTAAATATCCTGAGAAAGAAGTGCCAGGTGGAAATCACATTGCCTTTTATGTCTTGGCTTCAAAATTCACACAGCATCATTTCCATCATATTCTCTTGGTCAAGATAGTTACAAATGTCTGCTCAGGTCCAAGGGCAATGAACATAGATTTCACCTCTTGATGGATGAATGTGATGATTACATTGTAAGAACATGTGAGATGGGATATATATTGTGCCCATCGTAGGAAAATACAGTCTGCCACGGTTGTTTATTCTCACCAGGCTTACACATAACTACCCAGATGTTTAATTGGAAACTTTTTAAATTGTTAGCATCTAAATTCTTTTAATTTCTGGAAAATCTTGTTAGATCTCTTTATTTTTCTGCTCTGTGAAGCTATTCTTTTGCTTATTCGATTTCATTTTGACTATTAACGTTGCTTGTTATTTAGGGAAAAGTGGCGAATTTCTCCCTTCGTGGGTGGTAGAAATCTATTATGTTCAGTTTCATTATTGGTTTTTATTCTGCAAACAGTATTGTTTGGTGGTTTTATTGAACTGGCTCAGTATTCATTATTGTGTCTATGATTGAATAACTTTTAAAGGGAGGGGTGGTATTGTGTTTTGTAGATTTTTCATGAAAGATAAAGTTATTTACTACTTTTGAGGAAAATACCAAGTACTAATTTGTAAAGAAATGTATTCTGAGGACTTAATAATATGTAATTTCGTTTTTTGCCCATCGTTGGAATTCTGCACCTTAACCCCAAAAGATTTCAAATATTCCTTACTGGATTTCTTTTTGCTCATCTTCTTTTTAGGTTTTGACAAAGCCAAACTAGAGTCAATTGAAATATACCTTAAAGCTGTGAAATTGTTTCAAAATGACCAGACTTCTTCAGGAGAACCTGAATACTCCCAGGTATATGCAGAATAACCCATTTAGTTGTTATTGTTAGGTGCTGTCAAGTTGGTTCTGACTCATAGCAACCCTTTGTACAACAGAAAGAAACACTGCCCAGTCCTGTAATAGTTTTAAAGTATAAATTCCCGAGCTGACCCCCTGGGTTGGAATCCCAGCTGTGCAACTTACTAGCTGTAAAACCTTGGGCAATTTGTTTAGCCTTTCTGTTCCAGTTTTCTCACCTGTAAAATATGAGGATAATGTCTACCTCATTCTTAACGGATTAAATACAAATGTATAGAGCAATTCCAGACACATAGTAAGTTCTCAGTAAGCGTTAGCTATTATTATTACTTAACAAGTATGTTACTTGTGACCCAGTAGTTTGATTTTATTCATTAATTTTGCACAAACTTATTAACAGTAAATAACATTTTATTGAGTTTATCTTTTTTTAATATTTAAAATGTATAATCGACTCTTTTAATTTATCACTCTGATTTTTTTTTTAACTTTATAGTAAGAGTATTACACTGTCCCCCCACAATATTTGTTTGTACGATGTCTGCATCTGGTTTATCATTATATTTTGCAAAATTTCCACTACTATGAAAGGAGTATATAATTATGTAGTCTTAAGTGTTTTTAAAGATATTTTATAATCTAAGAAAGTATTATCTGTTGGAAATTTATACTTATATTGAAATGCTAGGTAGAATTCACTTTTAGGAAAGTCTTACTTTAATAAAATTCTTTTTCTAAGAGCGTGTCAGGGATCTAAAATAATTGGCTCTTATCATAGGTCTGGTTAATTGTTAAGCTATTCTTTGTAGGGAAATCTGTTTTCTCACCCAGCTTTCTTTTTCTTCATAGTATGTGTCACTGCTTGTCATTACCAATAATTTGTGTACTTGTTTGTCCTCCCCCAACAAGAATGCAAGTAACTCCATGAGTTTAGGAACTTGGTCTGTTTTGTTTGGCACTGTATCTCCAGCTCCTAAAACAGTGCCTGACACATTGTAGATACATATTCAGTAAGCATGTTAGGTGGAAAAAATGAATACATACAGGAATATTGAAGACCAATATAGAACCCATAGAAATGAATTTATGTGACACTTTGGGCAAGTCTTCTAACTTCTCTGATCATTTCTCAGATCACTTCTAATTCTGTTTCTTGCATTTAGTACTTTGTCCACATTAAAAAAAAAAAAAAGATATAAATGGAAAGAATAAGAAAAGTTAAATGGAAAAATTTGAGTGTTAGAATAAAGTAGAATAGTTAGCCTATTTTTTTAAAAAAAAACTGATCAGATTAAGAAATAAAACTAAAATACTAAAACTTATCAGGATGTTGATTTCTAAAGAAACTCCTTAAATATACACTTAAAGAGCAGGATCAGCTAAATCCATCACGTGAAAGTATAAGAGAAGCAGGTGTTGCAGTTATGATCAATCAGAATAAACTGGGTTATTAAATAATTTTGAACACTGTAGTGAAGAGAATCTTAGTTTGGATTGATTATATCCGAAGTAAAATGCACAAAGGAAAATGGTAGGAATACTAGAAGAAATAGAAACATAATGGAGAAGTGGGGTTTTAACAAAATATACTATCTCAACCAAGGAATATAAGTATGGTCTACAGGAGCTTGGAAAGCAAGACACCTTGTAACCAACTGCCATGTCCCTCCAGCACCCTCTGTTGACCAGGCTTAGTACCATGTGAGCTGACAAAGGAGAAATGTTTACTAGGTCCATATGCATTATCACAGAGCAGGCAAAGAAGGGTGAACGTAGAGCTCAGCAGCAGTAACTTAATAGATAGCTGGCACAGGCATCTACTTTATCTTCAGGTGTCTGTTAAGACAGTATTTATCTTTGTGGGGGAAAACGTTTGGGCATCCAGAAATTCTATATAGACTATATAGTTGGTATTGTGGTAATTTGCATAACAGTCTGTTAATCTTACTTTTAGCAAATTTTTATATGTTACGTAAATTTAAACGGGCTTGTTTTAAAATCTTTATTTCTAGGGGTGGGTGTATTTCACCATTAAAACAAATTGTGTTAAAACAAATGTGCATATACTTATTCTTCTTCAGAAAGTAATACATGAATTGGAATCTGTTGTTGTAAATTCTAATTCTTTTCTTTCACGCTTTCCATAGGTGATTCAGATTAATCTGAATTCAATAGTTCCGTCTGTCAGTGGCCCAAAAAGACCTCAGGATAGAGTTGCTGTGACAGATATGAAAAGTGATTTCCAAGCTTGCTTAAATGAAAAGGTAGATTACTTTATTGCTGTCTTTATTTGTCGCACTTCGTATTTGTGCTGTCTACGTAGTAAAGAACCAACAACGTGACGTATAAATGCCACCCACTGTTAAGATTGTTATGTGTTATGTCACACACCAGCAACCCCTCTTTTTCTTTTGTCCAGTATGGGAGTCATTAAATTTGATAAGCTTATTTCCAGTTTCACGGTAAGGATTGGAGGTTGATTATGCCTATTTAAATTAGTTAAAATTTAATAAAGTTTAAAATTGAGTTTCTTAGTCATAATAGCCTCATTTCACGTGCTGAATAGCCACATGTGGCTGTGACTGCTGTATCGGCAGCGCAGACATGGAAGGGTTCCATCATCCCAGAGAGTTCTGTTGGTCAGCACTGTTCTAGACTTTGTGACTCACCAGACTAAAACGAAAAGAAACAACAGCAAAAGAAAACCACTACTCTGTGTAATTATGCTTATAAAATCTGATTAAAATATAACTGAATAACAAGTGTCCCCTTTGGCTTTTGGGGTTTATATTTTCTGTCAAGGATCATGACTTCAGTGTTGTTACTTTCTCCCTGTTCTATTTTGAGAACTAGTAGTTGGCTTTCTTTTCAGAGCCTTTCTTTTTATAGTTGCTTTTTATTGTAGAAAATGTCAAACTTGTACAGAAGTAAAACAGTGTAATGAATTCCCATGTGCCTATCACCCATCTTCAGCAATTATCAAATCATAGCCAATTTTATCAGTTTGCACACATGTACACCCACACAGGATTCTTTTGAAGCAAATCTTCAGGGCTATTTTTAACCAAAAAAAAAAGTTTGTGCTGTCTCATCATATCATTAGAATTACTGTAAGCAGGAGTGAATAGAGAACAACAAAGCAAAATAAGAAGTAGATCCTGGGTAGTTGGCTGGACTAATTCAGTAGGTGGAAGCTTTGCTTATGAACACCAGACTCTTATCCTGACTGTTCAGATTTCATTCTTCAACTCAGTTACAGCTACTGAATGTCATGACTTTCAGTGTCACTCACAAATAGTCAGAACTTTAAATATTTAAGTCTTCAAATGCCAGGGATCTGCTATATTTTTACCAATCTTTTCTTCTGTAGCTGTCCAGAATAGTTTATATTTATATGTACTTTTATATAGGTTGGATTTAAAGGCTTCCAAATTGCAGCTGAAAAACAAAATGATACCATCTCTATTCAGTATGAAGGAAGTGAATTTAAGCTGTCTCATGGGTCTGTGGTCATTGCTGCAGTTATCAGTTGTACCAATAACTGCAATCCATCTGTCATGCTCGCTGCAGGTAGGTTGTGGTTTATGGCCATACATTTCCTTTGCTCAATTATTTTTGCTTTTCTGTTATATTCACTTTTTACTTCTTAGATTTATGTGTAAGTACCAATGTCTATGTTTGATACGAGAGATTTTCTCAGATTTTAAGTAAGCCTTAAGGAACCTGGAGTTGGTTTATATTATTTTGTTTTTATTACATAGAAGATAAGTTCAGTTTTTTGTTTGTGTTTTTTACTATAACTTAACATGTCGTTTAGTTCTGGTTGTATCTGCTTCTGTTAATTTAGAAGTATAGTTAAGTATTTTTTTACTATCTGTTAGAAACGTAGCATAGCAGTGTGCTAGATTCCATTGGGAAGGTAAAGGAAGTAAAAGATTGTTGACAAGGAATATAAATGAAATCAATTAGATACACATGGAACAATTAATGAATAAAACTGTGTATAGTAAATGCTGAGCAGCCCTGGCTAGACAGTGGTTAAGCGCTTGGCTGCTGACTAGAATGTTGGCAGTTCAAACCCATCAGTGGCACAACAGGAAAAAGACCTGGCGATCTGCTCCCGTAAAGATTACAACCTAGAAAACCCTATGGGCAGTTCTACTGTGTCACATGGGGTTGCTCTGAGTCGAAATCGACTGGATGGCACCTAACAACAACAACACAGTAAATCTTAAATTGCTATTAGTTTATTATGATTGTTGTTCTTAGTAAAACTCCATAGGGTTTTCAAGGCTGTGCCTTTTGGAAGCAGATTGCCAGGCCTGTCTTCTGAGGCACCTCTGGGTGGGTTCAAATCTCCAGCCTTTTGGTTAGTAATTGAGTGCTTAACTCTTTGCACCACCCAGGAATGCACTTCTTTATTGTGATCATGCCACTTTAATAATGGTTCCCTTAATGGTCTATATGCGCATCATTGTTTCTGGTAATGTACGTGACGCCACGATGGTGGTCTGTACCCTAAAATCTACGATGTAAAGGCTACTACCATTTTTTTTATTTGTTTTAAATTAATAGGATAAAATGGACAAACTAATGACAGTAAATTCATGATTTTGGGCTTTGGCTATAACATGAAATAGGGAACAGCCTGTTAAACTCTTTTTTACTTCCTACTTTAATATGAGTGAAAGAGGGGAAAGAAAATTGCCGTAATAAATCATTATGTTTGTTGACTGCAGGTCTCTTGGCTAAAAAGGCTGTTGAAGCTGGTCTGCATGTTAAACCTTATATCAGAACAAGCTTATCTCCAGGCAGTGGGATGGTTACACATTACCTCAGTTCAAGTGGAGTATTACCATATCTTAGTAAGCTCGGGTAAGTGACAGTTACCATTTTATATTGACATTAGTATTCAGCAAAGTATTGAAGCTACTTATTATGGCCATTCGTAGACAAAGAAAAGATAGGAAAAATGGGCTATATGTAAATTTCTTTAGCTTATCTTGTTATTTTGCCATTTACCACACAATCTTTGAGGGCTTATCAGTCAGAAACATTTATTGGACATATCCAATGAACAAGGCGCTGTAATGGTTACAGAAAAGTAGGAGACATGATCTCTGGCATCAGGATGCCTAGTTAGAAGGACAAACAGGTAAAACCAAGTCACAGTGATAGGCAGTTTAAGAGATGGCATCCAGTAGTACATAATTTCCATGAGTTATGTAAATCAGTTCAGAAAAGAGTAAAATTTCATAGGTTGCATTTATTGACTATCTTAATTGAGGTTTTTTTTTTTGTTTGTTTGTTTGTTTTAAATAAGGTTATTGACTCTAATACATTGGTTAAGTTGTCTCTGAACTTTGGGGAATAACTTTTATATTTCTTACATAATCACAAAAAAAGAGTTGATAATAGCAGTGTCTTTAGTATACATTCTGGAACATATCTCACATAAATCAGTTCTTTTGCAAGTCGGATAATTTTTAGATTTTTCTGCTTTTAGAAGAGTAGCTGAAAGTTATTTATGGGATTATTTAGATGGAAGTAGAATACCAGTGTTTTAAAATGTCACATTATAGTCTCAGCAGATAGTGTAAGAGGAATTTTCTTATGTAGAGTGATGGGTGCTGTCAGTATTTAGTTGAACAACTCTAACTGGAGAATGTACTAAGTATCAAGGCTTCTCAAAGGTTTGCATTCAGTACACATAGCATGCCTGAGAGACTTGATTGCTTAACATTGCATGAGCATATTGATAAAAAGTTAACAACCTATTCGTCATGAATATTTTCTTAAGGAATCTTATTGAAGTGATGAAAATTAAAGATAATACTTGTCATTTCTTTACAAACGTTAGGATGTGCTGTCCCATCACGTTTATTTTTTGAATTGCAGATTTGAAATAGTTGGCTATGGATGTTCAACATGTGTGGGAAATACAGCACCCTTATCAGAAGCAGTTTTAAATGCAGTGAAACAGGTAAAACGTGTAGATCAGCAAGACATCCAAATGGGTTTTCTTAACTATTTGATGTTTTGTTGTTAAATGATAGAAACCATATATTGATGTATTTCTATATCTGTAGTCCTTGTACCTCTTGGGGAGAGTAGCTTGTGAATCTTAAATTGGTTAAAAGAATCATTTATTTAATAATGTAAACATGTAACTTTTTTAATTTGCAGGATTGATAGTTCCGTATCTAATAATTAATAATATATTTTTGGTGGCCTTGCCCTGAGAACTATAATATTTGAAACTACTTATATATGATTATCCAAGTTTCTACCATCTCTTTAATTGAATATATATGTTTGTATTCCTTTTTTTTTCAGGGTGATTTGGTTACTTGTGGAGTTTTATCTGGAAACAAAAATTTTGAAGGTCGTCTTTGTGATTGTGTTCGTGCCAATTACCTTGCCTCTCCACCTTTAGTGGTAGCTTACGCCATAGCAGGCACAGTGAACATAGATTTCCAGACAGAGCCTCTAGGTATCTTTTCCTCTGTGTGTGTGTGTGTGTCTGTGTGTGTCTGTGTGTGTCTGTGTGTGTCTGTGTGTGTGTCTGTGTGTGTCTGTGTGTGTGTGTCTGTGTGTGTCTGTGTGTCTGTGTGTGTCTGTGTGTGTGTGTGTATCTATATATATCTATATATGCGTCTGCGTGCACTTTTCCCCCCCAAAAGTTGTATTTTTTAAATGCTTCTTAGACCATCTGTTCTTTAAAGTACTTCAGGAAAACTTAACCCTAATGCGTAGTGTTAGTCTTTTCTGTGTTTATGTGAAGAATATAAAATGTGGAAGTAATTAGTTCTTCCAGTTTCTTAAGCCTAAAGCACCTTGTTGTTGAATAATTTATGTCCTTGAAAAGATGTGAACATTTTGAGGGAGTTTTTTTTTTTTTTTTAACCAAATATCATGTTAAAATCTTAACCAGGTACTGACCCTACTGGCAAGAACATTTACCTTCATGATATTTGGCCTAGTCAAGAAGAAGTCCATCAGGTAGAGGAAGAATGTGTGATATTATCCATGTTTAAAGCATTGAAAGAGAAAATAGAGGTAAGAATGTCATTTGTTTTTTAAATAGATTAATAAAGTTGTATTAATCTGTTATTTCATGCATCTTGCTTTCTGAATGGAATAAAAATACTGAATTCAAAAAATGTAATTTTGAATACATAGTTTTTAATGAGTAATACACCCACTCCTTACTTATCGATATGGTTAGGTTCCAAAGATCAAGTTGTGCGAAAATGGAGGGTGACTGCATCATTACATAACTGTTAAATTACATCATTACATAGTTGCCAACCCACTGAGAATCATGGCCCAGCCACACTGACACATAACCTTAACCGTCACAGCCATTGTTACTCTTGCCTCTCACCTCGGCATTCGTTATTGCCAAATGTACGTCGTTAATGTGCAAAATAGATAGTAGATTCTTCTACTGTTGTAAATGTGAAGTGTCGGGTAACAAGATAATCGACAAGTGAGGAGTAGGTATAGTCATTTTGTATCTGAAATCTCTGATAACTAAGAATTGCTTGGATTATTTGAGTTTTATTTTATTTACTTATTAGAAATGTATAGCACACACTTGTATTTGGCATACTAAAGGCAGGCACACCTCATAGAAACTGCCCTTGTTTGTCACTCCCATTCAGATGGTTCAGAATTCAAAAGAAATGGCAGCATAAACAGTGAAATCTCTTTCCTACCCATTTCCTAGCCATCCATGCCATGCCTCCCTAGAGGCAACCAGCGATGTCAATTTCTCATGCATCTTTCCAGAGATATTTTATAAACATACAAGCATACAGACACACACACTTTTATTTTAAGAAAAGAGAATATAAATACGAGTGCAGAAAAAGTATGTATTCACTTAGTATTTGTTGAGCCCCTACGATGTACCAGTATACTAAAAAATGATGAGTGCTATCGACCAGGGTAAGGAGAACCAAGAGTGCAAAATTTGGGGAGCAGATTGCAGTTTTGTGTAGGTAGGTAAGGGTGGGCCTCACTGAAAAGATGACATTTGAGCAAAGTTTTGAAGGAGGAGAATGAATTAGCTATACATCTGGACAAAGAGCAGAACTTCCCAGGAAGAGGGAATAATCAGTGTAAAGGCCTTAAGGAGGGAACCTCATCAAGGCCAGGGTGGCTAGAGCATTCTCTTAAGTAATTTGATCACAGTGATGGCAACTAAAAATAACACTTGTCTTTTCTTTACAAATGTTGAGATGTGCTGTCCAAACACATTGGGTTTTTGAGGTGGTAGGAAGTGGTGTCAGAAAAAGGAGCTCCAGATCCAGATTTTTGGCAGTTATATAAGAACTTAATCTTTTACCTTAAGTGAGATGGGGAGCCATTGGAGGATTTTGAGCAGAGGAGTGTCATGATGTACTTTAAAGAATTGCTCTGTCTGTGTATTGAAAACAGATTGTGGGGAGAGGATTGGGTAGGAAAGGTGGGATCCGGAAGACCAATTGCAGCAATCCAAAGTAAAAAATGCTGATGGCATGGACTGTTGGGATAGCATTGAGGTGGTGAGAAATGGGGCGATTCTGGATATAGTTTGAAAACAGGACCAATAGGCAATGATATAGGACAAATATATTGAAAAAAGCAGAAGTGCTTAAAGTAAGATAAATCATTTTGTTGCTTCCAGTGAGGTATTAGCATTCTGAATCATATTTCTTAATTAAATACTAGCTTTTAGATCCAGAGAATTGTTAAACTAAATCACACCAGTTACCCTCCCAGCACGTGAGTGTTTCTCTTATTGAGATCAAGAGTTTTTCTCCATACTAACATTCTTAAAGATTAACAGTGTACCCCACAACGTTCTCAATCTCTGTTTAACAACATACATTTCTAAATTATTTAGCTTTTTTGTACTCTATGGAATCCTTATATTCAGTTTATATTTAAACTTAACTCTTTGGGTATTCCTGAAGAGCTGGTGTGCTGGGAGTTAATGAGCAAATCTTTATTCATTCTGTCCAAAAGTATTTTATTATAGATGGCACTATCTTAGCGTTCGTTCTAAGTGGAGAAGTCGTTTTTCTTTTCATTCTAACTTAGTTTTCTTATTCCCTTGATCATTTTCATAAGCCTCCTTTTCTGACTCCATTTTATCTTTCATTTGGTTCATCAATCAAAACCATATTCACAGAAGGGAAATAAACGGTGGAATTCCTTAGAAGCACCTGATTCAGTTTTGTTTCCATGGGATTTAAAGTCCACTTATATTAGATGTCCTTCATTTTTTGATAAACTTGTAAGTACTGCTTTACTATTTGGTCTTTTAAAGATTGTTATGAACTTACGGAAAAAAAAAAACCTTGTAAAGAAATGCCTTAAACTTTTACCTTATAGACCAAAGAGCCAGTTGCACTTCAGCCTATTGAAAATGCCCGTGTCTTATTATATTTGGGAGATTCTGTCATGACAGATCATATATCACCTGCTGGAAGCATCGCTAGGAGTAGTGCTGCTGCTAAGTATTTGACAAACAGAGGGTATGTACATGGGTTTTAGCATATTTTTAAGGATATTTCTTTCTCAGTGATTTAGAAGCTTCTAGTGGTTGTGTAAAACGATACTGTGGGGATACATTCAGCACAATGTGGATATAGGAAACTGTAGTACAGAAGAGCCAGTTTTTTCACATAAAGTACAAGGAGGAAAGAAAGGGAGAGGGATCATGTAGATTAAAAGAAACGTGAGATACATCAGCCAAATGTATTTATTGAACCTAATTTGAATTGTGATTTGAGCAAACCAGCTGTAAAAAATATATATATATTAATACTACTGTGTGGGAAAATGGGAATTTTAACATTGACTATTTGATACTAAGAAATTATTGTCTTTTTTTTTTTTATTTAACTTTATAGTTAAAATGATATCTGAGTTTTGCATCAGAATATCTAATAGGTGTTGAAACGAGAGTCCATGAGTTGATTATTACAGTTGGGTTATTGACACATGGGCATTTGCTATTTTCTCTGCTTTTGTATATGCTTAAAATTTTTCATAATAAAAACCAATTTTTGAGTAAGTTTTACAACTCAATAATGTGTGGTTATTTTCCATCTAGAATGAAACTCACTTTCCTAACTTTATTGTAGCCTTACCCCTCGTGAATTCAACTCTTACGGAGCCCGAAGAGGCAATGATGCTGTGATGACAAGAGGCACTTTTGCAAATATCAAGCTTTTTAATAAGTTTATTGGAAAACCAGCCCCTAAAACAATTCATTTTCCATCAGGACAAATGGTAAGGATATAGACAAAAGTACTTAGGCAGTGGGTAACTGGATCAAAATGTCTATTAAAGATTCCTGTGTTTGTTTTAATCTACAGCTAGATGTTTTTGAGGCTGCAGAGCTGTACCAGAAAGAAGGTATCCCACTGATTATTTTAGCAGGAAAGAAATATGGGTCAGGAAATTCCAGAGACTGGGCTGCCAAAGGACCATATTTGCTGGTATTAATTCTTAAAATTTATCTTCTTAAACGTTAAAAGAGTTTTAACTATTCCCTTTTGTTGGTAACATCCTGTCAAAGTTTATTTAGTTTACTTGCATTTCTTTATGCTTATTTGAGTCTATATTTATGGGGGTTTTTTGAGTGCTCTTACGTAATATTTTATGCCCACCCAGTGGTGGCCCAGTGGTTAAAGCACTCGGCTGCTAACAGAGAGGTTGGCAGTTAGAACCCACCAGCTGCTCCACAGGAGAAAGATGTGGCAGTTTGCTTCCATAAAGATTACAGCCTTGGAAGCCCTATGGGCAGTTCTGCTCTGTCCTACAGGGGTGGTTGCTATGAGTCGGAATCGACTCAGCAGCAGTAGTATATATAGTTGCGTTTTAATACTCTGAATTTGATTAAACTTACATCGGTCTTTTGTATTTGAGGAAATCAATATAGGAGAGAGAAAGAAGAGTCTGTCTTGAACTATTGCTTTATAATAATTATTTGTGCCCATTTGTAGTTTTACTTGGCTCATTTTCATTTAATTTTCTCTGATTTGCTCCATTGGGGCTAACAGGTTGTGGCCTTTTTTTTTCAAATGGGGGGATGATGATGCCTGGCTGTCTGCCAGGAAGACATTTTTCCTGAGATTGCTCTTTGCCACAGAGCAAATAAACAATCTGCTAGAGAGGAGTAGTCATGTGACTTGCACTTTATGCCATTCATACCCTCCAGTGCTTCTCTTTACAGTTGCAGCTGTAAAAGGGCTGGCCAGAACACAACCCTCATAGCCTGTCATATAAACTTAATTCTTTTTGAGTCTTTAAACCACCACCCCCCAAAATATCAATGTTCTTAAAAGTTATAAGGAATAAGCCAAAATCTCTCATCTTTCTCAGATATTAATTATAGGTATTGTTGAATATCAGTTATACATATAGGTTCCTTTTTTTTCCTGAAATTTATTTTGGTATTTGTCTTATATTAATTTTTATATATATATATATATGTATATTTTAAATATATATAAAACCAAAACCAAACCGATTGCTATTGAGTTGATTCTGACCCATAGCGACCCTATAGGACAGCGTAGAACTGCCCCATAGGGTTTCCAAGGAGCAGCTGGTGGATTTGAACCACCAGCCTTTTGGTTAACAGATGAGCTCTTAACCAGTATGCCACCAGGGCTTCTAGTGTGTGTGTGTGTGTCTGTGTGTGTCTGTGTGTCTGTGTGTGTGTCTGTGTGTGTCTGTGTGTGTGTGTGT
>NW_004444122.1:500804-509372 GCF_000243295.1 Trichechus manatus latirostris | reverse complement strand
GTACGTATATATATATGGCTTTCCGATATAGCTGGTGATCCTTGGCTGACCATTCAGTTAGACATTAAAAAACTGATCATAAGTTGTAGGTGTAGACTGGGTTTGTCAGTTAGTGGACCTCACTGTAAATAATTGGGTGATAAGCTACCTTTTTCATTCAGAGAACCCTAAATGTCAGTATTTGTGTTTTCTCTGAAGCCATTCAATTTATGCACAGAAGGAGACTCCAGTCTCCTGCTAGTGGGGTGAGTAATATATGCTGGCATCTTAAATGCCAGGTCATAATGAGAATCTCCCCATTCAGGATACAGGCTTCAGATTAATCCCCCACTTTAAATCATATCCCTTTGCCCTGTGTTTCTCAGTCTAGACCATGCATTCTCAAAGGCAGTGATAGAACTCCCAAGGGGTGAAAATTGGTTGAGTTGTTAAAAAAAAAAAATTCTTTTTTTTATATGTGTAAAGCATAAGTACACATAAAGTACATAAACAGACAAGGTATATTTATGGTATTAAAATTGTGGGGTCATGATGAGGAGGAAAATGTCTAAAAAAGACTCCTTCTAAAAACCAGACCCAACCCACTGCCTTGGAGTCGATTCCACCTCATAGTGACCCCATAGGGTTTCCAAGGCTGTAAATTTCTATGGAAGCAGACTGCCGTTTCTTTCTCTTGTGGAGCTGCTGGTGGTTTTGAACCGCCAAGCGTTTGGTTACCCAGTCAATCACTTTAACCACTGCACTACCAGGGCTCAAAAAAGGCTCCTTAGGGCGTCTGTAATGAAAAAAAGGTTGAGAAACACTAATCTAGAGCCTTCTTAATTAATTTTCTCCCAAGAGTAAACCTCCAGTATTCAGTATTCAGGAGTAGGAGGTACCTGGGTGTAGAAGTTTGTGCTCTACTACTAACCTAAAGGTTGGCAGTTTGAGTCCATACAACAGTACTGTAGAAGAACGGCCTGGTGATGTTTTCATTAAGATTACAGCCAAGAAGACCCTATGAAACAGTTGTACTCTGTAACACGTGGGGGCTTCATGAGTCAGAATCAACTCAACAGCAATGGGTTTGGTTTTTTGTGTTTTTGGTAATTCAGGAGTAGGGATTGAACTGGAGATGTTATCACCTTATTTTTATAGACTTCTAACCAGTACCCACAATGTTCTGAGAATTTCATACCTCTGAATCTCAAGCCTTTTCTGGGTTCTGTGTTGCAAATTGACTCAGACTTTACTGCTAACACTCTGTAATTTTAATTTACCGCTTTGTAGCTTCAACATTGTCCCCGCTAAGTCAGTTACTCTCTCTCTATCTTCTAAGTATTTATAGAATTCTCTCGTCTTATTCCCTTTGTCCCTGTGGGTTTATACCTCCTTTTTCCTTTTATTTTAGTGGCATTTTAGGAGGAAGTGCTGATGAGCACGTGTATTAGATCTGCCATGTGTAAACAAATCCTCCTGAGCCATACTTGAGGTCAAAGCAGCCGCCCCAGTTTATGGAGCTCTTTCTGTGTGGTAGGCACTGGCTGTACTCAACCCTGCAGTAGCTGAGGGAAACCAGAGTAACTTAGGGAGCTACTTAAAAATACAGAAAAATAATCTGTAAAGGGCTTCTGTTAGTATAATTGATACCACTAAATTATATACCTGAAAAATGTTGAATTGGCAGATGTGTTACATATATTTTTATAACAATTTAAAAAAATGTAAACAAATTTTTAAAATGGCCTCTAAGTACTTTGATACAACTCTGACCTTCAGTATGGGGTATTAGGTTAAAAGTGTTTTAATCTGAAAGTGTTTAACTTTTTGGCAGAAAGGCCAAAAGTTTTTTTTTCCCCCTTTTAAAATGCTTAATAAAGCAATCTTCATAGATGGTTGGAGGAAACAAAATGCATGTTTGTTACAGGGTGTGAAAGCTGTTTTGGCTGAAAGTTATGAAAAAATTCACAAAGATCATTTGATTGGAATTGGCATAGCTCCACTTCAGTTCCTTCCCGGAGAAAATGCAGATTCCTTGGGCCTTTCTGGCAGAGAAACATTTTCTTTAACATTTCCCGAAGAACTGTCTCCTGGAATTACATTAAATATAAAGGTATTTCTGAAATTCTCAAATGTATGATTGTGTACTGTGGACTCAAATATATGGTTATAAATTGAATAAGAAATACTTATTCTAAATTGCATACTAATATCAACTAATGAACATAAGTTATAGTTTAAGGTGACTGTTTCCTACATACTTAAGCCTGTGTTAATACAATTGATGTTCTCTGAGGAAAAGTAGAAAGAACTAGATGCGTAGTCTAGAAAAAAGACCTGTGGAGAGAGTTGTGAAATCCCAAAAGGTTATGAACCCTGAAAGTTAAGGAAAAGCAGATTGATTTGGTATAAGTTGTTGCACAATGGTATATATTGCCTTGCAAAATAATGTACACACACACTCATTATTTTTAATGGTCGATTAAAGGTTTGTCAGATAATCACTTCATAAAAGGAATCAATTTCTTCAATGGAAAGAAAAAAATTCCATGCTCCTTTGTGTACTATATAGGGACCCTGGTTATGTTCAGGTTAAACTCTCTCAAGGACATGTTTATTAATTCTGTAGCTATGTGATTGGAAAAGCTTTGTTTTTTTCTTTGTAGAAAGGTTTAGCATTCACACATACACACACATTCAGGCACGCATATACATGCAGGTTGTGCTTAATTTCCCTAGCAAAGCTATTTAAGTCCATCTTGATTCTCTCCTGGCATTTTCCAGTGCCATGAGCTTACCTTACCTCCCTTGTGCTTTACATTTTAGCAGCCATCTCCAGTAAGTCCTGAGGGTGTCCCTCTTAAACACTGACTGCACATAAAATTTCCCCAGAATTTATTGTTAAATAAGAAAGAAAAAAGGTTCCTGCATAATGTGCCTAAATCTACTGCTAGAATCAAAGAATTTTAGATTCATTAGATCTGAACGAGATCTTTTAAATCATTTGGTCCAACTACCTCATTCTATAGATAAGTAAACCAGAGAAGAGGGTTACCTAAGGTACATAAGAAGTTAGTAACATAGAATTGAACCACATGTCTCTTGGCATTTGAAGTCATTGTTCTTTATTGCATATCATACTGCTTCCATCAGATAGGGTTTGTTAAGCGCCCATATATGGTACTAGAGTTTCACCTAGATATATAGATACAACCCCTATTTAAAATTTGCACAAAAAAATCTTACTAGTCATCATCAGTTTTAATTACACTTTCCTAAGTAGTGGAGCTGATTGCTGATGATGTGCTGAATGCTGTGGGATTTACAGGGTTAGATGGGTCTCTTGTCAGGGTTAGGAAGTTGTCCTTCTGAGAGGAATTTAGAAACAAGATGTTCTACAAACCAAGTGGGAGGTTTAGAGTAGGTATTCATATCTGTATGACAAGAGATAAGGGTGCATTGAATACAGTTTGAGTTAAGGAGTGATAAGATGCCTTAATGTTGGTTAAGTTTGGAAATATTGAAGCACTGGGCAGTTGCTGACTTAGGACCCCAGATGGCCAAATGACAGTATCCTTGGGAAAGCTTGATTTCCAGTTACATATGTCAACTTCCTTTTCCTTGTTTCCAGCTCTTTCTGTCCTGATCTAATTTTAATTTAGGTATATACACTATTCTAAAGAAAAGGCAGAGTTGAGCATTCAGGGTTAGGGTAGTAAACTTTACAACTAGGAAGAAAAAGAGTAGCAGATATTATATGCGATGAATATCTAATGTAATGCGAATATGAGTAGTGAAGTATAACTTCTCTAATTAATAAATGAAAATATAAGCCCTTTGATTTAGTGTTCTAGGTTGTATAATACCTGTCATGTAGAATATCTGTTTTTCTACTTAACAATGAAGTGCTAGGTCAGGTATCTCAGATGGTTTTTTGTTGTTTTGTTTTGTTTTCCCCCAAGTGAAAGGGTTTCAGGCATTAGGACTATATGAAATTAAGACCAGGAAGGTCGGGCAGACTATCTGGCAAGTATAGTCATTGAGTATGAAGGCAAATGGTCCTAGCCACTAAATAAATAAGTAACTTTGAAGATTTTACCACTGATATGAGGTATTTTTGTTTGTTTAAAGACAAGCACTGGAAAAGTGTTCTGCGCAATTGCTTCCTTTGAAAACAATGTGGAAATAACGTTATACAAACATGGAGGATTATTAAACTTTGTGGCACGAAAATTCTCATAGTATCTACTCACTGTGGAGACCCTTCATAACTGATAAGTGCAAAGCTGTTTGTGCTGGACCCAGGCATCTGTACCGTGGAGCTGCAGACAGTCCCAGTATGCTCACTTATCTCATCCATGGATGTAAATGATTGTGAATCAACGTAGTGACTGAAATGAAATCTTCTTGATTTTAAATAATAAACGAATGGTGCTATTAACATTGCTAAAATCAATGTGTGAAGTGTGTTGTGGAAGAGACCTGTAAGTATTGGGGGGGGGGATATTTTATCAGGCCATTTTGTAAATAAAGGCAAAATTTGAACTTGCTGTTGAAGATTCTTATATGAGTAACTTTCCTGAAGTTGTTTGTTTAGTTTTGCACCTATAAAACTGTGTACTACTGTTTGTTGTTTTAAGAGTAGCAGATTGAAATACAGGAAGTCAGATTAGACTCTAAAATTGTAAAAGTTGGAAACTGATTTATAAGTGGCCTTTCCGGATATATTTCTTTTCAGAATTGAGCTGGACCCAGTTGGCATTCTTAGTTTGTAATATAAACCAGGTATTTAACTGCCCCAGGCCACAATTATTTGACCAGTTTAGCCAAGGTTTCCTCTACATCTGAAGATGGATCATTTCAGAATACCACTGATTGTGTGGCACTAATGTACTAACAGTGGAAATACATATCACATATAATGAACTCCTTGATTTTTCAGTAATTTGTTATTGTGACCCTTTGGCAAGCCTCAGATGGCATTGTATCACTTGGATTAGATTATTTTGCTCAAAATGGGATGCTAGAACTTATAACATATTTTAGATATCATTAACCAAAATTCACACTCGTTTTATAGTTGCTGTAGAGAACTTTAATCATTAAACTCTAAAATGATTTCCTCTAGACTTTTAAATTATGCACTCTAAATTATATGATTGCTGAACCCTAAGCATTTTTTAGATTTTGATTATTTCTTAATTATTTAAGTTGATTTCCTGTTATTTTGAATCATTATTTTACCTGGGATGCATGCATCTCTTAATCATGTTATAGTTATAACCCAAGCTGACCATCAGGATAAAACACTTAAGTTGTTGCTGTCTGGGTACCATATTTTCTTAATATGCATGTCTGTTTACCACATTGAATGTCTGTCAACAAGAAGTTTGGCAACTTTTAAGAAAAAAGTTAGATAATTAACTCCAGAAGGTTCTATACCTTCTTTTAATTAAGAAATGAAACTTAGCAGGCAAAAGGTTCATTGTAGTTGTCTTTCACATGCAGTTATCTGTATGACTTATTTATGGCAATTCAGAATTAGCTCACATTGCACAGAATAAAGAAGCGTTTCTTTTAAGCTAAAATGCTAAAACTACCAAACCAGTGAGTGAAGACCACTGAGAACTTTGCACATTATTTGTCATACAATCTTTTGAAAATACTTCGCAAATATGTGTTTAGACAATAAGATGGACTAGAGTTTGACAAAACTATTTCCCCTCTTTTTAAAAATTTTTTGTATATGTTTTCTTTGGTACCTTCAAATCATATTGTGTTCTTGACATTTTATTATGCTACAGTGTATCTTTCAGTGCAAGTGTTTTTTATTTGCATGAAAACATGAATTAGAGATGGAGAATTTACAAGTTGAATGTTAAAATATCTATTAAATGCTTTGAAGAAATGCTAATTCCAGATTGTGTTGGGGAGGAACTCCGTATTATTTTGAAGCCATACTATGTATCAGCAGAGGCATAAGCAGCATCATAAACAGACAATCCAGGAGATGAAGCTGATGGAAACAGGTAGCTGTGGATTAAGTATTTACATTTCCAGTCTACCTAGTCCAGTTGCCGTCATTAGCAACTGTTGTATTTCAGGAACAAAATGAAGGTTCTCTTAACCTCCTATACAGTGAACCAAAAGCTTAGTAAGCATGGTGTTCAATTCGGGAGGAGAGTCATAGATGTATGTTCCAGTGTGTACATTATAATTCTGCCTCTGGCTAAATGCTGTGTTCGCAAAAATGTAGCATATGTTGGTCTGTATTGTTTTACCTATCTCCTTTGTTAATTATAGCAGAGTAATTTTGTATTACCAAAAAAATCACGAGGCACATTAAGAGAAGCAAATCGGTGTTGGGGACTTAAAGTACAATTTCAGAAGTCATTATCAATGGCATGTTTTTTTTTTTTTTCTTTCAAAAAACATTGTGCTACATACCATGCCAAATTTCATGCCTTTGAATTTTGGTACTCCTAAAAAATGAAATCTGAAAGTGTCATCCAGCCACTGAGTTGCTATGATTATACCTAAAATGTTTCTAAGATGACAGTTGTCATTATTTCCTGTTTTATACCTAAGCTCACACTTGAATGAGAAGTATCAGAATTCCTTTAGCTAGATAGCTCAATTTTTCACTGGTAAGCAAACTGCAGTGGGATTATAGGAAAGAAAGTAAAGTAAGGACTTAAATCAGAGTCATAGTTGTTTGCATACATGCTAATGGTATTGTGCATTCTCAGTGATGAGTAACAGGATAAGGAGAAATTATTTGACTGGCATTTTGCTGTGACTGAACTAAAAGACACTTTCCTTTTGCTTTTAGGTTAAGGAGAGGTAGGTACTGGATGTTGGCCCTATCTTAGTTTGATTTGGAGTAACAAGAGGGGAAGGGATGAACTTTTCAGTGTATTTTTTTTTTTCCTGAAGTGTGATAGTACCGATATTTCTATCAGTTTTACACATAATATGTGGCTATGAAACCACATTTCTCACTTAAGTAACTACAAATCATTGTTTATTATTTAAAGCCAACAAAACAGTGTAACAGTTTTAAGTTCAATAATGTTAACTATTGTATAGAAATATACTGGAGGCAAAGTTCAGTTGATGACAATTGTGTGTATGTTACTGATGCTGTAAATTATTTTTAATAAATAAAATTGTATTATCACATATTTGATTCACATATTTGATTCTTGTTATAAAGTATTTTGTGGTAATTGAAAATAAAACACCATAACTTAAAAAGAATGAGATGCCATCTAGAAATTTCTCTTAAAACGTGTTATCTAAATGTTCGTATATTATCCCCAATATCACCGACCAAAAGGTGGGCCATGTTCATTCTCATCTCTATATCCAGCAGTTCCATTCTTCTCCAGGGTCAGTAAGAATGAAATCCAAGGCAAAAGTTTGAATAGGAATGAATAGCCTCCAGGAAATAATCAGTGTTTAAAAAAAACAAACAACCTCAGTTTAAAGGTTTTAGATTCATGGAATCACATTTCAGAGCTGAAACGACTAAAGGCAGGATCCCTTCTACAAATACCATCTCCTAATTGGGCAGCCTTGCTTGAACATTCAAGAGGTGAAGACTAAAGTTTTGTTGGTTAAAAAGTCTATTTTGAGCTGAAATCCGTCTCCTTCTAGCTTCTACCCACTGATTCTGGCTCTATTTATGCCTCTTCAAACACTTTTTGTACCACTAAGCACTAAATGGAAACCCTGGTGGTGTAGCGGTTAAGAGCTACGGCTGCTAAGCAGAAGGTCACCAGTTTGAATCCATCAGGTGCTCCTTGGAAACCCTATGGGGCAGTTCTACTCTGTCCTGTAGGGTTCCTATGAGTTGGAATTTACGGCAATGGGTTAAGCACTAAATAGATATTTAATGAATAAATGGACCCTTCCACAAGTTGTACTGCATATACCCTCCATATTACAGGTATTTTATTATGGAGGTAGTTTGTGTTAAAGTGAACATTTAGGACAGAATTGGAGGTCTTATGCTATCTGTGAATTGAGTATTACAGGAGGAAATGGCCTTTTCTTGATGTAGGACGAAGGGGCTTTGTATTCATGAACCTTGATGCTTTAGAACTAGCTGACGGCACCACCTCCTCCCTCCACTGGCGCTGGCGGATCTCTAGTAATCACATGAAGTAAGTCTGGGTTAACCTGTACCCTAAGGTAATGTTTTATAAACATGGTCAGCAGCCCACTGATCTAGAAAATGCATGCCCTTTCTCCTACTCTTAAATAGTAATCTCAATGAATGATTAAGGCATATTTATAAAATTTGGCATTCATTCTACTAAGAAATTCGTTTGCATCACAAAGACTAATACCAACACACGCACATGCTGATAGTTTGAATAGAGTTTTTGAGGAAACAGGAAGGCCTCTGGAGGTGACACCTGAGCGGAGACCTAAATGATGTGAGAAAACCATGTAAAGGTGGGTGGGAAAAACTTTCTAAGCAGAGAAAGGCAAGTGCAAAGGCCTTCAGACAGGAATGACCTTCCTGTATTGAAGGAACAACAAGAAGGCCAGTGTGGCTGGAGCAGAATGAGTGACAGGGAA
>NW_004444122.1:498437-499560 GCF_000243295.1 Trichechus manatus latirostris | reverse complement strand
GGATTTGAACTGCCAACCTTTTGGTTAGCAGCCAAGCTCTTAACCACTGCACCATCAGGGCTCCATTAGCCATTAGAGAGATGCAAATCAAAACTACAATGAGATGCCATCTCACCCCTGCAAAAATGGCAAAAACAGAAAACAACAAATGCTGACGAGGTTGTGGGGGGATTAGAATTCTGATATATGGCTGGTGGGATTGTAAATGGTACAACCACTGTGGAAAACAGTATGGCACTTCCTCAAAATGCTAGAAGTAGAAATATCTTGTGATCCAGCAATCCCACTTCTAGGTATATCCTAGAGATATAAGAGCAGTGACACGGGTAGACATATGCCACACCTATATTCACTGCAGTGTTATTCACAATAGCAAAAAGACGGAAACAACCTAAGTGCCCATCAACAGATGAATGGATAAACTGTGGTACATACATAAAATGGAATACTACACAACTATAAAAAATAATGAGTCCGTAAAACATAACATGAATGAATCTGGAGGACGCTATGCTGAGTGAAATAAGTCAATTACAAAAAGACAAGTACTGTATGGCCCCACTATTACAAAAAGTCAAGAATAGATATATACTCAGAAAGCAAAGTTCTTTGATAGTTATCAGGGATGGGAGGGAAAGGGAGGGAGAATCACTTTCTAGATAGTAGACACTGGTTACTTTTGGTGACAAGAAAGGCAATCCGAAATGAGGGTGAAGTCAGCACAACTTGACCAATGTAAATAAAGACATTAATAAGTACACGAGAAAAAGGGACAGTTTTGGTAAATGCTGTAACATATACAACTTTGCAACAACAGCAAAAACAACCAAAAAATATGTGTGTGGTTACATAGGTAGATATGGATGCATATAAGTGCATAGGAAGGCATATGCAAGTACATGCATGGGCATGTATAGGTGTTATCTGTAGGCATATCTATACACGTTTGTGTGTGTTACATATATATCCACGTATATAACAAACCACATAGGGGACACGGTTACAGAGGCCTCCTTGACATGTCCAAACAACTGGCGGGATTGGTTTACTGGGTCAAAAGGCTTGGGACCATAGTCTTGGGGAACAACTTAGTCAACTGGCATAACATAGTTCACAAAGATAA
>NW_004444122.1:484417-498337 GCF_000243295.1 Trichechus manatus latirostris | reverse complement strand
GACCATTCTAATCAGGGACACAATAGAAATTCCTGGATAGAATGGGAGAAAAACGTAGAACAAAACTCACATTCCTAAAAAAATCCAGACCTACTGGACCAATAGACTAGAGGAACCCCCAAGACTATTGCCCTAAGATACCTCTGAACTTGGAATTGAAGCTATTTCTGCAGGTCACCTTTTACCCAAATAATAGATTGGCTTATAAAATAAACAATATCACCCGTGAGTAATGTGCTCCCTTAAACAATTGACTATATGAGACCAAACCATCAACAGTTACCCAAAAGCAAAGATGAGACAGCAAAAAGAGGAAGGGAAGCTACATCAATGGAAACAGATCAAACAGAATGGAAATAATGAGAATGCCGACCCTTTGTAAAAATTGTAACCAATGGCACAGAACAATTTGTATAAAAAATTGTTAAAGGGGAAACTAATTTGCTGTGTAAACTTTCACCTAAAACACAATAAAATATTATTTTTTAAAAAAAGCTGACATGATTTGATAATGGAATCTGAAATACGGGATGGGAGAAAATGACAAAATTTGATAATACTCCTATATTTTTGGTCTAAAATACTTTGTGATTGGTGGTCTCATTTAATGAGATGAGAAAGTCTAGGGAAAAAACAGATTTGAGGATGAAAATCAAGAGTTCTATTTTGGACATTGTGGTACAGTTTTGTATTATAAGCAACAGAAACTTGACTGCAACTAATTAAGCAGAAAGGGGATTTATTAAAAGGATATTGGGTATCATTATTCATTAGGGAAACGCAAAGTTAAAATCACAATGTGATATCACCACACACTTATCAGAATAGCTAAAATAAAAAATAGTGACAACGCCAAATGCTGGCAAGGATGTGGAGAAACGAAATACTCATACATTGCTAGTGGGAATATAAAATGGTACAGCCTCTCTGGAAAAGTTCGGCATTTTCTTACAAAACTAAATGTGCAGTTACCATATGACCCAACAATTGCATTCTTGGGCATTTATCCAAGAGAAATGTATACTTATGTTCACATAAAACCTGTACATCTGTAAACCCCAATCTGGAAACAACCCAAATGTCTTTCATTGGGTGAATACTTCAGCTGTGGGTACATCCATACCCTGGAGTGCTGTTGTCGTTGTCAGGTGCTATGAAGTCGGTTCGAACTCTCTGGCAACCCCGTGTACAACAGAATGAGACACTGCCTGGTCCGGCGTCATCCTCACAATTGTTGCAATGTTTGAGCCCATTGTTGCAACCACTGCGTCAATTCATCTCATTGAGGGTCTTCTCCTTTTTCGCTGACCCTCTACCAAGCATGATGTCCTTCTCCAGGGACTGGTCCCTCCTGGTAACGTTCCAAAGTATGTGAGATGAAGTCTCACCATCCTTACTTCTAAGGAACATTCTGGTGTACATCTTCCAAGACACATTTGTTAGTTCTTCTGGCAGTCCATGGAATACTACTCAGCAATAAAAAGGAACAATAAAGCAATGTTTCTTTATAATTTTATGTTTTTGCACAACTTACCCATCTAGTCCCACTGAGGTAAAACTACTCATACTTCAAGACTCAAGTCAAATGTCACCTTCTCTGTGAAGCCTTAGTCTCTGAGGCAAGAGTTAGTCACTTTTGTGTTGCTGTAGCGAGTTGTTTTACTTCTATCACAGTACTTGTCATATTGTTTAAATGCCAGACTCCTCCGCTAGACAGTTAACTCCTTGAGAATGGAAATCATAATCTTTTCCTTTGCACACCCAGCACCTAGTAGTACAGTGCCTGGCACATAGTAGAACATACAGTAAAGCACCACCATGAGGCAGAAAGATGAACCTTGGAGGTTCGCCAAGGCAGAGACCTCTTTCTGGAGTGGAAACTGGGACATGCCAAAGGAGGTGGTCATGGACCTAGCAGCCCTGTCTCTTCAGTTCCCACGATACCCGCCAGATTCAATCTTCATTACCATTCCCTCCTCCCAAGAGACGTGGAAAAAGACAGGACCAACAAATGTGGAGTAGTGAGAAAAGATGAAGAGAATTCAGGAGCTGCCTGCCTGAAGAAACAGCATGCGGAAGGGCCTACGGGAGCCAACAGGAGTCAGGCTATTACAGAAAATTTCATCCTGAAGGAATGAGAATCTTGTTATTAACTATGCCCCCAGCCCCCACTGTAAAAAGACAGCCCTGTAAGTTGAAGATCAGAAGTGAAGTAGGCAAGAACCACATCTAAAATAGAAAAAGATGCCATCCCTTAATAGGTGGTTGGTACAGGTTTGGCAAACGTCCAGGTCAATCAGGGTGACCGGCAAAAACTTGAGTGTGCTATATCCTGACAGGGGAAGAAAAAAATGTGCATCAACAAAACCAAAATACAGCGAAGTGCAGGCAGGAGTGGATGGGTGTCCAGGACTCTGCTCTAGTAGGTAAGAGTGCTCTGATCTATTAGAAGTCCTTGGCTGAAGAAAGGCATCAAGCTGTTTATCATAGTCTAATGTCTTTGACAATTAAGATCTTTCAACTTGCCTGGCTGTAATCCCGTGATTCCCAGGCAACCTTCTGAAAACCCCGTGAGTTCCGCAGACTTTCCTTCGGGGAGAGAATCCACTGACTGCATTGCCTACATAAGGATTCTGACCCAGTTGCCAATTCTATTTCTCTGTGTCACACCACCTCGCTGAGGTGACTCCACTCCCCTGGGAAAGCTGTTTGGGCGGCCTTCCTTCTCCCTCCACGTCTCTTCAATTAAATGGCTTAGGGAGAGAGGAGAACACACGGTGCTGTGGCAAAAGCATAAGCTGGGAGTTGGGTGAGCTGCGTTCTGGCCGAGGCTTCAGTTTCTCCAGCAGCACAAGGAGTGTAGGGCCTTCTCGATAAATAAGACTACCTCCGGGTCTAACATTCCGGTATCGGGGGAGCTAGGTCTCCTGTGGAACTCAGCCAGGCCCGACTCACAGAACCCCCAACCAGGGCCCTTGCAGTTCTTGGAGCTGGGATGGGCTCGAATCCACCTTGAGCCGCGCTTTCCGAAGATGGCCTCCAAGACACGCGCTTCCAGCAGTGTTGGGGGGGGTGGGGAGAAGGAAGGAAAAACGAGCACGCGCGTTCCGCCCAGACTCTTAGAATCCCGAGAGAACGGGTTCAGGTTGCTGCCACTATCACGAGGATTAGGCGGAACTGCGAGGTGTTACTCAGGAATCGGAAAGCTGCTGATTGGCTCCCAGGGTCGGCGGGCGCAGGCAGCTTGCGCTGCCTCGCAACCCTAGGGCGGGGCTCAGGCTTCAGTTCCGGACTGCTGGAGAAACGGTCGCACGCCAGGCCCTCGGATCATTGCGGGTGAGCTGAGGTGGGGAAAGCAGAGGCGAGGCCCGGGGTAAGGAGGCTCATGGCTAGTCTGAGGCCGCGAGTCCGTCGCTCGGACTGCTGCAGCACCTGTCCCACCTCAGACTCGCTGCGTGCGCTCTAGGCAAGGCAGCCACCTCTCCAGGCTTCACCTGTAAGCCGAAAGGGCAGAACTGAGATCCCAGAATCAAAGCGTGGCACCTGAGAAGCAATCTGGTCCGACCCTCCCGATACCTGTGTGGAGACACTGGTAGGCAGAGGGGAGGTATGGCGCCTGGGCTCGGGGCCAAGTGTCTGGTGGGAACAATTTCTAAGTTCCCACCGGACCCACTAATACAAATAACGCTGTGAGCCTGACTTGTGTGCCTCTTCTCTTATTTTCCTGCCTCTTGGGCCGGCAAGGCTGCGCACCCCTCTGCAGCCCGCTCGCCCACCACTCTTTTCCCTTCCTGCAGGAAGATCTTGGAGCGCACGGCAGCATATTGCTGTGTCTTTGAAAAACTACAGATTCTAGAAAAGCTGAGTCCCTGCCTTGCTATTTCCTGATCCCATTTGAGAGTAAACAGCCCGGTGAGCCTGTGGAGTGAAGGCGACCATGCATTCGTTAGTTCATCGATGTTTAACAAGGACTATAATAAAATGCAAAGCTGTGGGCTAGGTGCTGGGGATACAGAGATTTACTGGGTACAATCCCTGCTCTCCTCCAACCGTGGAAGGACATACCAGAAGGGATTTCAGGAGAAGAGGGATAGATTTGGGAGACATGCTAACGGGTGGATTATCCAACAGGCAAGTTAAGCACGGGCTTTACCTTGCTTACCAGATCATCTGTAGTGAATAATTTCACACGAGTTTCACTCCATCAGAGATCTTTGTTCACTACAGATTAGTAAGCACAGGTAAGCCTGTGTTTACCTTGCTTCCTGGGTCATCCGCCCCCGTCAGGATTGTATATTTGAAAAGAGGCTTTGATTCTGTAGGAGGGTGCTGTGTGGTTGGGAAAGAGACAGATGCCAGCCATACCTAGAAGCAGAATCTTTGACGTGGTGAAAAAATGTGAAATTGTTCACTACTGATCTGGTAAGCAAGGTGAGCACTGTGCTTACCTTGCCAGTTGGATAATCTGCCCCTGTGTGCTGAGGCAGACTTTACTAGACTTTGTAACCCTTTGGGGGTGAGACAGGGAAGAGAAATCAGAATGACTCTTGTTTATTGGCTGATATATCTTGCACAAAGTTTAAGGTCCAGCTCTCTTGGTTGTAGGGCAAAGCTTCTAAGATTCTGGCACAAACCTTGGGATTGGAAAATATTTGCTTCCTGAGGGCTTTTTCGGGAGTTTAGTAAAATACTGTTTGCAGGAAATAGAGGCTATAGGATTTGAATCACACACATTTCTTTCCCTATATTTACTTGCTTTCAAGAGCTAACGTGATCTGTGTCATTAGTTCCTTGATTTGGATTCCTTGTATACAAAGGAAGAAGGCAAATGTAAGCTAAAAAAAAAAAAAAAGAACTTTAGAAGTATAGAATATTAGAGCTAGAAGGACTTGTAGAGATGATCTAGTCCAACTCCCTTTTAGAGGAGAAATGACTAGTCTAAAGTTTCAGAGCTTAGGTAGTAGAGGTGAGACTAAAATAAAAGTTCCTGTTCATTACACCAGGATGTCTTTATGATGGTGTGAGTTGTCCCACTTTAAGCTGCTTTAGAAAACAAGGCTCTTCAAACGGGCTTAAAAAGCCTCATTCAAGGATGTTATAGGAACATTTTCTGGACTAGAAGGGAGCTTGGCCTTCACCAGTTACCTTTAAGGTTCCTTTTACCTTTAAGAATCTATGATTCAAGCCCCTGGATTCCCTATTAGGCCAGAACTAAAACAGTTTCCAAGGCCAACTCTTCAGACAGGGATTGGACTGGACTGTGGGACATAAAGTGATACTCGTGAGGAGTGTGCCTCTTAGCTCAAGTAGATACAAGAGACTAAATGGGCGGCTTCTGTCCAGAGGTGAGATGGGAAGGCAGAGAGGGTTAGGAGCTGGTTGAATGGACATGGGAAAGCAGGGGTGGAAAGGAGGAGTGTGCTGTCACTGTATGGGGAGAACAATTAGGGTTGCATAACAATGTATGTATAAATTTTTGTCTGGGAGACTAACTTGAAATGTAAACTTCATTTAAACTACAACAATAAACAAAACAAAACAAAAAAAGAATCTATGATTCATATCAAATTCAGAATTATCCTGAAATCCTTTAAGGCTTTGGGAGTCGAAAAATTACTCCAACGTTTCAGCTTGGAGTTAAACCTTCAGTTCCATATTACATTGTGAAAACTGGCCTTATACCAGTTTACAAATCTCCAGAAGGAATGTTAACATTCCATGTAAAGTCTTAAGCCCAAATACAGTGTGACAGAATATATTGGTTCCCAGAAGTTTCAAGTGCAAAGATTGTTTTGAAACCCCATTCAGGCTTTGTCACAATATCTGTGGTGAACAAAACCTGGAATGGCTTAACTTCCTTCTGAAAGAAAATGCCCTGGTCACGAGAAGTGATTGTCAAGAATGTGGTAATTATAACAGGCGGGGAGAACTTGCCAGTGACACCAGGGGCTATGCAAGTGTTGAGGCAGGAGACATCGCATTGGGTAGGAGAATCAGGGGAAGCTGTGGGGTGGGGGCAGGGGAGATGGCATTTGTGGTTTATACTTTTATTATCACTTATCAGGCTGTAGTCCTAGGACTGAGGCATAGAAGGAAGGGGTCATATAGGAGAGCCTTAGCATACATCCTTGAATTTTATCCTCTTCCACTCACTGGAATTAGTTGGGCCTTTGCTGTGATAGATCTGAAGTGATTAGACATTAACAGTAATCTCTCTACGCTCTGAATTTCTGCAATAGTTTTGGCAGATACTAATTTGATAGGTCATAAACTCAGGTATAACTTTATTTTTGTAACTGGCTTCAATTTTTTATTTCAAGCCCCTATTTCCCTGGGCAGTAGAAAACTTACTCTTTCCAATTTAAGGTAAACTCAGTCACTTCGGTGTTAATTCAGTCATTTCAGGTTTATACTTAGTTAATTCAGGGTTTTCTTTGGCATTCTATTAGTTTATCACTTACTGCCTTATAACTTGTTATTTTGAACCATTTTTAAAATTTTTGTTTAGGATTTCTATGACTGTGAGCTAACTTTTCAGATGTTAGAGAACTCTCTAAGCTCATCTGCATATTTCTCACAGTGCCTCACTGATCTTTGTGCATCAGTCAACAGTTTTATATTTAAGGTAGAGTGAGAAGCTAGAAGATGAGCCTTATAATCTAACAGAACTGTGAATAGAAAGGTCCCTCGGTGGCATAAACAGTTTGTGCTCGACTGCTAACCTAAAGGTTGGTAGTTCGAACTCACCCAGCGCCACTGTGGAAGAAAGGCCTGGCGATCTTCTTCTGTAAAGAATATGGCCAAGAAAACCAGTTCTACTCTGTAACTCATGGGGCTGCCATGAGTCAGAATCTACTCGATGGCAACAGGTTTGGTTTTTTTTGTTTGGTGAATAGGAAAGTAAGAACACTGTGTTTGAATTCCTATTTTAACTCAAGACCGATGGTGGTGTAGTTAAAAGGACATAATCATGATTAAGAATCTGGAAAGCTGAGTTCTTACTGTAACCTGGTATGTAACTTTGGGCAAGTCGCTTAACCCCTCAGGAGCTGAATTTCCCCTGTAAAGTTGATGGGGAGGAGGAGGACTTGGACTAGATGATATCCAAGCTGCTTTCCTGATCTGTGTTCTGTCCCTGGGAACATACCTTCATAAAGTAATTTAAAACTCACTTTATGGCCCAAGGATTTTTTTTTTTAATTGTACTTTAGATGAAGGTTTACAGAACAAACTAGCTTCTCATTAAATAGTTAGTATACGTCTTGTTTTATGACATTGGTTATCAACCCCACCACGTCAACACTCTCCCCTTCTCGACCTTGGGTTCCCTATTACCAGCTTTCCTGTCCCTTCTTGCCTTCTAGTCCTTGCTCTTGGACTGTTGTGCCCCTTCAGTCTCATTTTGTTTTTTGGGCCTGTCTAATCTTTTGGCTGAAGGGTGAACCTCAGGAGTGACTTCATTACTGAGGTAAAAGGGTGTCCGGGGGCCATACTCTCAGGGTTTCTCTAGTCTCTGTTAGGTATGGCCCAAGAATTTATACTCCCTTGCCAAAACATCTACTTCTTTATCCCATTTACTAGTTTGATTTTTTAAATTTATGAGTAAAAACTAGTAATCAAAAATAGTAAGTCATTAATATAGAGAAATATAACTGGTCTGCCTTGAGAAAAGTCATTGAAATAAATATATTCATTATATGTCTCATTTCCATTTTTTTCCCCCACCCCAGACACAATGTCAAGTGGAGATGATCAGCAATCACAGGCTCTTGCAAAACCTGCTTTCAGTGAGGTACAAGCTTCTTCATTAGTGGAATCGGTATTTGGATTAAAAGTTTCCGAGGTCCAGCCACTTCCCAGCTACGATGACCAAAACTTTCATGTGTACATTTCAAGAACCCAAGACACTGCAGATGGCCCAACTGAGTATGTTCTCAAAATAAGCAACACAGAGTCTAGCAAAAATCCAGACCTGATTGAAGTGCAGAGTCACAGCATCATGTTTCTGCAAGCAGCTGGATTTCCGACAGCCTCCATGTGTCATACTAAAGGAGGCAACATCACATCTCTTATGTCCATAGGTAAGAGATGACCAACTTGCCGGTCTATTCGTGCATTTCTGTAGCCAACATTACTGCATTTTGGCTACAAGTGGAAAAATCAAGAAGAAATATCAGTAACAGATTCACACATTTTGATCAAAGATTCTATAGAAGAATCCTGATCAAAAGGGGAAAAAAATGCAGAACAGAACTTCAGATTCTCATAGAATCTAGATTTTCTGGAGCCACGGAGGTCGTTCAAACCCCTGAAACTACTGCCCTGAGATAATCTTTAAACCTTCAACCAGACAGTAGTTTAGCTTAACTAGTAAAGAATGTCTTCCTTGAGCATTGAGCTCTTTTAAGATCTGTCTCTATGGGATCAAATTGACAAGAGCAACTCAAAAGTTTAGGTAGGAAACTTAGGAGGCAGTGAGTTTATGTTAATGAGGGAGGAACAACTTGGAAAAGGAGAATGAGAATGGTTTCCCAACTGAAAGAATGTAATCAATGTCACTGAATTGTACATGTAGAAATTGTTGAATTGGTATATGTTCTGCTGTGTATATGCTCAACAACAAAAATAAATTATTAGAAAAAAGAAGAAGTTCACAATTCCAAGTGCAGACATGGTTAATTTTTTGATGGTTGAGAGAAGCAACGCCACATCACCAAAGCAGAGATTGGGGCTTTGATTCTGAAGTGATTAGAGCCAGGATCTAGTATAACTCTTCCACTTAGAAAGGCCCTGATGGATAAATAACTATGGGAATGTGTAGAAATCAGAACAGCTTTTTTTTTTTTAACCAGAAAAATAAAGATATTTATTCTTCAGACCAGCAGGATATTATGGTGCTGTGGTGTAGTAGAAAAGATACAAGACTGGGAATCAGGAATTTTAGATCCCAGCTCTGTCATTAACTGTATAGGTGACCTTGGGCACGCCACTTAAATTCCTAAGGCTACATTTCCTCATCTATAAGATTTGGTCCCTTTCACCTCTAAATGTTAATATATACCTAATTCAGTTCTCCAGGTAGCAGCCTGAAGTCAACTCCTTGGAGTTTTCTAAAGGTGTGAAATCATGACTGTCCTTTTCTTTCTTAACTTTTCAACCGTTCTTTCTTAATCTGCATTGCTCCGAACAACTGAAATTCATTATGGTCCTTGAGGGGTAGTTATTGTCCTGTGTTCGGAACACAGGCTACACGCCACTTTGCCTCTGAGGAAGTCTGTGATTTCGGAACAGTCATTTCTTTATACCTCAGTTTCCTCAGTTGTAAACTTATATAGAGTGCGTGTTTGGGGCATTCATTTGCCAGAGGAGGTGATTTATGTTTAGAGATAAGACAAGTTGTTGGTATGAACATGGCCAATCCCAGTTTTCTTCAGGTCTATCTGTTCTACCTCCTTGCTCTGTCCTCTTAGCCCTGCCTCATGGAGTCCTGCTCAGTAAGCTGTTTTAGGTTAGCACATTTTTTTCTCTTTTTCTATAATTTCCATTATTGTTTGCAATTATTTCTAGGCAGAATAGCCTCTAATGATTTCTTCTGAGGATATCTGACAGTATAACTTGTTCCATCCATCTAGACAATGGCTCTGAAATCAAAAGCTACTTGGTAAGGCTGATGACTTATCTCCCAGGAAGACCCATAGCTGAGATTTCCGTCAGTCCCCAGCTATTATATGAAGCTGGAAGACTAGCTGCCAAATTGGATAAGACACTGGAGGTAAGATTTGGGGTTTTATTTTGTTTATAAGATTTTTCTATTTTGTTTTGTTTAATAAACCCAGGGTCAGATTTTCTTTTTATGTGTGGTGCTTACTAAGGTGTGTTAGGAAGGAAATGGCATCCTAGATGTGTGAATTTTATGATAAACAGTAGAGCTGCCTTCCCAGGTCTGTACTTTACTGCTATATTAGTAAGATTACCTTTTTTTTTTTTTTTGGCTTTAACGAACAAATTTTTTCTCTCACAGTCTAGGAGGCTAAAAGTCTAAATTCAGGGTGCCAGTTCCAGGGGAAGGCTTTCTCTCTCTGTTGGCTCTAGAGGAAGATGCTTGTCATCAGTCTTCTCTTAGGTCTAGGAGTTTCTCAGCGCAAGGGCCCCAGGTCCAAAGGTCTGCTCCTGGCTCTTTTTCTTGGTGGTATGAGGTCCCTCTCTCTCTCTGCTTACTTCTCTCTTTTATATCCCAAAAGAGATTCATTCAGGATACAGCCTAATCCTGTAGATTATGTCCTGCCTCATTAACATAACTGCCTCTAATCCTGCTCGTTAACATCATTAACATAGCTCTTGTTAACTTACTGCACCACCAGGGCTCCCATTAACATCATAGAGGTTAGGATTTACAACACATAGGATAATTATATCAGATCACAAAATGGAGGACAACCACACAATACTGGGAATCATAGCCTAACCAAGTTGACACACATTTTTGGGGGATACAATTCAATCCATAACAGTGAGGTATGATTTTACTCACTTCTACTGTAACTTTGTGTGCTAAGTATTATTAACTCCATTTTATAGGCTAAATGGATGCTCAAGGGATTATGTAACTTTTTAGAAAGTCATGATATTCTTTATGCTGCTCACTGAAGACAGTCTGTATCCACAAACTGAAGCCTAAAGTTTTCATCCAGATAAGGTGTAATCAGCCTGAGGTTTATATACAATGATAGCTAAGTTATAATAGATTAAAATGACTTTTGTTAAGGATGTTTTAGTTCTATGTTGCTGTTGTTAGGTGCCATTGAGTTGATTTTCAACTCATAGCGACTCCATGTGGCAGAGTAGAACCGGCCCCATAGTGCTTCCTCTTTACAGGAGCAGATGGCCAGGTCTTTCTCCTACAGAGCTGCTGGGTGGGTTCAAACCGCCAACCTTTCAGTTAACCATTGTGCTACCAGGGCTGTTTTCAGTCCTATAGGAACAATATTATGTATGACAAATATTTTTCCAGCCAAACCCACAAAACATCTTCATTTAGTCAACAAAAATTCTTTGAGTACCTTTTATGCGCTAGGCACTGGGGAGACGGAAAGGATTTGAAGAATAATGAGACACAGACCCTGTCCTAGAGGTGTGTTCCAGTGGGGCAGATAACATTTGAAAAAGTAATTACACTTTGTATGACTAAAATACATTTTTGTTTTAAGTAAAATGCAGTTCGTGAGTAAAGCACTTCTAACCACTCACCATATCCTGACAATTCTGCCTCTCAAATGTCTCTGCAATCCATCTTCTTCTTTCCATTTCTGCCGTGACTGTCCTAGCTCAAGCTTTCATCCCGGTTTCCCTGGATCACCACTATAGCCTCCCGGCATCTTGGTTTTTCTCCTCCAGTTTATTCTTTATACCAGTCAAGAGTTACTTTTTAAAATGACAAATCTGACCACTTCAGTTCCATGGTTAAAACCTTTCCATGGTATCTTCGTTGGCTAGTGCTGCCATAACAAAAATACTCCGAGTGGGTGGTTTTAAAGAACAGGAATGTATTGTCTCACAGTTTTGAAGGCTCGGAGTCCAAATTCAGGGTCAGCAGAGCTATGGTCTGCCCACTCTCGGGGAAGATCATTGCTTGTCTCTTTCAGCCTCTGGCAGCCTGAGTGTTTCTTGGCATTCCTTGGCTTGTGGATGGGTCCTCACATGGCATCTTCACCCTGGGTGTGAGACTCTCCATGTCTGAACTGCCCTTTATGAGACACCACTCAGAATGGATTCGGTTTAGCACCCACCGTACTCCCTGTGAGCTCATTAACATAACAAAAGAAAACTCTTATTTCCAGAGGAGGTCACATTCACAAGTACAGGGGTTAGGACTTCAGCACATCTTTTTGGGGGACACAGTTCCATTTATAATAAGCAGATTCTCACTGCCTTCAAAATAAAGATCCTCGGTGTGGCGTCCAAGGCCTTCATAGCCTCATCCGTGCCTCCCTGGGGCAATTGTATGGCTTGCTGATTTGTTTTCTGTCTCTCAGGAATCGCTCCTTTAATATCTGCTGTCTAGTTACCGGAAAAATGTCTAGTAACAACTTGAACACACTTTGTGTAATGTTTTAGCTGTTTCAGGTAGGAGGGTAAATCCGGCCCCTGTTAGTCCATCGTGGCCAGAAGCTGTAGTCTATGTTATAGTCTAAGTAGTATCTATTTATCTTTTTATCCTGAAATAGAAATAACCCTTTTTTTTAATTATTAAAAAATCCTTCAGTGGCTCATTATTTAAAGAAAATCAGATAAATATACAAAGAAAAAAATTAAAAGTTACCAGTAATTCCATCACCCAAAGAGGACTACTATATCTCTTACTATTTATTCCATTAGTCTAAACCCACATTGTCCCACAGCCCCTGGGGCATAGCTGGTGCTCAGTAAATGTTTGTAAACTGACATTCTTCTGCGCTTACAATAATCACCATGTCACATTGTACTCTATTCATTTACTTTACAAATATTTATTGAGCAATGCAGTGCCTTATATATGTGTGGTAAACATTATTAAACATTTCTGTTGAAATAGTTTTCAATTAAGTTGGAGCAAATTCAGCTCCTTTAAAATATCCATTTGTAGATATGAATGTACTTTGGATTAAAACAGCCTGTTCTAATTAAATGTATTTTCAGGAAATTTTCTTCACATATTGATTTTATTTAGAAAAACCTTTTAACTGATTGGAATGCTCAGTTAAGTCTCTATTATCCTCAAAATCAAATCTAAATGAGCTGCTTAAATAAGTGTCTGTTACAACAGGAATGCGTTCTCCTTTATCATCCGCTTTCTTTCTACCTTGTCTGTGGGTTTCATGCTTGTGCTTTACTGCCACTGAAGGTTCAACTTCTCCTGTTGTACTCTGAAATGGCAAACACAGTTTACAGAGGGAGATCATTGCTGATAGTGAATTCTGCCGTGCAATTAGCCACCTGCTGCTCTGCAACTTATTTTAAGTTGTCTTGCAGGGGGCAGAGGAGTTCTAGAATGAACCAAGAAGAGCATTTTTCACTTGGTACTGCAGTGCATTTCATCATGCTTTATTCCCATGGCCCATCTCCCCACTTCCCCTCTCCCCATGCCTTTGCAGATGGTAAGTTGTTAGTTTTTCTATGTTATTGTTGTTTGTTACCATCAAGTCAGTTCTGCCTCATGGCAACCTGGCATGTGCAGAGTAGAACTGCCCCATAGGATTTTCCAGGCTGTGACCTTTTGGAAGCAGATCACCAGGCCTGTCTTCTGAGGCACCTGTGGGTAAGTCTGAACCACAGCCTTTCAGCTAGTAGTCAGGTGCTTAACCATATGTGCCACTGAGGGACTCCTAGTTTTCTATAAGCACTAGGAACCGTGGAGTCTATGAACAATAACACATGTGTAGTGCCACTGGTAAAGGCAGTATTTTAGTCCTGTAGGTGAGGCAGAAGCTGCAGCTACTCTGCTAGACATGTGGTTGAGCCATTGAATCTTGTAGCAGCTGGACAGGCCTGGGGATCCAGAGTAGACAGGAGCCCTGGGGTTTGTAGGAGCCAGAACTGAGGTGTTCACAGGTGGGGGTGACCAACTAGTCTGGACTGGAATTTGGTTGCTACTTGGTCAAAAAATGGACCGGAAGCCAGTATAAGGAGATTCATTTAAGTATGAGAGAGAAGAAAATATAAGGCAGGGTAATGAGTATGTATGATTGCGGTCAGAGCTTTGAACTAGAGGACGCAAGGTGCGTGGGAAATGGGAAGTGGAGTGAGAAGTGGGGAGTGAGGAAGCTGACAAGAGGTGGGCTGACATAGACTAATAAGGAGTGGTGATTGAATTACCAGAAATTCATGTTCGTGTGCCAAGGAGCCAAAAGGATAAAGAAGCCAGAGAAGTCAGCCAGATCAGGT
>NW_004444122.1:483088-484317 GCF_000243295.1 Trichechus manatus latirostris | reverse complement strand
CACTATGGAGCACAGTTCTCTGTGAAGCACATGGCATCACCATGAGTCAAAATCAACTGGATGGCAACTGGTTTGGTTTTTTTTGTTTTGTTTTGTTTAATTTGCAGATGATTGTGAGGTTGGTGTAGATACTCTCATTTTACTGATCGGCAATCTAAGGTCTGAGATGTTAAGTGGTCCAGTGTTCTCTCCACTACCCCATATTAGAGCTGAGAAGTTCTCCTGGGAGGTGCATGGGATAACAGTGCCACCATTTAGAAGCTGACTCAGCGGCTTGCCTGAGTAGACTGTGCTCCATTGGAAACCCAACAAGAGTGTTACATCTTACTTTTTTTTTTAAATAAAAGTAATATGTGCACATGGTAAAAATTTCAAACAGTACTGAAAGGTGTAAGATGAAAAATAAAGTCTTTCTCTCCACCATCTCCATGCCTAGCCCTAGTCCCAAAAGTGACAATTCCTAAGAAAATTTTCAGTGCTTACTATGCAGAATATTTTTGTGATCCTCAGTGACTTTTAACACACCAGATGGCAAGGAGATTCAAAACCATGTCTTGTGAGGAATAGTTGAAGGAACTAGAAATGTATAATCTGGACAAGAGAAGACTCAGCAGGGGCAGGAGTACTGTCTTCAAATATCTGGAGGACAGTCAAGTGAGGGAAGGACTAATGCTGTTCCAAATGGCCCCAGAGGTCACAGCTGGAACCACAATATTGGAGAGGCAGATTTTTGCTCAGCAGAAGGAAAGACTTTCACACCGCTACAGCCATCTCAATAAGGGTAAGGATTCAGAGGTTATATGACCACTTAGCAAGGATATGGTAATGATAACAGAAGCATTGGGGGAAGGTCTTCAAACTCCAGGTCATAATGGTGGGTGTGGAAATCATTTTAGATAATCATGTTGAATATTTTTAAAGAAATAAAATAAGCACAACTCAAAGAATGTAATCAATGTCACTAAATGGTACATGTAGGAAAAAAAAAATCAACTATATGAGACCAAAAGGTCAAAAACTACTATAAAGCAAAGGTGATAAGGTAAGGGGGCAGGGAAACCAGAGTACTGGAAATGGTATAAGCCAGAATGGAATGAATGAGAATGATGACACATTGTGAAAAATGTAACCAATATAAGTGAACAATTTGTGTAGAAATTGTTAGATGGGAACCTAATTTGCTGTGTAAACTGTCACCTTAAACACAATAAAATATTATTTTTTTAAAA
>NW_004444122.1:462431-481480 GCF_000243295.1 Trichechus manatus latirostris | reverse complement strand
CTGACAGAGACTGGAGAAACTCTGAGAGTATGGCCCTTGGACACCCTTTTAGCTCAGTAATGAAGTCACTCCTGAGACTCACCTTTTATCCCAAGATTAGACAGTCCCATAGGACAACGAGACTAAAGGGGCACACCTGTCCAGGGGCCAGGACTAGAAGGCAGGAGGGGACAGGAAAGCTGGTAATAGGGAACCCAAGGTCAAGAAGGGAGAGTACTGACATGTCATGGGGTTGTTAACCAATGTCATAAAACAATATATGTACTGTTTAATGAGAAGCTAGTTTGCTCTGTAAATCTTCATCTAAAGTACAATAAAAAATAAAGAAAATGTGAAACACTACATATAATGGTCTCAGTATTATTTACTGAAACTTTTTCTTTATATGTGTGTGCACCTATATACTGGGTTGTGATGTAAAATGCATTTCTTACTTGAAAGCTACTCCATTGGATGACCACCAGGTTACTTTCTAGAACTCTGTGAAAGAGCTCTGTATTGTAAGTCAAAGGCCTAGGTCCTCACTCTGCCCTTTACTAGCAACTTGTTATTATCCCTTTGTGAACCTCAGTTTCTCCATTTGTGCAACAATGGTAGTAGAGTGGTCAAAGTCTAAAGGCCCTTCCAATTCCAGAATTTTTTACTCTAGGAACATTCATTTATTCATCAAATATTGCTTGAGCAGTGCCTGCTTTGTGCCAGGTACTGTTCTAGGTGTGGGGATACAGTAGTGAACAAAACAGACAAAAAATAAAGTCCGTACCCCTCATGGAACTTATAGTCTAGTGAGGATAGATAGTTAGAGAAGTAAGTAAAATGTGGACAATGTTAGACGGTAGTAAGTGCTTAGAAGAAATATAAGCAGAGAGAAGAGGAATATGAAATATCAGAGAGGGAGTTGACATTTTAGATAGAGTGGTCAGGATGTTCTCACAGTGAAGATGGCTTTTGAGAAAAGACCTGATGGAATTGAGGGCACTAGCCATGTGTGTATCTGGAGAAGAACATTTCAGGAGGAAGAAACAGCAAGTACAAAGACCGTGAGGTGGGAGCACGCTGGCATGTGCCCTGAACAGCAGGGAGGCCAGTGTGGTTGGAGGAGAGTGAGCAAAGGAGAGAGTAGTGGAAGATGAAGTCAGAGTGGTAACAAGGGGTCAGGGTAGGAGGGTCAGATACGGGGTAACAGAATTCTTTAGAGCTGCCTTCAGTCCCTTTTGTAAGCTGTGGATAATAATGCCTGTCTGCACACAGTTGTGAGGATCAAATGAGATGGAAATGTGCTCTCAAAACTGAGATCCAATACAACTATTAAGTATTTACTACTAAGTATTACTATTAAATATGAAGTACTGTTTTGTGGATTAATGTAAATGGAGCAAGTTGGTGACAATGCGGGAATGCTAGCTCTCTCTCCCAAGCACTCCCCCAAGCCACCTGGAAGAGTGTAGTCTTCTAGATACAGCAGATCTCCCAGTAGTGGCCACCCTTAATGCCAAGAGTCTAAGCGTTTCTCTCTTTTCACTTAGAAATTCCATCACCCAGAGTTAAGTATTCTTCATCGGGAAAACTTCATCTGGAATCTGAAAAATGTTCCTCTTCTGGAGAAATATCTATACACCTTGGACCAGAATCAAAATCCTGAGATTATCAAACAGGTCATTCAGCTGTTCAAGGATGAAGTGATGACCAAACTAAATCATTTTCGAGAATGTGAGTACTCCCCCAACCAAAGAAATATTTTTCTCTATATTTAAATTGTAAACTTTCAAACCATCAGAAAAGTATTGAAGTTACAGCTTAGCTTTATCAAATCTTAAAATTTTGCCATATTTTCTCCTGTTATATTTTAAAGAGTAATATTTTTATTTTCCTTAAAATTGATAACATTTGAAGCTCCCTCTGTACATGATTCTATGTCTCTCCTCCCTACTGAATTTGCATGCATGTTTTAATATCATTACTACAGTTCTGCCCTTGTCTTTATTTTCCTTGGGCCTATTTTGCTTTTTTTTTAATTATTATTTTGGACCTTAGGCACATAAATTTAATTCAACAGCCTTGGCTGAGAAAGAGAAATGAACTAGGGTGTTCAATAACTGTTTTTACATGGCTTGATTTTTCTACTTTCAGGTATCAATCATGGAGATCTTAATGACCATAACATTTTAGTAGAGCCCAGCAGCAATTCAGCCTCTGGAGATACTGTATATCAAGTGTCTGGGATTTTAGACTTTGATGACATGAGCTATGGCTACTATGTGTTTGAAGTGGCAATTATGATCATGTACATGATGATTGAAAGCAAGACTCCCATACAAGTGGGAGGTCATGTCCTTGCAGGGTTTGAAAGTATAATCCCACTGACAGCTTTGGAGAGGGGTGCTTTGTTCCTACTTGTGTGCAGTCGTTTTTGTCAGTCACTTGTCATGGCTGCATACTCTTGCCAGCTACACCCGGAGAACAAAGAATACCTCATGATTACTGCAAAAACTGGATGGAAGCACTTACAGCAAATGTTTGACATGGGCCAGAAAGCTGTAGAAGAAATCTGGTTTGAAACAGCCAAGTCCTATGAATCTGGGATCTCCTTGTGACTAGTTCACATTAACTTCAATAATAAAAAAACCCAACAGGATCAAATCTAATTTTACGAAGGATTTTCCTACACAGTTAAAAATGAATTGATGGAACTGATCAATTCTGAACCTGACTATAAGAATGGCATAGTGGGGGTGTCTGACCTCGTCTAACTTCACAAGGAGGGAGGAGAATCATTATCAGCATCAACAACCCAAGGCTGATTCCTAGGAGGTCAACCATATCTCGACCCTCCAACCTTTTTACCAGTTCTGGCACAAGCTGTCCCTCCCACAGCACTCTCTACTTCTTTGCTGGGTTCGATAATTCGTTGCAATGGCCACACAGAATTCACAGACCTATTAGGGAAATAACAGGTTATAATTCAGGATACAGTTCTTTGATCAGGACAGCCTCTTGTCAGTTGTGCCCACAGGCAGGCCTCCCTCTGGCCTTTGGCCCCTCAGCCTGGCCTCTGCCCTGTTCAGGCAAGTGTTACAAAGCTCTATAGCTCTGCCAATAAATGCCTAGAGGCACCCTACTCCATCAGGAAGCCTCCCGCCTGAAGCCACTCAGCTTTCTTGCTCCATGGGTTGGCAAGCCTAGCTCCACCAACAAGTGCCCACCAACAAGTGCCCGGAGACACCCCACTCTACCAGGAAGCCTCCTGTCCAAAGGTGTTCAGCTTTCTCGCTCTGTGGGTCAGCACACCCACTGTAATCACCTTACTCCATGGGCCGGGAAGCTACACGCGCTGTTTCTCGCCTGTCTCCTGGCTTCTCACCTTATTGCACTGTCTCCGGTATTACAGCTCGCTCTCTCTGTCTCCTGGGTTTACTAGGAGGTTCTCAGTGCAAGAATCCTTGGTTCTAAAGGACACACTTCACTCTTCTGTCTTGGTGGCAGTGATATCCCCCTTTCTGCCTCTGGAATGGCTCATTTTAAGCATAGTGGGATGGCAAAACTGACCAATCTCCTTGTTAGGGTTCCATAACCTTATTTGCATGGTCCCACACCCACAAGGGTGCCATGCACCTTATTTGTATTATTAGCAAGCTGTCCAATCCCCTTGGTGGGCCACAGGCACCTTATTTGCATACTCCCACCCAATCATTTGGTGGAAGGTACAAGACCATGGCAAGAAAAGCCATATAAAAGTGATCTATCCCACCACAATGACTAAGCATATGAAACCGCTAAGGTATTCCAGCACACTCATGACCATCCTTTAAAGTTAAGAAAGTACTACGTGAGCAGGTATGTCTTCTGTGAGTCTCACTTGCCTTATGTATCAAATATGCATAATGATATAATTTTGCATCAGATAATCTCTCAAGGTCTGTTTTAGCCCTGCGATCAATGACTTTTTTAAACTTTGGAAAGAATACACATATTTTAAATAACTGAGTATAACATACAGACAGCTAACATCACCAATCCTATGAAGCCTTCTCTGATCTCTCCTTTCTTTAAAATCCCATTGCACTTTGTCTTTCTTATGGCACATTACTTTACATAACGGATGATAGCTGGTAGGTAGTCATCTAGCCTGAGAGCTATTTGTGGGCAGAGACTATTTAAAACCTATTTTTGTCTCCCCACCCCTTCTTCTCACACTTGGTATAGTGCCTTACTCCGTGGGCCCGGAAGGTACATGCATTGTCCCTTGCCTGTCTTCCTGGCCTCTCGTCACAGAATGTTCTTTAAAAATATCTGCAAAATGAATGTGTATTAGAAGAAAGGCTGGAGATGAGAAGGCACACACTAAGACATCTTAGGGGGGAACTCAGATGACATTCATAAAAGAAAAAAATTTTAACTTCAGAGGGTAATTGAAACTGGAACTGCACACAAAGAGGTTGCCAGAGACAGATGCTAGAAGACACCATTCTGGAACTGCAAGGAAGCAAATAAAGATGTCCAAGCAAAGCCACTAAATCCTGAGGTATCTAAATATAATGGTTAGTTTTCAGATTGATACCAGGAAAGTCCCTAAGTAGGTTTTTTTAAACTTTTTTTGTTTTAATAATTTATGCTTTTTGTATGAATATGTAGTGGATTTGGTGAACTGTAGCTCACTGTATACTTAAAATATGTCACAGTATTTCCTTCACTGATTTCTTGTCATGTCTCCCTAAGTATGATTTAGTCAATGGCTGTTCTTTTGGTTTTATGTATCCATTCTCTACAGAGGGCTTAACTCGACAACTCTGGCCACTCAAACACCCTCTTGGTAGTTTCTCTTTCAATATCTATGAAAAGGCATTGTTATTCTCTCTCTCTCCCTGTCTATACTCCCTAAACTAGGTCTTTTTTTAATTTTCCTGTATCTTTCAATGGTACCATTTGTAACTTCTCTATGCCTCAATTTCCTTATCTGTGAAAGTGGGATAACAGTAATATCTATGTCACAGAGTTATTTGTGAGTATTTCATAACAATGCAAAGTGCTTGACACATAGTTGTTGTTAGGTGCCATCGAGTCAATTGCGACTTATAGCGACCTTATGTACAACAGAATGAAACATAGCCTGGTCCTGCACCATCCTCACAATCATTGCTATGGTTGAGCCCATTGTTGCAGACACTGTGTCAATCCATTTCGTCGAGGGTCTTTCTCTTTTTCACTGACCCACTACCTTACCAAGTATGATGTCCTTCTCCAGGGACTAGTCCCTTCTAATAATATGTCCAAAGTATGTGAGATGAAGTCTCATCATCCTTGCTTTCAAGGGGCACTCTAGCTGTACTTCTTTCAAGACAGATTTGTTCGTTCTGCTTGCAATCCATGGTGTGTTCAATATTCTTTGCAACACTGTAATTCAAAGGCATCGGTTCTTCTCTGGTCTTCCTTATTCGTTGTCCAGCTTTTGCATGCATATGAGGTGACTGAAAATATCATGGCTTGGGTTAGGCGCACCTTAGTCCTCAAAGTGACATATCTGCTTTTTAACTCTTTAAAGAGATCTTTTGCAGCAGATTTGGCCAATGCAACGCGTCATTTAATTTCTCAACTGCTGCTTCCATGGGCATTGACTATGGATCCAAGTAAAGAAATCCTTGACAACTTCAGTATTTTCTCCGTTTATCATGATGTTGGCACATAGTAGGGACTCAATATTTACTTAAATATTTACTCAATGAATGAGTCATATCCCAGGTCACCCAAACTCAAAATTTTAGAGGAATTTTTTTTATTTGCCCCTCTCAAATTTAATTAGTGAGCCCTGTTGATCCTTTGAATCAGAATTTTAGATTCTAAAATTCATAGCATCATAGAAATTTGGATAATTCCTGCCTTATTAATTTTTAAATACTATTTAATAAAAGCCAATATTTATTAAGCACTAAGTACGTTACGTGCATTATCGCATTTAATCTTCACAAGAAACCCCTGAGGGAAGTACTGTTATGATTAATCCCTATTTCCAGATGAGCAAACAGAGGTAATTTGCTGAAACAGAGCCAGGGCTTAAACAAAAGCTCTCTAATAGAGACCATGCTCTTAACCAGGGTCCCATACTACCTCCTCCCCACATTGCCTCCCCAATACACACACCCACCCACACACACACACCTGTGTTAGAGGTGAGATCATTTCATGAGATCATTCACATGATGAAAGCACTCGAGCTCCTCAGATTTAAGGGATTGTGATTTTTGTCCAGCTTGACGGTTCAGGAAATTGAGGACCAGAAAAATGAACCGAAACTGTTCACTCTCAGATGAGTGTTCTTTCTCTTAAACCATGAAACTCTACAGATTTCCTCCTCGATTGCTCCTGCTAACATGGATTTCCCTTTACTGGATTCCTAATGGAAATAAATATTGTCTACCACTGTTCTGATATTTAAATACACGCTGCCTTGCATTAATATTTTACTGTTTAGTGTTTGTTCTAGCTTATCTCCAATCGATATGTTCCATGTCATTTATAAGCTCTTTGGTGGCATGAATTGAATAATATTTATTTCATATTAGCTTCAGGACCTAGCACTGTGCCAGGCCCCTAGCCTACCTTCAGTAAGTATCTGTTGAATGAAATGCAAGAATGAGTGCACTTCTGCAAGTGCCAGGGCCCTGGTCCTTTCAACCAATGAGGAGAAAACCCAATTCTAGTTTCGGGAATCAATATCATACGTCCAGTAAAGGCTTTTTGGTCTTTCTAGTGTCTTTTTCTCTTCAGGCTTTTATCCCCAGTGGACCACATCAGAATTTTACTTTCTAGTCTTCTTATCCTTAGTCTCACCAACCTACATCCTTCATATTAGAGACAGAGAAAAAAAAAAAAAAAAATCCAGTTACGTAGATTGCTGTGTAACAATTCAAGCAAAAATTTAGTGGCTTAAAACCTCAAACAATATTTTATTATCTTTCATGGTTTCTGTGGCTGGTGAGTTCAGATAGGCCCTGGGACAGCTTGTTTTTGTTCATAACATCTGGGGCCTCAGCTGGGAAGACTTGAAGGCTCCAGACGATTTGATTGTTGGAAGAGACTCCATAACTGGGGACTAGACTGTCTGGAGGCATTTTCACTCACTATCTGGGAGTTAATGCTGGGACCTCAGTTGGGCTGTCAGCTGAGGACCTCTCCATGTGGTCTCTGCTTCCTCACAGCATGGAGTTTAAGAAAAATCACTCCAAGAGGACCAGACAGAGCTATGTCATCTTTCATGGCCTAGCCTCAGAAGTCACAGACAGAAGTTACTTCCGTTGTGATCATAGGCTCACCCAGATTCAGGGCAAGGGGACATAGAACACATCTCTCAATGGGAGGAGTATGTGGGAGGGGAGATCTTGAGGCCATCTTGGAGAATACAATCTGCCTCATCATCCTGAAAACATTAATCCTATCTTTCCATTATCTACAGAAAAAAAATTCTGGCATTGAAAGCAGTCTACAATTTGGCCTCAAATGCCTTTCCTACTTTACTTTCTATGTTATATGCGTCCTCCATTCTGGTCAGACTGACTACTCGGTTACCCAGACTTGTCAGACTCATTACCTCCACTGATTCCTTTTCTTTTGACCTGAGAAATCCTACTTCTCACTTAAAACTCATTAATGTTTGCTGAATTCTGAAGAATGAACTAAGGTGGCAAGGGCCATTGGGGATGCGTAAGTTACAACAATTCTGAGGATGCTTTCACAGCACCACCTGTCTGGGTGTGGACCTTTGCCACTCTACCTTGACTCACCTTCCTGTGTGCTTGGGAAGCAGAGATGATAGGTGAGACCTCAAAACATAATTCATTCCCAGGTTACCTCCTTTTTAAAGCCCAGAGCCCAAACCCAAAGCCCCCAATAATTTTGCATCCAACACGAAGAGGACAAAGTCCTTGTCCTCTAGGTCTCTCCCTGGTGGAGGCTGTGAGCAAATGACAACATACTAACCCAGACCATCAATCTTCTAGCCCAAAGAAACATAAACATGAATTAGTAGTAAAAAAAAAATAAAATGGCTCATTGTCGTCAGACCTCCTCATCTGACTTCACAAGGGGGAGGAAAAAATCAAGATGAACATCAGACCAAGGCTGATTCCCATGAGGTAGAGGTCAAACATAACCTCCATCCTCCAACTTTTTACTAATTCTGACACCAGCTGTCCCTTCCATGGCACTCTACTTCTCTGTTGGGTTTAATAATTCGTTGCAATAGCCACACACGACTCACGGACAATACTCACAAGTTTGGGGTTTATTAGGGAAGTACCAGGTTACATGACTTGGGATCAGGATCAGGGCAAAGTCTACCTTTTTCAGTGCAGGACAGCTCTCTCAGCTCCTCTCGGCCATGCAAGGCTCCTCTTGGCCCCCTGAGAACAGGCTCCTCCCGGCCCCCTGAGGAAAGGCCCCCACTCTAAGCCCTTGGCCTGGCCTCTGCCCTGCTCAGGCAAGTGTTACAAAGCTCTTTTAGTTCTGCTGATAAGTGCCCAGAGGCACCCCACTCTGCCAGCAAGCCTCTTGCCAAAAGGCACCCAGCTCTCTCTCTCCCTGGGTTGGCTCGCCCACTGTAGCCTCCTTGCTTGGTGGACTGGGAAGGCCATGCGCCATCGTGCCCTGGTCTCCTGGTTCTGCTGCCACCATTTCTCTGCTTTGCTTGCCACGACTTCTTGCTGTCTTGCACCTTCTCTGGTGTTTACAGCTCTCTGTCTACTGGGTCTTGGAGATTTTCAGCACAGGGACCCCAGGTCCAAAAGATGCGCTCCACTCCTTCTTTCTTGGTGTTAGTGAGGTCTCCTTTTCTAGCCTTTGGGATGGCTCATTTTAAGCGATGGTTTAAGCAGGATGGCAAAACTGACCCATCCTTTCATTAGGGTCCCATACACCTTATTTGCTTGGTTCCACCCCAGCAAGGGGTTCCATGCACCTTATTTGCATTGATAGCAAGCTGTCCTATCCCCTTGGTGGGCCACAATCACCTTATTTGCATAGTCCTACCCAATCATCACGTTAGAGTTACAAGACCATGCATGGCTAAAAGAGCTATATTAAGTAATTCACTGCACTGCAGTAGTTTACTTAGAGACTGAAGCCAGATGAGAAAAACGGTGGAAAGTAGTAATGGATAATGAACATGTAAACTAACATGACAATTTCAGGTATGGATAAGTACTATAAAGAAGATAAAGTGCTGAGTGTGTATGTTGATGGTAGAGTGTTCCTTTAACTAGGTTGGTTGGGGAAAGCCTTTCTGACCAGGAGCAGGGCAGAGGAGGAGACCAAAACGAAAGTTCTCGCCAAAGCGTGAACTGCATCGTAAGTAGTTTTCTATGTCCAAAAATGCACGTTATCAGCAATAGAAGTGGAAGCCAGCTTCGGGAAGGAAAATGAGAAGAGGCAGGATGTAAGGGCAAAGTCTGATGTGATCGGAACCATTGTGGGGAACGGGGCAGGAATGGTAAGCAATCAATGTAGGTCGCGCCACACTACTGCTGTTTTAACAGGTCTAGGACTGCTGAGTGCTGAAAAGAAAGTGAAAGCAGAGCGCAAGCATGGGAGAGAAAAGGAAATTAGCTACAATTCCACCTTCTCTTAGGCTAGTACTTTCCCGCCTTCCTCCCCATGGCAGAGCAACCCACTCACTGGCTAGACCCCAGCCGCTCCGCCGTACCCCATATCCCCAGCTCCCACGAGGGTAACTGGCTCTCGCTCCGCCCCCCGGGAGAACTTCCGCGTCTTCGGCTGCCCCGCCTCTGGATGGTTCTGCGCACGCGTGGGGGCCATATTAGCAGAGGATACTTGGGTAGCGGCGGTGGTTACCCTCCCTTGGAGTAACGCGCTCCGTGTAGCTCTAGACTCTTCAGTGTCTTCAGTCCGGTGAGCCTTTGCTCCTTGGGGACCCGCGGAAGCTTGGCCACTCTCCTCGTGGGCGGGGGTTGTGAGCGTCAAGACAGACCCGGTCCGGGCCTGCAGCCACTGCCGAGGAACCGCGGGCACAATGACTCTGCACCGGCCTTGGTGACGGACCGGCGTCCGGGACTTGGCTCCGGCCGGCCACCGTCGGGCTCCCTGCGCGGAGCCTGGACGGCGGGGACTGGGACTGGCCAGCGCGGGTCGGGCGCGGGGGAGAGGTGGGCAGGACCAAGGGGTGAGGGGCAGCTTCCGCCCCTTGAAGAATCTTGTACAGGAAAGTTAGTGCTGCTGGAGGTGCCAGTGAACTTAAAGTCGTCCTGTGCTCGGTATCGGGCGTGGAAATCCAGAAAGTTGTGTTTACGGGCGATTCAAATCTTCGGTAGATCTCCCCTGTTTGTGCCCTCCTGGCTTCTCTGCTCAGGGTTATCCTTAGCTTTCACCCGTCTATTGCAACAGCCTCATAAACCCGTTACCCTCCTGGAGTGATCTCAACAGCCAGACTGATATTTCCAAAACGCACGTTAGTTCCTGTGGCTCTTAGAATCATTCGGTGGAACCTTGTTGCCGAATAGATAAAATTCAAAATTTTTACCTAGACACACAGGCTCTTTATGACTTTATACCTGCTTACTGTTCCAGTTTTAATTCTCCATAGTCCAGTATTTGGGAATATGGACTTTGGAGTCTGAAGGTTCAGCTTTCCAACTAAGTTCCAGTGCCCTCTTTTGCAGGAATGGTAATGACGATGCCAAAGATTCCCCCCTAGTTCAGGACCCCGTGTCACTCTCTGGAGAAAGCCTAAGGTGCTTAACCTGGCATTCAAGCTGTGCATGATTTGAATACTTGTTTAGTTCTCTAGCTTCTTTTCTATTTTTTAGATTTCAGCAGTTTGTCTCTTGCCCATTGAGCTATCCTTCCTGTATCCTTCATGCTTTCTTCTGCTTGGAATGCCTTTCCCCTCCCTCTTCCCCTTTTCTTCCTCTTAGACCTGAGAGTGAGTTCTCAGCCTTGTTTCTGCCTCTTCCATCTCTGATTTAGACTCACTTTCTGTATCAGTTTCTCAAAGAAGACTTCCCTGGTTTTCTCTGTCCCTCTTCCTGCCGCACCTTCCACATTGCTTTGTAATTGTCTATGTCAGCCTCCCTTACCTGACTACCATACTGTAAGCTCTTTCAGGCAGGGATTTGTTTTACCCACTTGGTATTCCAGCATCTAGTATAGTGCCCGGCACTTAGCAGGTGCACAGTAAACCTTTGCTGAATGAAGGGAGCAAACAATTTTTTAGAAGTCAGAAAATGCTTTTTAAATTGTAAATTTCATTTTAATAATGATCGTATTTTTTTTTTTACAGGAATTATATAAAATTCAGAAAACATGGTGAGTTAATACACATGCCAGTTTGTTGTCTGATAAATAGTATTGTTTGTTCTCAAATGACAGACTTGCATGAGAAAATTGAAACAGAAGGAAAAAGAGACAGGATTGTCTTCTTCCTTATCGGTTTCCTCCCACACATTGAACTTCGTGTATCAGGATCTGCTCTATATAATGATTGGTGGGCTTGCAGGGGCTTGCTTACTTTCAGTGAGTAGGAATCACTTGTATGTTTTTCCTTTGTAGTCTCGAAGATATGACTCCAGGACCACTATATTTTCTCCAGAAGGTAAGTAGAAATTGTTCAGCCTGTCTTAAATAAACTGTTTTTTTTGTTTTGTTTTAAGTGTTAGACTTTTAGGGAAAAAAATCTACAAACTTTTTTTTGTAGTTGTTAAGTTGTTCATCCTTTTTGTACTTTTAATTAAGTATCGTCACCAGGTTGCTTATATGCCTCATAGAAGAGTAAAAGTGGGACTCTTACAGGTAGCCTGCCAGTGTCATTGCTGTTTTGCTTGGACCTGGAGGTTACCAGTGGGGTAAGAGCACGAAGTCTTAGTTTCTTCTGCTTGTGTTTGGTAGGTCGCTTGTACCAAGTTGAATATGCCATGGAAGCTATTGGACATGCAGGCACCTGTCTGGGAATTTTAGCAAACGATGGTGTTTTGCTTGCAGCAGAGAGACGCAACATCCACAAGCTTCTTGATGAAGTCTTTTTTTCTGAAAAAATTTATAAACTCAATGAGTAAGTGAGATCTTTGGGAAGAGAGTTGTAAAATGTCTCACTCTCTCACATAGAACCATGTATTGCTCATTTCATGCTCAGGGCCAAGCACTTAATGGAGAGACAGCATTGTATAGTGATAAGAGTGTAGGCAGATTAGGGTTCAAATCCATGCTCACCCCATACGGGCTGTGTAACCTTACACTGATTATTAACTTTTCAGAGCCTCCTAGTGTGCCGGTGACAGTTAAGTAAAATAAAGGCCAAGCACCTAGCACAGTGTCTGACATCTAGCAGGTCTTCAAAGTATTGTTTAGAATGGCTACTCAGGGATTTTGTTGAATTATGTATACTGAATCTTACTTACCAAAGAATAGGCTTCCTCAAGGTCTGGGAACTGTTTAGCCAAGCCCTATACACTTAATAGTCCCTGGGTGGTACAAACGGTTTGTACTTTGCTGCTACCTGAAAGGTTGGAGATTTGAGTCCACCCAGAGGTGCTTCAGAAGAAAGGCTTGGCGATCTACTTCAAAAAAATCAGCCGTTGAAAACCCTGTGGAGTACAGTTTTACTCTGACAACATGGGTCACCGTGAGTCGGAATTGACTTGACGGCAACTGGTGGCGTACACTTATATTAGGCATGTAGGACTTTGCTGCTAACAGCTGGATCTGCTGACTAACCTTCCCTTTAGGGGTAGCCCTGGTGAAGGCTAGTTATAAGGGCCTGTTGGTGCTCTCTGCAGAGAAGTGTTATCCCTACCACAGAACCACTGTTGGGCCCAGCCAGCAACTTGAGGGCTTGGCTGGACATGGCGATAGAGAGTTTCTAGGCTGTAGGAAAGCCAGGGTCAGCCCTTGAGGGGCAGGGGGCAAAGAAGGGAAATGTACCCTGTAGCATGAACCTAGCCCAGACTTCCTAGGCAGGCTTGCAAACCCCCCTGCCCTTAATGCTCCGTCAAGCTAAGCCCTAGGGGGTGAGAGTACCACACAAGAGCATTGGGCTGTTTATCTTTCTGTCTGGCAAAACCTTTTTCTTCTACTCTTGCTGAATCTCCAGGATTTACTTTAGCTTTTCATATTAATTCTCTTGCCCTGAACACAGGGTGGTGATGATGAGTACATCTAATAACGTACAGGTACATTTGTTTCTTTTTCATGTTGAATGACAGCAAACTAAAAGTCTCCTACAAAGATAAAGCATCTACGGTTTTTGTCTAAAGGGTATAGCAGCTATGAAGCAGGCATGGTGAATTTCTAATAGAGCATAAAAAGTGATAGAACTAGTACTTTTTAATGCTTGAATACTCCTTGCAGGCATTTCCCCTGCTTACAGATCAATCTCTTTCTTTTCTTTTAAGGGACATGGCTTGCAGTGTGGCGGGTATAACTTCTGATGCAAATGTTCTGACTAATGAACTGAGGCTCATTGCTCAAAGGTATGGTCATAATAGCATAACTGATGATAGATAGGTTTGATGTTTCCAAGGAGAGCTCACTTTTGCAAAGGTTAAAGTCATTAAAAATCTAGTAATGGAGAATTAGTGGTTTTTTGTTTTTTTTTTTCAACCAAACTTGTAAAATGTTATTTATCGTAAGGATATTAAGATGTTGATGTGTTCCCTCCTCCCTCCCTCTTCAAATTACAAGTGACTGTTAATGTCCCAGTGACATAAATTTCTTTTCAGAGAGAGAGTGTTTTGCTTAGAGTGTATCTGTGTTACAGAGAAAACTTATTACGTGCTGATCTCTTTAAATCCTAGGTATTTATTACAGTATCAGGAGCCAATTCCCTGTGAGCAGTTGGTTACAGCACTATGTGATATCAAGCAAGCTTATACACAGTTTGGAGGTACTAATTTTTTGGAAATTTTGTTGAAAAAGTTAAAATGTTTAATGAATTTGAACCTTTTTAAGATAATAAAAAGGAACTGAAGATTAAACCGACAAGTGAATGCTTTCCATAAATTGCTGCTTTATAAACTGATTGTTATGTAACTTATGGTGAGTTTTGTTAATAGGATATTGAAAAGCCAAAATAATGTGTTCAAATCTGGAAACAGATTGTTTTTTACCTAGCAATGAAATTCAGCACTGGTGCCCAGTGTCTTTGTTCCCTCTGCTGGCTGTATCCCAATGCTAGAAACAAAAGCAGAATACATGATGTTGCTTATCTGTCCTAGCCAGAGCACAAAGCAGTTTATGAATGTTTAACTTCACAGGAAAGGGTTTAGCCACATTCACTGAGCTCACGCAACTGTGATACTAAATTGAGATTGTTGCTATGATTGACTTTGTTTCTTTATTAAAGGTAAACGTCCCTTTGGTGTCTCTTTGCTGTACATTGGCTGGGATAAACACTATGGCTTTCAGCTCTATCAGAGCGACCCTAGCGGGAATTATGGCGGCTGGAAGGCCACATGCATCGGAAATAACAGCGCCGTGAGTATTTTTGTGGTGTGACAAGATCTAGTGAAGGGTCTGTCACTACTGCAGTTCTGAAGCAGTAATGAGTATAAACAATATTTTAAGATAATTGCCACAAACCTTGATGTGATATGGAAAAACTGATTTCTATGAGTGACAAAGTTGCGGGTACTGCTAATACTGCTGGGATTTGTTGTCTGCTTTTATAATGAAAGGAGATGCTAATTTTCAGTTAGAAGTTGTGAAAAGGAAGATGTAATTTTTTTTTCCCCTTCCTAGTTCACAGACACCCTGAATTCTACCCTGGACCCCTTGGGGATCTGAGGACCCCAAGTTAAAAACTCCCTTCATAGAACATCAGCACTCCCCTTTCTGACCCCATCCTTTGTCTACCCTTTTTACCATAAAAACTGCATACTGGTTACCATGCCAGTAACAATTTAGGCATCATTCTTCTGACCAGGCCATATTCCTAAATAGTGCAAAAACTTAAAGGAAATTCTGTGTTAATTCTTTGTTTTCATAGGCAGCTGTGTCAATGTTAAAACAAGACTACAAAGAAGGAGAAATGACTTTGAAGTCAGCACTTGCTTTAGCTATCAAGGTGCTAAATAAGACCATGGATGTTAGTAAACTTTCTGCTGAAAAAGGTAATTCATGTGATTGAGCAGCTCCTGTGTTAGGCCTTTAACATGTTATCTAAGTTCATTGAAACAGCAGCCTTATGAGTTAGGTGGCCTTACACCTATCTCCTAAATGAGGACTTGGCGCCTAAGTGACGTTAAGTGACTTGATCCAGGTCAGCCTTTGTAAGTTGTAGAGCTACAATCCCACACTACGTTCCAACCTAGTGACTTAAGGCTGAGTGTTCTAAATACTCAGAGATCTGAGCCGTGCTACTTTTAGATAACAGTTACCAAGATTTCTCATTAATGATGTCTATGTTTGTTTGTACAGGTAGTCCCCAACTTACGACAGGGTTCTGTTCCGATGACTCTGTCATAAGTCGGTTCTGATGTAGGTCAAATACCTCGTTTTTTTATTAGCAGTATCTTTATAAATCATAACATTGAACATTTATGAGTGAACATCTGAGAATGATAACATCAGCAGTTACACACTGCAACCTCGTATGTAGCCCATATTACTAACAATAAATAGTACAAAAAAAAGACAGTTGTAAGTGCAGTTAGTCATAACTTGAATACGTCGTAAGTCGGAGACTACTTGTATGTATGATAAAGTGTATGTAGGAAGTTATATATATATGTATGATATATTTTTATCAGAGGTGTAACGTTTGCATGAGTTGCAGTACCTTTTCCTGTTCTTCTGAATCTACTTACCTTTTAGATTAAGCCTATGATTCCAATTAAAGTATTTAGTTTATGTAGAAGCTGTATGACCATATAAAATGTTAATATTTCTAACATTTTTTCAAAAATTGTAGTAAATTAACACATTGGTTTAGTTTAAAATAACTTAGCTCCTGCTAAGAGGCACTGCTCAATTTTTTCTCTACATAAAAAATTCTTTCCCCTTCAGCTATCAGTCCACTTTTCTTACCTATAGCAATGGAAGCTGCTTTTTGTGTGTCTTTGGTTTAAAAAGGGATTTTAAAAGTCCTTGAAAAATAAGTGCTGTTATTAGTTGAAGATTCTTTCTGAGCCTTCAGAGGTTCCAACAAGGAAATTGTGGTTTCCTCTGATCAATAGCTAATAGCAGGCCAGCTAGAGCAATTGGCTGATCTTAACTTTTTCCAAACCCAACCCATTGCCATCGAGTCATTCCAACTCACAGCGACCCAGTAGGACAGAGTAGAACTGCCCCATAGGCTTTCCAAGGCTGTAATCTTTACAGAAGCAGACTGCCACATCTTTCTCTCACAGAGCAGCTGGTGGGTTTGAACTGCTGACCTTTCTGTTAGTAGCCGAGTGCTTAACTACTGCACCAAGGGAGTGACAAAACAGCTACTAAGAAGATTGAGAAGAGCAGGGAGAAGGAAGATATTTAAGTAAAAATGGTAATCAGAACATTACAAGATCAAAGATACTTGGTTCCCATAAAAGTATCCATGAATTGTAATACGTGTAAAACAAGGACGAATGGTGTGAACTAAGGCCAAAATAATGTGATGGGATTAAATTATGATTGCCTGTTAGGTTTGTTTGCTAAGTATGCCTGCTTACAGTACACATACATGTGTTTATTTCTAGTGGAAATTGCCACCCTAACAAGAGAGAATGGAAAGACAGTGATCCGAGTTCTCAAACAAAAGGAAGTGGAACAGTTGATCAAAAAACATGAGGAAGAAGAAGCTAAAGCCGAGCGTGAGAAGAAAGAAAAAGAACAGAAAGAAAAGGACAAATAGAAGACCAAATCAAGGGTTTTATAACTCATTTTGGGCACTGTTTCAGTGTAAAAGCTGTCCTGATCTTTCACACTGAGAAAGCTTTGACTTTTTTTAACTTGTGCAGTGAGGAAATAGGACATTACATACTGAATTGGGTCCTTGTCGTTTCTGTTCAGTTGAATACTTTATGGTAATGGTGACGATGCTTCTTCATGGACATCTTATACGATTTTTTGTTTGTTTTTTAAATAAAACTTGGAAGAATGGAAATGGTGTATTCACTATAAAAGAAAATGTAGCAATAATTGGTACAGATGCCAGGATAAATATCTTCTTTTCCTGCTCTGTTTATACTCTGGTAACCCTTGTAGTTCCTTTTAAGTAGGGTGTTAAAATGGACAGAAATGTAACCATTATAAAGGGAAAGATGGAAATTGCGTACTAAAGATTTCCTTTGCTATCCTTCCCCTGCCATCTTGGAGAGTCTATAGCTCTCTGTAGTCTATAGTCTCGTTAGCAAATCAGAGACCTGCCCAACCCCTAGGCCTATTGGGTAATACAGATGAGGCCTGTCCAGTGAAAAGAGTTTCACGTTCCCATTTAGCTGCTGGCAGCCTTCACTGTTGATTTAAAAAATCAGTTGTCAAGTCGATTACAATTCATGGCAACCTGCTGTGCTCCATAGGGTTTTTAGTGACTGATTTTTCAGAAGTAGATTGCCAGGCCTTTCTTTGGAGGAACCTCTGGGTGGGCTCAAGCCTCTGATCTTTGAGTTAGCAGCCAAGCGCAATATCAATCCTTGATACCGATAAATATTTATAATGGATTGTGGTGGCTGTTCATACTTAAAAAATTATATGTGTGTGCGCGCATACACACCCATACGTACAACTAAATGACTATAATAAAACCTGAAAGGTATAGATAAAACGAAGCCTTGTGTACTCACCACCTAGGTTAAGAAACAACCAGTACATTTGAAGCACCTGTGTAACCCTTTCGGCTCTCTTTCCCTCTACTCCCAAGAAATGATAATCACTATTCTGAATTGTATGTTGGTCATGCCTCTTAGCTATGGCTTTTCCACGATCCCATTCCCATTCTGGCTCTGCTGCCTCCACTGGCGGATGGTCCAGGTAGGTTAGCCCATCAGAGAACTTTCACAATGGGGTACGTTCCTCAGGCTGGCCAGATGAGCCGTTTCTGTCTCAGTGATTGAGAATGAATGTGACTGAGTGCAGCCAGAATTGATGTAGGGTATGAGGAACTGGCAGAGGAGCATATAGCTGGACTGAGGCTGCCCACAGCCAGTATCCCAACCTGCGTGGAAGATAAAGAGAAGTTAGAGGACAGTGCGAGTGAGATGAGTTCGGTTTTGGCTGAAGTCAGTTCTGTGGATGGACTTTCGCTTGACCCGCGTTGACTTAGGTTTCTGTCACTTGCAATAAAGAGCCCCCCCCTTTTTTTTCTAACTTTTTAAAATTTTTTCCTGTATAAAAATTTATACATACATTGTTATGTGACTCTAATTGCTCTCCCCATACTCTTGACAGCACACTCCTTTCCATCCGATTCTCCATGTCTATTCAATCAGCTCCTAACCCTCTCTGCCTTCCATTCTCACCTCTGGACAGAAGCTGCCCATTTAGTCTCTTGTATTTTCTTGAGCTAAGAGGCACACTCCTTACAAGTATCACTTTATGTCCCACAGTCCAGTCCAATCCCTGTCTGAAGAGTTGGCCTTGGAAATTGTTTTAGTTCTGGGCCAACAGAGAATCCGGGGGCCATGCTTTCCGGGGTTGTTCCAGTCTCAGATCATTAAGTCTGGTCTTAACTAGAATTTGAGTTCTGCACCCCAGCTTTCTCCTGCTCCATCTGGGACTCTCTGTTCTGTTTCCTGTCAGGGGGGTTATTGGTGGTAGCCGGGCACCATCTAGTTCTGGTCTCAGGCTGATGAAGTCTCTAGTTTATGTGGCCATTTCTGCCTCTTGGGCTAATACTTTCCTTGTGTCTTTGGTGTTCCTCATTCTCCTTTACTCCAAGTGGTTGGGACCAATTCATGCATCTCAGATGGCCACTTGCAAGCTTTTAAGACCCCAGACGCCACTCACCAAAGTAGGAAGCAGAACATTTTCTTAATAAGCTTTGTTATGCAAATTGACCTAGATGTCCCCTGAAAGCATGGTCCCCACACCCATACCCCTGCTACTCTGTCCCTCAAAGTGTTTGATTGTATTCA
>NW_004444122.1:437067-462292 GCF_000243295.1 Trichechus manatus latirostris | reverse complement strand
ATCAAAGAATGTTTTCTTCTGTGTTTAAACCTTTTCTTGAGTTCTTATAATAGTGGTCTTATACAATATTTGTCCTTCTGTGACTGACTAAATTCACTCGGCATAATGACCTCCAGCTTCCTCCATGTTTTAAGATGTTTCACGGCTTCATTATTGTTCTTTATCATTGTGTAGTATTCCATTGTGTGGATATACCATTGTTTATCCATTCTTCCGTTAATAGGCACCTAGGTTGTTTCCATCTTTTTGCTATTGTGAACAGTGCTTCAGTGAACATGGGTGTGCATATATGTATTCGTGTGACGGTTTTTATTTCTCTAGGATATATTCTAAGGAGTGGGATAGCTGGACCTTATTGTACTTGTATTTCTAGCTTTTTAAGGAAGTGCCAAATCAATTTCCAGAGTGGTTGTACCATTTTCCATTCCCACCAACAGTGTATAAGTGTTCCAGTCTCTCCACAACCTCTCCAGCTTTATTATTTTGTGTTTTTTGGATTAATGCTAGCCTTGTTGGGGTAAGATGGTATCTCACTGTAGTTTTGATTTGCATTTCTCTAATGGCTAATGATGGTGAACATTTCCTCATGTATCTGTCAGCCGCCTGAATGTCTTCTTTGGCGAAGTGCCTGTTCATATCCTTTTTCCCGTTTTTTGATTGGGTTATTTGTCTTTTTGTTGTTGAGATTTTGCAGTATCTTATAGATTTTAGACATTAGATGCTGATCAGATTTGTCGTAGCCAAAATTTTTTTCCCAGTGTGTAGGTTGTCTTTTGACTCTTTTGGTGAAGTCTTTTGATGAGCATAAATGTTTGATTTTTAGGAGCTCCCAGTTATCTAGTCTCTGTCTGGTGCTTGTGCATTGTTACTTATGGTTCATATTATGTTTATGCCATGTATTAGGGCTCCTAGCGTTGTCCCTATTTTTTCTTCCATAATCTTTATCATTTTTTATTTTATATTTAAGACTTTTATCCAGTTTGAGTTAATTTTTGTGCATGGTGTGAGGTATGAGTCTTGTTTCAGTTTTTCGCAGATGGATATCCACTTATGCCAGCACCATTTGTTAGAGAGCCTGTCTTTTCCCCAATTAATGGACTTTGGGCCTTTGTCAAATATCAGCTGCTCATAGGTGGATGAATTTATGTCTGGATTCTCAATTCTGTTCCATTGGTCTATGTATCTGTTGTTGTACCAGTACCAGTAAGGAGCCCTTTTTGATTGAAGTGATGTAGAGCAGTGCTACTTAAAAGTGTGGTCTGCATGGTTTCGGGGACATCTAGGTCAATTGGCATAACAACGTTTATTAAGAAAATGTTCTGCATCCCACTTTGGTGAGTGGCGTCTGGAGTCTTAGAAGCTAGTGAGCAAACATCTAAGCTGCATCAATTGGTCCCAACCCACCTGGAGTAAAGGAGAATGAAGAACACCAAAGACACAAGGAAAATATTAGCCCAAGAGACAAAAAGGGCCACATAAACCAGAGACTCCATCAGCATGAGACCAGAAGAACTAGATGTTGCCTGGCTACCACCAGTGATCGCCCTGACAGGGAACACAACAAAGAGTCCCTGGCAGAGCATGAGAAAAGTGGGATGCAGATCTCAAATTCTAGTAAAGAGACCAGACTTAATGGTCTGACTGAGACTGGAGGAACCCCAGAAGACATGGCCCCCTGACTATCTGTTAACCCAGAACTAAAACCATCCCTGAAGCCAAATCTTCAGACAAAGATTAGACTGGACTGTAAGACATAAAATGATACCCATAAAGAGTGTTCTTCTTAGTTCAAGTAGATACATGAGACTAAATGGGCAGCTTCTGTCCAGAGGTGAGATGAGAAGGCAGAGAGGGTTAGGAGCTGGGTGAATGGACACGGGAAATCTGAGGTGGAAAGGAGTGTGCTATCACATTATAGGGATAGCGATTAGGGTCACATAGCACTGTGTGTATAAATTTTTGAATGAGAAACTAACTTGAGCTGTAAACTTTCACTTAAAGCACATACACACACACAAAAAGTGTGATCTGTGGAATGGCAGCTTCAGCTCCAGCTGGGAATTTGTAACTAACGCAGCTTCTCAGATCCATCCAGACCTACTGAATAAAAATCTCTGGGGATGGAGCCTGGCAAACTGTTTTAACAAAATGTACAAGTGATTTTTATGCTAAAGTTTGAGGATCACTTTGCTGCATATTGGAGCCCTGGTGGCACAGTGGTTAAGAGCTTGGCGGCTAACAAAAAGGTGGGCAGTTCAAATCCACTAGCCACTCCTTGGAAACCCTGTGGGGCAGTTCTACCCTGTCCTATAGCGTCACTATGAGTTGGAATCGACCGACGGCAATGGGTTACAGGTTGCTGCATATTAGAATCACCTGGGAAGCTTTTGAAATTTCCTGTTCCCAGACTGTACACCATACCAATTAAATTAGCCTCTGGGGTGGAAAATATGCATTAGCTTTTTTTTTTTTTTTTAAACTCCCCAGGTGATTTCAATGTGCAGCCTGGGTGGCAGGGCCCCCTGGCTTCCAGGGTTTTGCCTGATGCAGCCAGAGCAATCTTCATTTGAGCAATCTTAATCTGAATGAAAGAATCTTCATTCCTTAGGATATGTATAATTATTTCCTTAGGATGAATTTATTGATGAGCAGGGGCTCTCCTCCACCAAGACCAAGCATTTCATTCTCCATCTGGCAAAACTCTTGGGTGCACTACCAGCTCAGAAGCACCTGGACACAAATAAGAAACCAAAGAGAACTAAAGTTTGAAATCTAGGTCAAAACCTTAAAGTCAAAATCTTGTGTTTATTTCATTTTGGTGAATTACAAATAATGCTTTTAAAGATACATCACTGCCCCATGTATAATTTTACCTCTGATGTTTTTCTCAATCAGAAAATAAGTAACATTCTGGAATTTCCACAGTCTAGCACTTTGAAAGTGCTGTGAAAGCATCTATTCTAGCAATGCAAAGATATTCCTCACTTGGAAAAAAAAATTGGGAAGGGGACATACTTCTTTACTGACCACTTACCGTGATGCTGGTGATTTTAAGTGATAGGGATACATGGGGGAATGAGATGTGTCCTCAGCTCTTAGCTCTCAGTCTTGCAGGAAAAGCAGGGCTAGAACCAACTACTTTGGGTGGAGGAAGTGGCTATATACTGAAGGCCAGAAAGTAAAGGCAGAAGGAACTATATGTGCAAAGATCTGGCAAAAGGAAAGCTTCATATGTATAGAAAGCAACTAGCTGAGCAGAGCTAGAGCAGAGCCTGTTGGCGGAAGATGGATATTGACAAGAGATGAGGTTGGAAATGTGCACTATGGAGAGAAGACAAAAGCTTTGCAAATCTTGAAGTTTGTGTTCTATGCAATGCAGAGGCTACTGAGATTTTTGAGTGAATAAGACAATTACACTCTAACTTGTTTAAAACAATGACTCTGGAGGTCCAGAAGATGAATTAGGGTGGGAAGAGACAGCAGGGAAATCAGTTCGGAGACTACAAAATAGTCAGGTAAGGAAGGATGAGGTGAGGGTCTAAGGCAGCAGTAATAGGAATGAAGAAGAGGGGAAGTGCCGAGAGGGAGGGATGAGGGAGAAGGGGTAAAGGATGATTGGGGACTCTGGTTCAAGAAAGCAGTTAACATCACATCTACAAATGCATTAAGTGAACATGATGAAGTACTCTTAAAATGTCCTAATGTCTTTTTTGCTATTGTGGTTATAGCCTGAGATCAAGTAGAGACTAATATCCCTGGTAGGGAAGAACTCTATAAACGACCTTGCACACAGTACACATTGGGGTAAAACCAAGTCTGAGCCCTCCCCAAATATACCCTTCTACTATTTTAAGGTTCAAATTTATCCCATAATAGAAAAAAAAATTATTGCAATTGGAGACAAAGTTTGTGCTAGAGAAATCCTAGAACAAATAAGCAAAACATCAAAAATAAAAACAGCCTTAATATTCTTCTAGACGTTTTAGTGGACATACAGGTATGCAGATTTTCTTAACAGGATAATTCAGTATCTACTCCTCTGTAACCTGCTTTTCTTCACTTGTGATATGATGAACATTTTTTTGTGACAATGTTAATCTATGAGTAACAGAACAGTATTCCATGGTATGTAGTTTATTCATATGGTAAAATTTAACAATTTTCAGTTGATGGCCATTTAGGTTGTTTCTAATTTTTCTTCATATGTTAAACAGAGCATTGATTAACATTCATATGGTTAAATCTTTGGGGCTATGTGTAATTATTTCCTTAGGATAAATTTCTAGTAGTGGAATTGCTGGATCAATGGGTGTGGACGGCACAATCGTTAGGAGCTCGGGCTGCTAACCAAATGATTGGCAGTTGAAATCCACCAGCCGCTCCTTGGAAACCCTATGGGGCAGTTCTACTCTGTCGTATAGGGTCACTATGAGTCAGAATTGACCCCCCAGCAACAGGTTTGTTTGTTTGTTTTGATGTATAATTATTTCCTTAGGATAAATTTCTAGCAGTGGAATTGCTGGGTCAATGGATATGGACATTTTCAAGGTTTTTGATACATATCATTAAATTATGTCTGCCCTCCAGAAAATCACACTAATTTACATGCCACTAGACATGCTCAATGGAATTTTGCAAGACCAAAGACTTTTTAATTGCAAATGCCTTTTTTCAACAACGTGATACGTGACTATACACGTAGATCTCACCAGATGGAAAACACAGGAATCAAATCGACTACATCTGTGGAAAGAGACTATGGAGAAACTCATTATCATCAGTTAGAACAGGGCAGGGGCCTACTGTGGAACAGACCATCAATTGCTCATATCCAAGCTCAAGCTGAAGCTGAAGAAAATTAAAACAAATCCACAAGAGCCAAGGTACAACCTTGAGTATATCCCACCTGTATGAAGAGACCATCTCAAGAATAGATTTGATGCTTTCAACACTACTGACCGAAGACCAGATAGGTTGTGGAATGACATCAAGGACATCATACATGAAGAAAGCAAAAGGCCATTAAAAAGACAGGAAAAAAAAAATGCGTGTCAGAAAAAACTCCTAAACTTGCTCTTGAAGATAGAGTAGCTAAAAGCAAATGGAAGAAATGAAGTAAAAGAGCTGAACAGAAGATTTCAAAGGGCAGCTTGAAGAAAAAGTAAAGTATTATGAAGAAGTGTGCAAAAACTTGGAGTTAGAAAACCAAAAGGAAAGAACATGCTCAACCAGTGTCATGGATTGAATTATGTCCCACTAGAAATGTGTGTATCAATTTGGCTGGGCCATGATTCCCAGTATTGTGTGGTTGTCCTCCATTTTGGATTGTAATTTTATGTTATAAAGGATTAGGATGGGATTGTAACACCCTCACTAAGGTTACATCCCTGATTCAATGTAAAGGGAGTTTCCCTGGGGTGTGGCCTGCCCCACCTTTTATCTTACAAGAGATAAAAGGAAAGGGAAGCAAGCAGAGAGTAGGGGACCTCATATCACCAAGAAAGCAGTGCCGGGAGCAGAGCAAGTCGTTTGGTCCGGGTTCCCTGCACAGAGAAGCTCCCAGTCCAGGGGAAGGTTGATGAGAAGGCCAACAGAGAGAGAGAGAGAAAGCTTCCCCTGGAGCTGATGCCCTGAATTTGGACTTCTAGCCTACTATACTGTGAGAAAATAAATTTCTCTTTGTTAAAGCCATCCACTTGTGGTATTTCTGTTATAGCAGCACTAGATGACTAAGACACCAGCATTTCTCAAGCTGAGAGAACTGAAGAGAAAATTCAAGTCTCGAGTTGCAGTATTGAAGGATTCTATGAGCAAAAAATTGAACGATGCAGGAGGCATTAAAAGAAGATGGAAGGAATACACAGAGCCGCTGTACCAAAAACAATTGGTTGACATCCATTTCAGGAGGCAGTATACGATCAAGGACCAATGGTATTGAAGGAAGAAGTTCAAGCTGCAATGAAGGCATTGGCAAAAAACAAGGCTCCAGGAATTGACAGAACACTAGCTGAGATGTTTCAACAAATGGATGCAATGCTGGATGCACTCACTTGTCTATCCCAAGAAAATTTGGAAGACAGCTAGCTACCTGGCCAACCAACTGGAAGAGATCCGTATTTGTGCCTGTTCCAAAGAAAGGTGATCCAATAGAATGCGGAAATCATCAAACAATATTATTAATATCACATGCAAATAAAATTTTGGCTGAAGATAATTCAAAAACAGTTGCAGCAGTACACTGACAGGGAACTGCCAGAAGTTCAAGCCGGATTCAGAAGAGGATGTGGAACAAGGGATATCATTGCTAATGTCAGATGCATCTTGGCTGAAGCAGAAAATACCAGAAAGATGTTTACGTGTGTTTTATTGACTATGCAATGACATTCAGCTGTGTGGATCATAACAAATTATGGAAAACATTGTGAAGAATGGGAATTCCAGAACACTTAGTTGTGCTCATGAGGAACCAAGAGGCAGTCGTTTGAACAGAACAAGAGAATACTGCGTGGTTTAAAATCAGCAAAGTTTTACATCAGGATTGTATCCTTTCACCACAGTTATTCCATCTGTATTCTGAGTAAATAATCCAGGAAGCTGGACTATATGAAGAAGAACTCGGCATCAGAATTGGAGGAAGACGTCTTAACAACCTATGATATGCAGATGGTACAACTTTGCTTGCTGAGAGCGAAGAGGACTTGAAACACTTACTGATGAAGATCAAAGACTACAGCCTTCAGTATGGATTACCTCTCAACATAAAACAAAAATCCTCACAACTGGACCAATAAGCAGCATCATGATAAACAGAGAAAAGATTGAAGTTGTCAAGGATTTCATTTTATTTGGATCTACGATCAACACTCATGGAAACAGCAGTCAAGAAATCAAACAATGTATTGCATTGGGCAAATCTGCTGCAAAAAACCTCTTTAAGGTGTTAAAAAGTAAAAATGTCACTTTGATGACTAAGGTGCGCCTGACCCAAGCCATGATATTTTCAGTTGCCTCATATGCATGCGAAAGCTGGACAATGAATAAGGAAGACTGAAGAAGAACTGATGCCTTCGAATTATGGTGTTGGCAAAGAATTTTGAATATATCATGGACTGCCAGAAGAACGAACAAATCTGTCTTGGAAGAAGTACAGCCAGAATCCTCCTTAGAAGTGAGGATGGCGAGACTTTGTCTCAAGTTCTTTGGACATGATATCAGGAGGGACTAGTCCCTGAAGAAGGACATCATGCTTGGATAAGTAGAGGGTCATCAAAAAAGAGAAAGACTGCTGTGAATTGGAATCGACCCAATGGCACCTAACAACAACAACAGACATGCATGAAGAAGCCCTGGTGGTGTAGTGGTCAAAGCACTTGGCTGCTAACTGAACTAAGGTCAGCAGTTCGAACCCACCAGCTGCTCAGTGTGGCAGTCTGCTTCTGTAAAGTTTACAGCCTGGAAACCCTATGTTGTTCTTCTAGTTGTTAGGTGCTGTTGAGTCGGGAACCTACAGGGCAGTTCTATTCGGTCCTATAGAAATCAGGTCCGTGACCGATTTTAATGGATTTTTAGACATGCATGAGAGTGCTTGTTTTCCAGCATATTCTCTAACACTGAATAGGAAGGACAGATTACCCAACAAGCAAGGTATGCACGAGCTGAATTGTGCTTACTTACTAACTTGTAGTGCGCAATCTCACCTGTTTGATATGGTGAAACCCATGTGAAATTGTGCACTACAGATACTAAGTAAACACGATTATGCCTGTGTGTGCCTTGCTTACTGGTTAATCCGACCTGCTGAATAGCCTTTTTTCCTTCTAATATGAGATCTCATTACTGTTTGTATTTCTTTAATTACTAGTGAGACTCAGTACTATTACATATGCATATTTTTCATTTGTATTCTTTTGTGCACTGTTCATCTCCTTTGCCCAATTTTCTATCAGAGTATTTAACTTAAAAAAAAAATTCATTTATGGGGTCTTTTAAGGATAACTGTCATCTATATTACATTTTCCTGTTTCCATTTTTATTTTGTTTTTAATCTTGATACACTGAAGTTTTTTCTTTCTAATGCTTATCTAGGCAAATATATCAATCATTTAGAGTTATTGCTGTTAGTATATGTAGAAAGATATTCCCCAAGCCAAAATATGTAGCATTATCCTAGTAATTTCATGCTTTTATTACCTTTATCAGACATAATTTTAAAAATATAATTGTTACCATACTTTTAAAAGGCAATATTTAATTATGCAGTTTTAACTCCATGGTTCATACTTGGGAATTGTCCATTCTTTAGTGAACTCATAATTAAATAAGATATTGTTATTTACCTTTCTTGATTTATCTATTTATTCATTTATTTTTATTTTTACTTTTTTGGTTAACAGCTTTGTGGAGATATAATTCACCTACCATACAATTCACCCGTTTAAAGTGTACGCTTAATTGGCTTTAGTATATTTACAGGGCTGTGCAACCATTTCCGTAATCTATTTTAAAATATTTTCGTCACCTCAAAAAGAAACACTGTTGCATTTTAGCCATCACCCCCCCCCGCCCCCCGCCCCAAATCCCTACCAACCTTAGCCAACGACTAATCTACTTTCTGTCTTTGTTATTTTGTTGTTAGTCTTCCTAGAGTTGATTCCAACTCATGGCGATGCCATGTGTTACAGAGTAGAACTGCTCCATAGGGTTTTCTTGGCTATAATCTTAATGGAAGCAGATTGGCAGTTCTTTTCTTTTTCGGTACCACTGGGTGGGTTAAAATCGCCAAACTTTAGGTTAGCAGTGGAGCACAAACAGTTTGCACCACCTACTGATCTTATTTAGATTTGTCTGTTCTGGACATTTAATATAAATGGAATCAATACAACATGTGGTCTTTTGTGATTGGCTTCTTTCACTTAAAATAATATTTTCAAGGTCCATCCATGTTGTAGCATGTATCAGTAATTCATTTCTTTTTATTGCCAAATAATATTCTTTTGTATGGGTGTACCATCTTTTGTTTATCCCTTTACCAGTTAATGGACATTTGGATTTTTTTTTTTAACTTTTTGACTATTATGAATAATACTGCTATGAATATTCGTGTACGGTTTTTGGGTAGATACATGTTCTCGTTTCTTTTGGGTATGTATAACTAGGAGTGGAATTACTGGGTCATACCTTTTTTTATTTTTAATTCATCTTTATACTGTACATTCATATTAGCTGTACAGATTTTGCTCCTATTTTCTCCTATGACAGCCAAATGAAATTCGGAAATGGGTTGAATATTTGAATAAACATATATGAATTTGTTAGTTATTATTTAAGTAGGTCTCACAGTTGGAAAGGCTGTTCATTTCTTTTCATCTTGGCAAGAAGAATCATTTCGCTAAGTTCCTTTATATCTAACACTAGGAGAGGTCAAGTCTTTGATTCTGTACCCAACAACCTTATGTAATAACATTCTTTGAAAAATTCAGAATCATGCAGAACGAGAGAATCCAGGGTAACTTCTCTTCTGAGTCCTGAATAATATAATAACTTACTTGCCCTGGTTACAAAAAGAATACATGATCACTTTGGAAAATACACAATAAAACAAAAATCACCCATATCTTACCCTTTGGAAGTCACCTTTAACTTATCTCACTAACCCACTTTAGATGCTGAATAAGTACACTGCTGACCTTCAGCAAAAGGATAGCAAGCTATTTAAAAATAGCCTGGAAGGAGAATTTAAAGTACGTATTTTCCTTCTCAGTGCTCTCCTAAAGCGTTTTGCAGTCTTAGAAAGCCCTGTTTCTCTACACAACAGAGCAGAAACCACCACTTATTGAGTAAACAGTGCCAATCTTTATGTCCCTTAGAGCTAATTCTCAAAACAACCTTGTAAAACAGTTATTGTAATTACAGCTCTCAGTTATCGAAGGCCTACTGTGTGCTCAGTGCCTTACAAGCAATCTTTCTATTATGTAGTTGGGAAAACCAAAGCTCAGAAAAGGTAAGTGACTTACGCTGTCCCACAGCTCCAGTGCCACCATTCCAGTACAAGCCGCTACTATCTTCTCTTGCCCGGACTTCTATTACAGCCTCCCATATTTGCCCCTTCCAATCCATTCTTCACTTAACTGCTAGTGTGATCTTTTTAATAGGTAAATTAGAGAATAGATTTTAACATTTCATTGGCTTCCCATCAGAGAATTTCACGTTTACTGTGAAGCTTAAGAAGCTGAAGCTTCAGGGCCCTTCACTTGCACAGTCCTTCCAAGGAAGGCCCTGGGAGGGTACCTTTACCATGTGTTCTTATGCTCATGTTTTTGTAAAATTTGCAAACATAAGCTATCTTAACTGCAATTGATAAATACTACTGTATGTTTCCACACAAACTTCCCCTGCTGTTGGGAAGTATTGGAATGATTGTGGGTGTAACAGAATATTATTTATTTGCAGTAATTTCCATGTACAGTATTTAGAAACGGGTTTCAGGAAATTTCCTACCTCTGATTGTGTCAACTCACCAGGCATCATGACAGGAAGGTATAGGAACAGAAGTTGTATCACCACAAGGACAACATTTCCTATGGTGTCTAGCATGGGAAGTTTGTTGATAGTAGAAAAGAAACAAAGCTTGAAATGTATGGAGTCAGAAGCTAGTCTACGGCAAATTCTTCCAATCCTCAGATTTGTAAAATTATAATTTGAGGGTTCAGTTCTTATTAACGCCTAGTTTTCCTCTTGATAAAAAATGTCTTGAATTTAACATTGATCCTCAAACTTTAAATGACATAACCAAAAATGAGTTGTAAAGCTAAAAGAGACTTTCTAAAATAAAAACCAAATTTGGATCAACCATGTTGGAGAAAGGACTGAATCGTTGCTCTAATTCTATCTATAGAGAAGTTCTTAAAAAGTTATTGTCATATAGAGAGTGTTAATACTGTTGTTGCTAGGTGTTGTCGAGTTAATTCTAACTCATAGCGACCCTATGTATAACAGCACAAAAAGTTGCTCGGTCCTGTGCCATCCTCACAATAGTAGGCATGTTTGAGCCCATTGTTGCAGCCACTCTGTCAATCCATCTAATTGAGGGTCTTCCTCTTTTTTGCTGATCCTCTACTTTACCAAGTATGATGTCCTTCTCCAGGACTGGTCCTTCCTGATAACAGTCCAAAGTAAGCAAGATGACATCTCACCATCCTTGCCTCTAAGGAGCATTCTGGCTGTATTTTTTCCAAGACAGATTTGTTCGATCCTCTGGGAGTCCGTAGTATATTCAATATTCTTCTCCAGTTTCAACTCTGGGTAACTAATGCCTGAAAAGATCAGATATAATTAAGGATCAAAATATTCTTTTCCCTCTAAAAGATACTTTTACACCAGTGTTCATTGCAGCATTATTCGTAACAGCTAAAAGGTGGAAATAACCTAAATGCCCATCAACAGATGAATGGATAAACAAGATGTGATACATACATACAATGGAATATTATTCAGCCATAAAGAGAAATGAAGTTCTGATACATGCTACTATAAGAATTAACCTTGAAAACATTATGCTAAATAAAACAAGTCAGACCCAAAGGGACAAATATTTTATGATCTCACTTTATATGAAATATCTAGAATAAGCAAAGGCATAGAGACAAAAGTTTATTAGTGGTTAGCAGGGGGTGGGGGGAGGGGGAAATGGGAATTATTGCTTAAGAGGTACTGAGTTTCTGTTTGGGATGATGAAAAACCTTTGGAAATAGATAATGGTGATGGTTACACAACATGGTGGGTGTAATTAATGTTACCCAATTATACACTTAAAAATGGTTAAAATGGAAAATTTTTTGTTGTATATATTTTTACAATAAAATAAAAAATATATTTATCTCTTGCCATACAGGTGACCTCAAGTATTCTTTGCTTTGTAGAAAATTGAGAACACCTAAAATTAATCAGGCATGTTATAGAAGAGCAAGGGAAGGTTGTTTCTGGTATGAGACAGCTGAGGGACTGGGAATAATCAAATGATTTCCAATTTTGAGAGATTTGGATCAGGTGGCTTAGAGTTAGATTAAAGATAATCAATTCTCTGAACAATAAGTGTCATACATTACCCTGACCTTCAAAGGGAACGTTTTGTATTGCTAAGAGGTTGCTCATTTGGTCTTGCTTCTCATCCATATAGAAATCTTGACAACAATTAGTGTTCCACCGGAAATGAAGCAAGATGAGAAAGTGAACTGTTGCTAAATAAATTAGAGGAGTAGATAATTAGAGCAGAGATTCCCAACCTTATTAGAGAAACAGCTCTATTTTGGTTTTATTTTATCCTTACTTCTCTAAAAATGTTATAGAACAGATTACAAATTACAAATGGAAATAAAATATATTTAATTTTGAAAAATGTCTGTGCTCTTCAAGATTAGAATTTCATAATATCACTTGATTTAAGTGGAAATAATGTAACTGGCAATCACAATTAAGTTCTAAGATGACAGTTATCTTGGTGTATAGCCACAAATTTATGGAGCATTTTTTGCCTATAACTGCAGTGTAACTTGTCCTTTGGATTCATTTTTGGTACATGTAGTAGTGTGCCTTACATGTCCAAAACAGAAAGCCTAAGGGAGATATAGGCTGTACATTTAGAAAGAATATTTAAATTCTATCTTTTGCACAGAATTGAATATTTGCAATTGTGTCTTGTAGACATTAAAATAAGGGCATAATTTCTTTCTTAAATTTACAATTGCAAATAATTTATGGAGAACAAGTCACTTAATCTACATGAATATCTATGTATTCCTGATAAGTTATGCTTACTTAATATACAAACGTTGAACTTTTATATATTAAATGACTACAAATCTGCTGAAGGAATTTGTCTACAGAAATCCATATTTGTCTTACAAGAAAAATTCTTTCATGATGTGATTCATCACTTCCAGATTTAAAAGCTTTTGACATTTAGGGGATATGGGGATATTCTATTTTCTTGTGGAAAACAATATCTTCATTTATAACAAGAGCTGTTATTTGTCTAGGATACATTATAACTTATTCTGTTTTGTAGCTGAGTTGCCATTTCTGGTTGGTAATTGGGTCTGTGACATTGCAGCATATGTATGTTACTATTAAATTCTATTGGGACAGCTCAGTTTTATATATGGCTTATATTTTTGTGACATTTGATTTTATGCACTACTATACAGTTATTACAAACTCATAAGAATACGGCCAATTAATTTTCTTCCTTAAAGCTCTCTATATTAAAATGTCTGCCCTTTTACATTTTGATGGAGGCCATTGAAATAGCTCTTGAAAGGGACCTTTTATTTTTATATCTTTTTTTTGAAGGATTGAATTTTAATATCCTATCAATACTTGCTTTTTTCCTTTAATCTGTGAAAATGCATTTAATTTCAGCAGTGAAATTGATAGCATCCATTTTAATCTTTAATTAACTTTTCAGTTTGGCTTTCATCTTAAAGGCTCACAGCAGAATTTATCACCAAGCCATAATGGAAGTGCTGAATGGAAGTTTCGGAGAATCTGCCCAGCTCTGAATTTAGCTCAAGTTGACCCCATTATAAAAAAGAAAAGTCAACCACAACATCGATATAAAAGATGACTCATTAGCCACACCACTCACAGATGACAACGGTTATTTTTGACTCCTGTTATTTATTCGGCCTCCTTATTTCCTTCCCATGCAGCCTCTTTTAACTCCAAAGCACCAACTGCCCTTTGCTTGAGGTTTGTAAGTGCAGAAGCACACCAGAGAATAATTGCCACACAAATAATATTAGCTGCCATCTACTGAACTTACGCACTGCACTAAGCTCTTTACGATTATTCTCTTTTGCAAGCCGAGTATCACAGTGCCACTTTAAAGATTAGGAATGGGATTTAAAAAGAGAGATGAAGTTTAGTTTAGCAAACAGTTAAGTCTTTGAAGTCAGGCCACCTGGGTTTAAACCACTGCTCACCAGTTTCTAGCTCACTAGCTCTGAGATCTTGGGCAAACTACTTACTCATTGCCATCAGATCAATTCCAACTCAGCAACCCTACAGGACAGAGGAGAACTACCCCACAGAGTTTCCAAGGAGCAGCTGGTGGATTTAAACTGCCGACCTTTTGGATAGCAGCCAAGCTCTTAACCACTGTGCCACCAGGGCTCTGGCAAACTACTTAACTTTCATTTATTCATCCAACAAACATTTGGAGCATGTACTGCACATGCTCAGTATGCAGGGCCTATAGCGATGAACACAACAAACAGCTACTGCCCTTCTGGAGCTTATCTATAGGGGGAATCAGACACACTACAGAAAGAATATGCAATTACAAATCGTGAGAAATGTGGTGAAGGGAGGGAACGGGGGGAGTGATAGAGAGTACAGGCAGAGGGAACGGAGGGGCCAAATTAGCTAAGGTGGGTTGGGAAGGTTGCTGTTAAGAGATAACAAATAAGTACAGTCCTGAAGGAGGAGTAGGACTTAGTTAGGAAAGCAGGGGAAGAAGAGGGGTGGGGAAAGGATAGTCCAGGCAGAGGGAACAGCATATGTGAGGGCCGCTGGGCAGGATGTGCTTGGTGGTTCTGGGGACTGAAAGGGGCCAGTGCAGCTGGAGCTTAATGTGCAAGGGGGAGGGGCATATCATAGCGAGGACTTGGGATTTGGTTTATGTTTTAAGATGATCACTCATGCTGTGGTCTGCAGAACGTGTTGGAGGGTGTAGGGAACGAGACCCAGCTGAGAGGTTGTTGCAGGAGTCTAAGCTAGAAGTGAGTGTGGATTTGACTATAGTAGCAGGAGTGAAGAAGAGGAGTAGGGTATGGATTCAAGATAAATTCAAGGTAAATAGTTCCTAAGGTTGAATTAGACTTGGTGGGTGAAGCAGAGGAAGAAACGAAGGATGATTCACAGGTTTTTAGCTTGAGTAATTCGTTGAATGGTGGTGCCATTGATTGAGACGGAAAGACTAAGAGGACAAAACAATTTAGGATATATTAAGTGAGACATTTAAGTGATGAGGGTGTCAAGTAAACAGCTGAATATACCAGAACTCAGAGATGAGTTCAGCACCTGGAATATGAATGTGGTCATTATCAGTATATGGATGGTATATTGGCTGGGGGGAGGGTTGGGAAGTCAGGGAAACGGATAAGATCACCTGGGAGGGAGTATACAGAGAAAAGAGAACAAGTCTCAGCTTTGAGCCTGTGGAATTCCAACATGCAGAGGCTGGGTAGAAGAAGAGGAATCTGCCAAGAGAACTGAGGAGTGACCAAAATAAAAAAAAGTAATGAAAAGTACCTCCTTTATAATATTACTTGAGATTAAATGAGTTAGTATATTGAATGTGCTTAATTTACTATGTTCTCCCACGACGTAGCCAGATTAACTAATAGGATAATTATTCAACCCTACTTTATATGACAAGGCATAATATCCACTGGCTAGTGGGTATTATAAAGATAAATAAGACGTAAACCTGAGGCGTCTGAGCTCATAATCTAGTAGAGAACATCAGATTTATAGAGAAATAGAAAGATGGAGAGTGATAAGTGCTGTGAGAGAAATAAAGCTAAGGAGTTCTGGGAGATGAGAGAAGAGAGATGGCTGTGGCCAGTGGAGGGACTATGGGGCAAGTGGCACTGGGGGTGGGCCTTGAAGAAAGGATGGATTTCGATATTCAGAGAAGGGTAAAAGAAGCAGGATGAGCAAAGACAGACAAGTGTAATAAGAGTTCCACAGTCTTCAGAGGAAAACGTGGTCTCTGGGATGCAAGTGCACTGTGAAGACTCTATGACACCCTTTGGTTAAATCTCAGAAAGTTGGTAGACCAGATGCTTCTTTAGAGGATTATTTTTTTTCTTTTTTTTTTGTAGGTGATGACTCACTCCAGCAACAACAGCCGTTTCATTGTCATTTGATCAGCCAGTGTCTCCTAGCAGTGTGAAGATTCCTGTTATTAGAGTCAGGTGCAGCCACCACAGCCAGCAACCATGAATAATTTGCATATTGTTCTAGAAAAATCTTGCCAAGATGCATACATTATATTCTATGATTATTTGCTTGGATTTTAAAGTGCTCAACAAATTACATGCTTTGCCTTTCACTTAAAAAGAACAACAGCCAATAGTGTTTTTTCATGGATTACGGAAATAACCGTTGTTCCCATGGTTGTTGATAAAATACTCCAATTACGCTTGCTATGGCTGAGCTAACAACCATTTAATTCTAGTTTTGCCACTGACAGGTACCGTGACCTTCAACGGTTATTTAACCACTCTGTTTCAAATCCACTGGCTATACAAGTGGAATAACACTTTGCTTTCTCCAAACCCTGTTGGGATGAATTGCATAAATTCTTTAGAGCAAAATATAAATTTGCAATAAAGGAACCATAAGTACTACTCTTTTATTCCTATGCAGAAGTGGTGTAATTAATTACTAACCTAGGTATCATCTTATGCATCTCTTTTCTTGCGAGGCCCCTTCAACTCCAGTTTAAGCAGACTGGCTTCATTAGATATTATGTCCATTTTCCTGATTGTGTTTAGATGTAGGAAAAAAGTCTTAACTGAATTTTTTTGTCCAGATCTTTTGCAACCAGATTTGATTTTTAAACAGATCCACCAGGTCTGGAGCTTGGTGTGAAATCCCTATACAAAATGAGTCTTAGAGGTGTCAGCTCCATAAAGCTTTGTGGGAGACATCATCAACATCCTCTGCCACTGAAATTTAAGGATAATTTGCCTGAATCTCTTCCACCAAATGAAGCTTTCTAATCAATTATGAACAGATGGGATGAAATATAGGGCCTAGAGGGATCTGAGACGAGATTCTAGCAGTCAACATTAATCACCATTGGAGTTGCTATATGTCTGTGGCTGAAGGAGTCACTAATATTTACAAACATTAATTGATGGCAACACAGAGGGCCAAGCTTGAGGCAGTTGCCTATCATTTCTGTGGACGGCTTCAGCTGCAGAATGAGCGTCAGAGCTGGACCTTCTGCACCCTCTAGTTTATCCGTTCGTTTAAAGGATGAGGAAACAGGGCCAGAGAGGGAGGGTGACTCACCCAGGGTCACCACTCTGGTCAGAACACAGGTCTCCTCATAGGGATGATTTGCCCTCCCTTTTCCCAGCGGGAACCCTGGTGGTTAGTGGTTAAGAGCTAGGGCTGCTAACCAGAAAGCTGGCAGTTTGAATCCACCATCCTTGGAAGCCCTATGGGGCAGTTCCACTCTGTCCTATAATTGACACCCGACTGGAGAGCAGTGGGCTTGGTTTGGTTTCTCCCCCTCAACAGCCCTCTGAGACAGACGGGCAGGGCAGGCTGAGACTGATGCCTTCCTCGCCAAGAAGAATTTAGTGGGTAGGGGGCCAAGTGGAGAGCGCTGCAGCCTGGAGCCGAGGGCAGGCCCCCTCCCACCACCTGTTATTTTGTCCTGGCCTCCAGCTTGTTTCCCTCTCAGTTCTTATCACAACTCGGAATTATAAGTACTTTATCTGTGTTGCCCTGGTAGTGTAATGGTCAAGAGCTCGGCTGTTAACCAAAAGATCGGCAGTTCAATCCACCAGCCGCTCCTTGGAAACCTTATGGAACAGTTCTACGCTGTCCTATGGAGTCGCTATGAGTCAGAATCGGCTGGACGGCAACGGGGTTTTGGTTCTTATGTTTACTGGTTCTGTCTGCTGTCTTGGTTCCGAGCACATAATAAATATTACTTAACGGTAGAGCCCCGGTGGCAATTGTTAAGCACTCAGCTGCTTACCGAAAGGTGAGCGGCTCAAAACTCCCCGCCGGGAGAAAAGACCTGGCAATCTGATTCCATACAAGATTACAGCCTAGGAAACCCTATGGGGCAGTTCTACTCTGTCAGATAGGGTCGCTATGAGTCAGAATGAACTGAACGACACACAACATTCTAGGTATAGGTCCCTAGGTATGCAGTGACTCGCCCAAAGTCGCCGGAGGTTAGACAAAGGACGCTCCCGCCTTGGGTCTTTTCCTTCCTGGGACTGTGGCTTCGGGGTCGCTCGCGCCAAGTGTAAAGTCTGGGGGCGGAGCCAGAGTGGCGAGGCGGGGCCAAGGGTGGGAAAGGTGGGGCTTGGAGCAGACGAGGCGGGGCCGGGGAAGAACTGGGTGGGACGTGGGCGGGGTTATAAATAGATGGGGCAGGGCCAGCGAGAACACGGCTGGGAGGGGCGGAGCGAAGCGTCGTAAGTGTCACGAGCCTGCCCAAAGCCGCGAGGCTGAGGTGCCGGTCGCGGGGCGGTAGGGGCTACTACGGCGCAAGCTGAGCCCACCTCTCGGCAGCGTCTTCTCTCCCTCTACTTCGACGCACATCCCCCCCCCCCGCTCCACCTCCCAAGAACCCGCGCTCCCCGGGCGTCCGTCGTGAGGCGCATGTGGGTTTGGGGCGATGGCAGCGCGGAGGTCGCCTGTAGAGTCGCTGCCGGGGTCTGGGTCCTCAGTCCTCGGTCCCGGGATTCTCCCGCTGCGCTTCCTCCTCCTTTTTCTGCTCGTCGCGGGGTGCTGGAGTCGGGACGGCGCGCCGGGAGGTGAGCCTGGGCCGTGGGAGGGGCGCGTCCGGGCACTCGCCCTCTGCGCGGGGCGGCCCGGGGTGCGCGGGGCCGGCCTGGACGGCGACACCTCGGTGCCCAGGAGCCGCGAGGGAACGGCTGGCACCCAAAACCTTGTTGGGGAGCGTGGTTAATTTTTTTCTTCTGGAGAATTAAATGCAGAGAAAAGTGCACTCTACTTTTTGTCCCATGACCTGCATCACTGGAGACAGCTAAGTGGCTTAGTATATATTTCTATACAACTTTTTCAATGAAAGATGCTGTTGTTATCCAGCAGGGCTTTCCTTTCGTGCTAGCAGTTGGGTTTCCTGCTTTGTTACTTTATTCACAGGGAAGTATGGGTTTTTTGGGTGGGGGGGTTTAATACTAGAGGTTGAGACTTGATCACCACCACCCCCCCACCCCACGCACACACCGCCGCCCTGTCTCCAGCATTTGAAAATCTTTCCTTGTGCCCGAAGATGAAATGTGTTTGCTGTAGAATACTAGGCAGCTGCCTTCTGGCTGCTGGATTAATCTTTTCATCCTAAATTCATTAACTTCTTAGAGAGCTTTGAGAGGTAATATAATTTGTTCTGTTGGGTTTTGGATTTGCTTGATGCCTCTTATCCCTTCTTTCCCTACAATTTCTCCCATTTGTAATGGAAATGTCTACTTTGTGCCCGTTCTGCCATTATACTTTGGAAACACATAATTTGTAGTCTAGATTTCCCAGGTTCCCAGATGAAGAGGAATTTTGCCCCAGGATGGAATACACCTAACGTCTCACCCAGATTGGATTCAGATGATTCAGAGGATGAGACTTTGGACTTGGAGTTGATTTAAGACTTTTGGGATGATGCGATGGGGTGAATGTGTTTTACATATGACAAGAACATGAATTTTGGGGGGCTAAAGGGTGGAATGTTATGGATTGAATTGTGTCCCCCAAAAATGTTTTGTGACTCCTAACTTCTGTCTGTGGTTGTAATCCCATTTGTGAATGGGTTGTGTTTGTTATGTTAATGAGGCAGGATTAGGTTATGTCAGTGAGGATTATCAAAAACCCAAACCCACTGCCATAGAGTCAATTCCAACTGATAGCGACCCTATAGGACAGAACGGAACTGCCCCCATAGTGTTTCCAAGGAGCAGCTGGTGGATTCAAACTGCCAACCTTTTGGTTAGCAGCCGAGCTCTTAACCATGGCACCACCAGGGCTCCAATGAGGATTAGGTTATGTTTATTATGTTAATGAGGCAAGATTAGGGTATATCTTGAGTCAGTCTGTTTTGAGATATAAAAGATTAAACAAGCAAGAGAAGGAAGCAGAGATGGGGGAAGAGATATGCCATGCCACATGAAGATCACTCAGGAGCAGAAGCTTAATAATGAGTCAAGGACCTTCCTCTGAAGTCAACAGACAGAAAACTTTCTCCTAGAGCTGACACCCTGAATTCAGACTTCTAGCCCCCTAATCTGTGAGAAAATAAATTTCTGTTTGTTAAAGTCACTCACTTGTAGTATTTCTGTTATAGCAGCAATGGATGACTAACAATAACTGAGATAGCACTAGATAGACAGCCTACAGTATGTCAAGATGTGTTAGGCAGAAATAGAAACAACAAAAGAAATGCTTAGATTTCTTTAAATTTCAAAAGCCTAAAAAGTTTTAGAGTCAGTCCTCTCAATACCTCAAAGAAAAATACTACCATTTATGAAGCACATATGGTGTGATCTAAACATAGAAAAGGTTGCCCACCCATTGCCGTTGAGTCGGTTCCAACTCATAGCAACCCTATAGATTCCTCTTCTAGAATGCTATCAGAAAATATTCTGAAATAAATTTTTTATGCAGTGCTATATATAATATTGAGAACAGGAAGCGATCCAAATACCAGGTAATAAAGCACTAGTTAAATAAATGAGGGGACATTATAATGATGAACTGTTACCCAGTCATTAAAAGTTTATTTAAGGAGCCCTGGTGGCGTGGTCCTTAAGCACTTGGCTGCTAACAAAAGGTTGGCAGTTCGAACCCCCAGCTGCTCCATGGGAGAAAGATGTGGCAATCTGCTTCTGTAAAGATTACAGCTTTGGAACCGTATGGGGCAATTCTCTGTCCTGTAGGGTCGCTAAGGCTTGGAATAGAAAAGGTTGGTAAGAATCCTTTAACCAGGAGATGAAAGCAGAAGTTCACTACATCAGTATTTCAGTTTTTATGAGTGAGTTCCTTAAAATGAGGAAACAGTGTTTGGGTATGAGAAGAACATTTTCTTGTCTTTCCTTTGTTAAGGTTTTTAAACTATGATTCCTGATTCTAGGAAGTAATAACTTTGAAGACTAGAACTATTTATTGCAAGAGGAGATTTTAACCTAAGTGTGTTGCTTAAAGTAGACTGAACAGAAATACGTAACGTGGAGGGTGATTCAAATAAAGAAAAGACTCTGTGCAGAGGCAGTCATAGTTTAACAGAAAGAGAGGATTGTGGTCTGGGAGCCAGACAAACCTAGGTTCAAATTATGGCTCTGGTATATCGTGACTTGGACAGGCTGCTGCTGATTTCCTTTTTTGAAAAATGGAGTTAGTACTGCATACCTCTCAGAATCTTTTTCAGGATTAAAGATATGTAAGATGCCAGGCACAGTGCCTGACACTCTAGAAAATGGTAGTCCTCCACCTTTTGGTGAAACTGGAACTCTTTTGAATGCAGATCTTTACATGTTTTAATATAAAACGTTGTAACCAATCATTAAATGGTGTATACAACCCTCTGCATAGTGTTCAGTGTTAAAACCAAACAGTCTGAGCTGATTGCTTCTTCCTTTCTTGCCCCACTCTACTTAGTGACTACTTCTCTTTTAATGATCATTTCTATCTTTTCTTTTCTCATGGTCCCACGGGAGCTCCTTAAGAACTGGGATCTTGTCCTGTTTGTATTTCCAAGACCTGATTGATTGTAGCAGCTGAGTAAACGTTTGTGGAACGAAGAATGGAACAGTAATATCTCTCTGGATATTAGTTCTCTCATCTGTAAGTTGAGATATCATTAAAAGCTCCCCTTTCCAGCTCTAAAATTCTGCTTGCTCTTAGTAAGTGATCATCTTGAAGAACAAAGTGATGCTGACTGGTTGATGGAATTGCACACTTGCTCCTAAATGTTAATATGCTGTTGTGCATAAATGCCTTTCAGTGTTGAGTACTGTCTGGGAGTCAGGAGACCTTCAGCGAACTTGCTGTTTCCTCTGGCAGATTTCTTGACCTTGCTGAAGAAATACTGATAACTTTGCTGATCCTAGTAGCAAACCCCTCACCACCAATTGTGACCACAAAAAATGTCTCCAGACATTCTTTAAAACGAGAGAGAGGTAGTAGATGTTTTTTAGTTTCTTTCAATGATAATTACTTTTATATTGGCATTTATTGTCTTTATATTCATTCTAGATTCTTAATAATAACTCTTCCTTATGGTTTTCTGTGAGCCAATTCCCAGGAAAAGAGAATGTCTAGTCAGCCAGCAGCCATACCTGTTTGACTAATGGAAGGTCATGAAGCTGTGGAAGGTGGCTAGGGAGGTACTTTTGTCTGTATTAAAGTGTAGAAAATTAACTAGTACGTTAAGATAATACAAACCCTTTCAGTTGCGACCTAATTGTGATTTGGAATGATGATTTATGGGAATTAGGTAGCCATTAGTTATATCTCTTAGCAGTGTGACATTTTAAATGGTTGAAACATTATTTTTTAGTATGCGTAGTGGCTGAGTTCTGTTTCAAAGGAAAATAAAATAATTATTTGATAGAAGATGAGAGCTGTGAAAGTTTTCTTTCTTCTCCTGTTTAGTCGTTTTCATTAACATTTTCCGAAGGTAACACAAGTACACACATAGTGGCTGTCACCTCTACTTTTGTTATGATTACATCCAGAGGAGTCTCTAGGTGCCTCATGTCCTTAGATAAACTTTTTGCACAATTAAATTTGAAGTTAAAATTATTTTGATTTGCTTGCAAATACTAAATATGCTTTAATAAGCTAGACTGTGAACACCTGGGAGTTAGAGATTTATTCATCTGTGTATCTCCTGATACTTCGCAGATGTACCTGAGTTTATGAATGCAGCCTATTGATTGAACTATGAAACGCTTTTCAGAATTTATCAGAATAGGGTTTTGCTTTTTTCAAACTATCATCTACAAATTAGATCTAGCAAGTAATTGTTTATAGTTAGGATAATGAATTTTTAGTAATTTCCGTACATTTTTCTTCTAATAGCATTATTCTTCTCCTGTAAGAATTGGAATTCAATTATTTCAGATGATATTTTAAGTTTAATATTAGATAGGCATGTCCTAACAATGAGAGTTGTTAAATACTGGGATAGTTTTTGAAAGAAGTTTAGAATTTATTTCTTTAGAAATCTCCCCAGGATAGCATAGGTATAGTTTTATAATAACAACAGGATAGAAAAGGTAATTTTTAATGTGCCTTCTCTGTGACTAAAATTTAAATTTTTTTTTCCATTTTGGGGATACATGGTATTATTACTCCTCCTGTGTTGACTTAAGTGACTTCATGTTGTTTTCCTATAAAGTAGAGTTATAGAATATAGCTTTTTTTTTCACCAGTAAAAGTAGGAATTAAATATGAATATTTAATTCTAACAAAAAGGACAATATGAACTTCTGATATTTTTATTTCTAACTATTCTTTTACAGCCAGAGGTGTATATAGAATTGGACAAAACTGTTTTTCCTCTCAGTAAGGGTTTTTTCAACCTCTGATGACGTTTTGGGCTGGATAATTCTTTGTTGTGTGGCGCTGTCCTGTATAATGTAGAGTGTCTGACAGCACTTCTGGCCTCTACCCACTAGATACTAGTAGCAATCCCCCACCAGTTGTGACAACAAAAGATGTCTCTAGACATTACCAAATGTCCTGGGGTGGGGGCAAAATTGTTACAACCCCACCCCCTTGAGAACCACTGCTGTAGGTCTTGTAGACCAGGGCTGCTGCTGCTTTTTTTTTTTTTTTTTTTCCAATTTCCTGCCATCTACTTTATTTATTTTTAAATTTTATTTGTTTTGTTGTTGTTGAGAATATACACAGCAAAACTTACACCAATTCAACGTTTCTATATGTACAGTTCAGTGACATTGATTATTATGTTCGAGTTGTGCACCCATTGTCACCCTCCTTTCCTGAGTTGTTCCTCCCCCATTAACGTAAACTCACTGCCCCCTAAGATTCCTATCTTATCTGTCAAGTTTCTGTTGTCAGTTTGATCTCATGTAGCTAGATCTTGAAAGAGCACAATCATCAGGGCAGGCATTCTTTACTAGTTAAGCTAATCTGTTGTTTAGTTTTAAGAAAACTTCAGTGGATATTTTTGGTTTAAAGATTATCTCAGGGCAGTAGTTTCAGGGGTTCATCCAGCCTTCATGAGTCCAGAAGCTCTGGATTCCGTGAGAATCTGACATTCTGTTCTGCATTTTCTCCTTTTTGATCAGGTTTCTTCTATAGAATCTGTGATCAAAATGTTCAGTAATGGGAGGTTCACCCTTCAGCCAGGGATTGGAGGGGCCCATAAAACAAAACGAGACTAAAGGGGCACACCAGCCCAGGGGCAGGGACTAGAAGGCAGGAGGGGACAGGAAAGCTGGTAATAGGGAACCCAAGGTCGAGAATGGAGAGTGTTGACATGTCGTGGGGTTGGTAACCAATGTCAGAAAACAGTATGTGTACTAATTGTTTAATGAGATGCTGGTTTGTTCTGTAAACCTTCATCTAAAGTACAGTAATAAATTTTTAAAAAGAGAAAAAAAAAAGTTCAGTAATGGTTGCTGAGCACCATCCAGTTCTTCTGGTCTCATGGCAAAGGAAGCAGTTGTTCATGGAGGCAGTTAGCCACACATTCCACTTCCTCCTCCTATTCCTGACTCTTCTTTCTCTGCTGCTCCAGGCAAATAGAGACCAGTTGCTGTGCCTTGGATGGCTACTTGCAAGCTTTTAAGACCCCAGGCACTACACAGTGAACTAGGTGGTAGAACAGAAGCTCTGAACATGTTATTAGGCCAACTAACTGGGATGTCCTATGAAATCATGACCCTAAACCTCCAAATCAAGGAACCAGATCCCATGAGGTTTTTGGCTGTACATAAGCAACCTCAGCAGCTACTCTTCTGTTGTTGTTATATCTGTCACACAACCAGGGACAGATTATCCAATAAGCAAGGTAAGTATGGTTTAACTTGTGCTTACTTACTAATCTGTAGTGAACAATTTCACATGGGTTTCACCATACCACATCAAAGTGAAACCCACGTGAAATTGTTCACTACTGGTTAGTAAGTAAGCACAAGTAAGCCTCTGCATACCTTGCTTATTGGATAATCCACCCTGCACACAGTTTTTGCCAGTTCAACTTTTTTTTTTTTTTTTTTAAATATTTTATTGTACTTCAGGTGAAGGCTTACAGAACAGATAGTTTCTCATGTAACAGTAACACACATGCTGTTTTATGACATTGCTTAACAACCCAACATCATTTTAACCCTCTAAATTCTCAACCTTTTTTTTTTTGGTGAAAATACACATAGCCAAAGATACGCCATTTCAAAAATTTTTTTTACATACACATTTAAGTGACATTGACTAC
>NW_004444122.1:401840-429091 GCF_000243295.1 Trichechus manatus latirostris | reverse complement strand
TGTTCTAGGGTTTCAGGATTGTTGATTCTCTGTTTGGCTTAGTTTTTCGGATCTTTGTTGTGGAGGGACGGCGTGGTGCTTCTGCCTAGACTGCCATCTTGCCCCCAGTTCAACTTTTGATAGCTGTACAACTTATTGACAGCAATTGCAATAATTGGCTGTGCAACCCTACCCTTAATCGATGCGATTTTTCCATCACTATTAACCCCCAGTTCCCCTCCCTCCCACCGCTGATAACCACTAATGAACTTTGGTCTCTATACATTTGCCTTTTCTTGTCTTTTTATATAAGTGAGATCTTACAATATTTGTCCTTTTGTGATTGACTTATTTCACTCAGCATAATGTCTTCACACTCCATCCATATTGTAGCATATATCAAGACTTCATTTCTGCTACTGAGTAGTATTCTTTTGTATGTATGTACTGCATTTTGTTTATCCATTCATCTGTAGATGGGCGTTTAGATTGTTTCCACCTTTTGGCTGTTGTGAATAGTGCTGCAGTGAATATTGGTGTACAAGTCTGAGTCTGTGCTCTCGAGTCTTTTGAGTATATACCTAGGAGTGGAATTGCTGGTCATATGATCTTTTTTTAGGAACTGCCACACTGTTTTCCACAGCAACTGTACTATTTTGCATTCCCACCAGCAATGAATATGAGTTCCAGTTTCCCCACCTCCTCACCAACATTTATTTTCCTTTTTTTTTTTATATCTTAGTCATCCTAGTGGGAGTGAAATGGTATCTTACTGTGGTTTTAATTTGGATTTCTCTGATTTCATGTGTTTGGTGACCATTTGAATGTCGTCTTTGGTAAAATGTCTATTCAAGTCCTTTGCCCATTTATGATTGGGTTATTTGTCTTTTTGTTGTTAAGTTGTTGAAGTTATATATATATAATATATATATATATTTTGGTTATTAGATTCTTCTCAGCTATTTGGTTTCCGAAGATATTCTCCTCGTCTGTAGCTTGTCTTTTCACTTTTTACTAAAGTCTTTTGATGAACAAAAATTTTTAGTTTTTATGAGGTCTCATTTATTTATTTTGTCTTTTGCTGTTTGTGTAGACGAGAACTTCTGAAACTTTAGTGTGTACATGAATCCCCTGAGATCTTGTTAGAATGCAGATGCTGATTCAGTAGGTCAGAGGTGGGGCCTGAGATTCTGCATTTCTGACAAGCTCCCAGGTGGTGTGGATGTTGCTGGTCAGGGTACCTCACTTTGGATAGCAAGAATGTAGACGATTTCCCATCTATATCAATTGGGTGGGCTCTCAAAGGGATATGATGAAAGTAATTATATAAATACCGAATTTACAATGAATTATTGCCCAAAACAACATAAGAACAATAGAAACTAAGGAAAGAAGAGAAACAGTATCCCACCAACCTAACAAAGCAACTGTCTTCACCTTTCCATATTCCCTCCCAGTCCGCAGTATTCATTTATAATTGGACAATTTTAAAGAGATCTTCAAGAGTCTTATCAAGATCATACAGGCCATATCAAACTGAGGCAACTTCATGTACCATTAAGCATTTTATTTCCTAATATTGTAAATGTATTAGTTCATACTTATTGCCTGTGAAAGATTTATGGTATGAAATTAAGTAGTGAACTATGCATTTACTTGATCTAATGATGCTCAGACTCTCTTTTTTTGAAGTCTGAAAGTTGTCTCCTCTCCTTGAGAACTATTGACTGGACCTAAATTTAACACTGCCTAAAGTTATTTTCTTACTGCAAGTGGTCTCAAAGTAAGGGCAAGATATTAAATTAGATTTACTACAGCATATCAGTTGCAGGGAAACTTTATCCTATAATTCTGTTGTAAAAATCAATATAAAACATAATGAAAAGCCTGGAGTGGGAAAAAAAAAAAAACAACTTGCGCATTTAGTCTGTAATACTTAAAATAGCGATTAGTAAGCATACTTTTTTGTCACACTGAAAATATTGGCTATAGTACACATTTCCTCCCATTTAAAATGGTTTATTATGCTCCTTTATCTTGCTATTGCTTAAAATAGCTCTTCTAGAGCTGCTGCAAAAAGGATTTTTTTAAAAAAGGAATCCAAGTTACTTTTTGTCAACCTTAAAAAAGATACAAGGAGACTTAAAAGGGGGAATTAACTACTCCAGGAATGCCTTGATTATAAACTAGGCATATGTAATATATTATACATCACTCTTCCAAACCTTTTTAGATACATTATTTTATTTCATTCTTTTGGCAGCCTCTGAAGAAGAAAAGGCAAGCTATTGGCAGTACCTTGCAAAACTGAAAAAGTCCGTACCCTTGACCCAGCAGTTCCACTTCAGAGAGTCTGTGTGCTATAGAAATACTTGCGTATTTAGAAAAAGAGATATACAAGGATGTTCACTGTAGTATTTTTTCCATTGTAGAATTATTTGAAATAACTAAAACTGAAGACTATATAAATGCCCATCAGTGGTGAAAGCTTCAGTGAATTATGATACATCCATAATGCAGACCACTTTGCAGCTTATGAAAAAAGCAACGGAGATGCGTAGGTATCTACTGACATGATATAAAATTGAATGAAAAACACAAGTTGCAGAACTTAAAAAGAGGAAAGTATTTGTTCTTCCTCTCTCTGTCTCTGTTTGCGTGTGTGTGTGTGTGTGTGTGTGCGTATTTAAAAATGTCTACACAGCAGACTTAATAATGGTTACCCTTGGAGGAAGGGAGATGGAGTGTGGGAGAATTCCCACTGAGAACTCCCGCTCTTCATGTGCTTTTGTGTTTGAATTTTGACAGTGATCATATAGTTTTGTAATTAAATAATTATTTTGAGAAAAACAGTACCAAATCTGGGCCCTAGTTCCACCTCTGCCACTTACTGGCTTCTAATATTAGACCTGTGGTTCTTAACCTGGAAGTGGGGGGGATTTTACTTCTCCTTCCTGCCCCCCTGGGGATATTCGTCAATGTCCGGAGACATTTTTAGTGGTCACACTGCGGGGAATTATATAGTGGGTAGAAGCCAGTAATGCTACTAAACATACTACTGTGCACAGGACAGCCTCACAACAAAGAGTTATCCAACCCAGAATTGTCTGTCAGTAGCGTCAAGTTGAAAAATCCTGTGTTAGGTGGCAGGGCTATAGCCGTGTTCACATATGCAGGTTGTGCACTGAACAATATCCCCAGGCAGTGCCATTCACATTGTGTGGTGTTCTCTATAGAGCCATAAAATTTTATAATTATATAATGAAAGTAAATAAATGTACACATTTGTGCCCAGGAAGGCAGACACCGTGTCTTTGTTTTCTGCTGTACCCTTAGCATCTGGCAGCGAGGCTGGCGCAGAGTAAGCAGCCAATCAGCACTTGCTAAATGAATGAATGAATTGAGCTGGATGTCATATGTTAGGTTCTAGTACACCCAAGCTGTAGCAGATGCTAAAGATTCAAGAAGAATTTATGGCAGAAATTTAAGATTATAGCAAATGCTGTCTGTTAATTTATCTTTATCTATAGATTGGCAAAAGACTACCAGTATTCATATTTATTCATATTTCGCTTGGTTGGCTTTTTCAAGAATCCATACTTTTTGGTAAGAAAATCATGGTTCTTTGTGGAAAAATGCCAGTAGAAGACACTATCAAGTGTTAGCTTCCTAGAATTGGTTTTGAAAATCTTTAGTTATCCATCTTTTTGACTATGTAATGTATTTTCCTGGACAGCAGTGCTCACATACCAGGTGGTTTAGTGGAGAAGACTTTGAAAAAACATTTTAAACTGCTTTACACACTACTTGACATAGTAAGCTAATAGACATTATTTCATTTGTATTTACAGCAGTCTTGGCTCTAAGCAGAAGTTATCTCTTTCATTAATGTTTTTTAATGGAAAAATTCAAACATACACAAAAATGATCAAGTATAATGAATCAAAGCATACTTGACAACCACTTTTTTTTTTTTTAAATGTTTGATTGTGTTTTTGGTGGAAGTTTACATAGCAGATTAGGTTCCTATCTAACAATTTCTATACGTATTGTTCAGTGACATTGGTTACATTTTTCACAATGTGTCAGCATTCTCATTGTTTCCATTCCGATTGTTCTGTTTCCATTAATGTAATTTCCAAGCTTACCTTCTATTGCTGTCCACTTTTAACAGTTATTGACATTTTACCAGCAGATATTCTTAGATAGTTAGAAAAATTATGGCAAATGGTGGTTGATCACCAGTTAGTGGTGCTGAGTATTTCAGATTAAAATTTTCAGCTTTGCAGTTCTGTGTTCTAGCCTCTTCACCTTACTAAAATTAAGGAGCTAGGTTACATTTCTTTGAAAGTATATGTGATTTCACTAAATGACTTGAATGTGACATTTTTTTGGTAAGTCATTCTCCCAACTCCTTATACTTAATACTAGATTAATAATATTCACAGTTAAAATTAAATTTGCAGAACTCAAATTTAAATCTTAATGACATATTACACACTTGTACCTTTTTAAGATATTCAATTTAGTTTTTCTCTTGTTGGGGAGTGCCTTTAACTACTTCAGAAGAATTGCCCCATTAATTTTTTTTGCTCTTATCCTATTTTTAGTGTGCTTCACTTCTTGGTTCTCTTTATTTTTCTGAGGTAAGTGATTTATGTGGTTATTAGTAGGTTGATATTCTAATTATTATTATTAGCTTTAAAGAATATAGACTTGAAGAAAGCTTGTTATTAAACTGTCATTGCATTGTGTTGGGGGTGCCCAGTGCCACAAACACGGTCTTCCTTCGTATTTTTGCAGGATTCCATTGCCTAGGATAATCTGTATGAAGATGATCTTTGCTGGGTTATGGAAAAGTTTTTAGATAGAAATCAGTAGGTATGCAGGCAGTGATTACTTTTGTTGCAATATTTTTGTGTGTCTGTCGAGGTTTTTCAGTTACCAATACTTATAACAGTCATTTGTGGAATAATAAGAATGGTTCTGTGCTGGGCACTTTGTATGTATGGTTTCACTGAATTCTCACAATAACTTTATAAAGTGGGTACTGTTTTTTACCCATTTTACAGATGAAGAACTGATGTGCAAAGAAATTAAGTAACTTGCCTCCAGGTCACACATTCGAAGCTGAATTGAACCCAACCTGGTCACCCTGAAGGCAGTGGGTTTCTTTGTTGTCTTTAAATCCTGAGTTCTTAACCAATATGTTATACTACCTTCATTCACATTTTAATAATAGGAAGGCCAAGTCTGTAACCTCAAGAAGCTGAGTCTAGTGACTTATAATCCTTAAGAGCAAATTTGTATAGCTTTTTAAATATTTGCGTCACAATCAAATGATGAGAACTCTGAATAGTTAAAGATAAGTGGGAATTTTCAGATGCTCCAGACTCATTTATTCATTAATGTATTTATTCATTCAACGAACTGAGCACCTACTTATGTGCCAGTATGTTGTTAGGTATTGAGGATATAATGATGAATAAAACACAGTATAGTAGGGAAGACATAAATTAATCAAATACACCCAAGATTGTATAATTAAAAAAAAAAAAACTAACCAAACCTGGGGCTGTCGAGTGGTTTCTGACTCGTAGCAGCCCTATAGGACAGAGTAGAACTGCCCCATAGGGTTTCCAAGGAGCAGCTGGTGGATTCGAACTGCCAAACTTTTGGTTAGCAGTCTAACGCTTAACCACTGTGCCACCAGGGCTCCAAGATTGTGTAATTACAGCTCAGAAAAGAAACATGTTTCTATGCAGGGGAACCTAATAGAGACTTTGGGGTCAGGGAAAGGTTCCTGAGGAGGTTATGCCTGAGTTAAGATCTGAAGGATGAGTGAGTAGCCAGATGGAGGGGCTGAAGAGCATTCCCAGCAGGGAAGAAGGGCATGTGCCTTGGTGGAGGGAATGGAGTGCGGTGCGATTGAGAAGCTGACCTGTCAGTGTAGCTGGAGCAGAGAGCAAAGGGGAGAGCTGTGCTAGAGAGGCTGGAGGGGTCAGACCGTGCAGCACTTTGGTTTAAGGATTTTGGTCTATCTTAAACAATGTAAAGGTACTGAAAGGTTTTAAGCAAGGGGGTATTTTTTGGTTAAGTGATCAGATCTGTGTTTTTAATAGATCATTTTGGTGTCTGTGCAGAGAGCCAATTAGATGCGGGCAGAGAAGATGCATGGAGACCACTTCCAGTAGTAGACTTTTGCCCTAGTCCAGATGATAGATGTGGATGTCTCCCAGAAGGATGGTGGCAGTAACAAACAGGAAGTAAGAAATGGACAGATTTGAGGAATATTTAGCGGTGAAGTGAACAGTTTCCTGATGGATTGAACGTGGGGATAAAGAAGAAGGTGGTGATAGAGATGACTCCTAGGTTTATGGATTGTGAAACTAACAGATGATAGAACCACTCACTGCGATGAGGAATACTGGCAGGGGACCATTTGGGGGAAGATCATGAATTTGATTTTGTACATGTTGAGTTTGTGGTGACTAAGACGTCAAAGTGGAGATGGGAAATGCATATTCATGTATGAACTGAGATGAGAGGTCTGCATTGGAGATACAAATTTCATAAAAACAATCTCTTTTTTTTCTTAAGCTATTTTAGTTGCAGTATCCTTGGAGATAAAGCGCTGGTGGTGCAATGGGTAAGCACTTGCTAACTGAAGGGTTGGTAGTTCCAACGGACTAGCGGCTCCACAGGAGAAAGACCTGGAGATCTGTTCCCATAAAGATTAGAGCCTAGGAAACCCTATGGAGCAGTTCCACCCTGTCCTGTGAGGTTGCTGTGAGTTGGAATCGACTCAGTGGCACACAACAACAACCCTTGGAGATGCCCTTTTGGGATTTTGTGTTATGATAAAGAGATAGCTACAGTAGAATTTCTTGGATCTCTATTGCCGAGTGCAATTTTTTAAGCCTCCTGTGAAATTTCTAAAACTAACCGTTGGGTACTGTCTTAGTTGCCTAGTGCTGCTATACAGAAATACCACAAGTGGTATTTAATAAAGAGAAATTTATTCTCTGACAGTATGGGAGGCTAGAAGTCCGAATTCAGGGTGCTAGTTCCAAGGGAAGGCTTTTTCTCTCTGTCGGGTCTGGGGGAGGGTCCTTGTCATCAGTCTTCCCCTGGTCTAGGAGCTTCTTAGAGCAGGGATTCCAGGTCTGAAGGATGTGCTCCACTCCTGGCTCTTCTTACTTGGTGGTAATGAGGCCCCTCTCCTCTGTGCTCACTTCTCTCTTTTATAACTCCAAAGAGATTGACTCAAGATACAGTTTAATCCTGTAGATTGTGTCATGCCTCATTAACATAATTGCCTCTAATCCAGCCTCATTAATATCACAGAGGATTTACAACACACAGGATAAATACATCAGATCACAAAATGGAGGACAACCACACAATACTGGGAATCATGACCTAGCCAAGTTGACACACATTTTGTGGGGACACAATTCAATCCATAACAGATACCTTTAAAAAAAAAAAAAACCCTGCCAAAGTAACAGCAAGATGTGCTTAAGCCAGTAGTTTCTGAAAGAATCTGCTAGGTTGGTATTTCTGAAAGTGTATCTGGAGAACTGCTAGTGTCCCTGAGGTCTATCAGATGGCCTGTCAGATGCACTGGAATGATTTTTTTTTTTTGCATATATTTTACAAATTTGAAATGTAAGATTAATTATGATCTTTTTGGAAATCCCATTGTTATCTTAATGTTTGCATTCTTAAAGATCACATGTAATGAGTTGATCTGATCATCTTAACTGATAGTCTGTTAATGGTGTTGAGTTTAGCTAAGCTTCATATAATTCGAGGGTTATAGTTGACATTAGCTAACTGTACTTTTTTGTTGTTACTATCGTGTTGCATTATATCCCATTTTATAAAAATGGATCAGTGGCTCGAAGATAGTGATAATCAATAGCAATGTACAATTCAGAATCTTGCCATAAATGCAGTCTGTATACAGAAGGTAAATCTGTAAGTGCTGAGATAAATGAATATCCAAATAAGACTATTTCACATATACTGCCAAAAACGGAAAGCAAAACCGTGAATATCTGAAAATCAGATTTCATCTTATCAGTAATCCATTCACCAGTACCCAGGGATTATTTTATTGTGAAACTTTGTCAAATAATGGCAGCCCAAAAAGCATGTGTGTCATTTTCAAACAAGGTATGGTGGCTTCTCTGGTCAACCAGTTATTTTCTAGAATAAATGTAAAATGATACTTTACAGACTTATGAATTTTATTGCTAAAGAGAGAGAAGAGACCAAGATCACAGTGACATAATTCAGAGTAGAATGTACTCTATGAGGCAAAAACGAGTTTCAGACACACTTTTAGTAAGAGGCTTGTAAATCCAGGCACAAACTCTTCTGCTTGAAGAGAAAGCGGAAGAAGCTGTTGTAAAATCCCCTGATTAAATGATACTGTTAGATACCACACAGTGTTAATAGCATGCCATGTGGACGAGCTATTACTATCCCATGTATATTCCGGTATTTTGCTTTACATTCAGACAAAACCACAAATGCAGAGCATGAATCACCTTTTGGCTTGTGCACAGTACGTATGAGGGGGATATGCCTAACATTTTATTTTTATCACTGAAAACGCATGTTACAGGAGGAGAGATTTTAATTTTAGTGATCTCTGACAGATACTAAGAAAAGTGCATTGAGAATAATGCTGAAGTACCAACTTTGGGCGAGGGTGTTGCTATGCAAATAAATGATGGTTCACTGGAATGGTAGCCCACACACTTTCATTCACAGAGAACAGTTGGTGGGGAACAGCATGCTTCCGGATCATGATTCAGCGTTGGAGACGGTAAAAAATTGTGAATGCAATCAAATCACAGGCACCAAGTGTGGCATTCAGCTTGTTGTGTGAAGAAATGGGCACTGTGTGTAAGACTCTGCTTTTCCACCTTGAAATAACCTGGCTCTCAAGGGGAAGAGTGTGCCAATGTGTGGGGTTTGAGAGAAACGTTTCTTCATGGTACTCATAATGCCATTAAACCCAGTTTTTCTGATTTCAGATATCCATGAGTAGCATAGCTCGTTGATACAGTCAGATTTTGAATATCCAGAGCCAATTGCTTGAGGGACAAAATGGGATGATTTTTAGTTTTGAGGATAAGATACCAGTGTGACAAAATAATATTTTTGAAATATTTATTGTTGTTGTTGTGTGCATCGAGTCAATTTTTGACTCATAGCGACACCGTGTGACAGAGTACAACTGCCCCATGTAGTTTTCTAGGCTGTAATCTTAATGGAGGAGCCCTGGTGGCACAGTGGTTAAAGTACTCAGCTGCTAACCAAAAAGATCAGTGGGTCAAACCCACCAGCTGCTCCCTGGGAGAAATGTCTGGCAGTATGCTTCTGCAAAGATGTACAGCCTTAGAAACCCTGTGGGGCAGTTCTTCAGTACTCTGTCCTATAGGGTCGCTATGAGTTGGAATCAACTTGATGGTAGTAAGTTTAGTTTTTTTGGTTTGGAACCTTAATGGAAACAGATTGCCAAGTCTTTTCTCCTGCAGAGCTGCCGGGTGGGTTTGAACTGCCAACCTTTCAGTTAGCAGCTGAGTGCTAAACTGTTGTGCCACCAGAGCTTCTTTTGAAATATTAATGCCCCTGGCATTTCCTTTTACCTTTTGGCCCTTCTCTCTTCCTGCTCAAGCTCAGTAATTTTGTGTTCATACTTCAGGGAAGAAATGCAGGAGCAGAAAGCAGAGATAAAGAGTTCATTTCTGTCTTTTGAGTTTCAAAAACCTTGACCATGCGGGGAACAGAAGGGGCTTGGTATAGACTACGTAATGGCAAAGCTTCTCCTTGATAGGAGAAAATAATTCCCTGGGCAGATGGGGAGACGGAAAAGACAGAGGAGATGGGTCAGAGAAAGGGGCCAGTAGGACTCAGCAGGAAGGGACTGGACCTGAAGGGACCACTTGGATAAAAAGCAGAGTTACAGTCTGATGTAGCACTGAAAGTATTCTTTAGTGAAAAATCTTCAGGTCTCTATTTGGGTTGACTATCCAGATCTACCGACACTTGCTGCCATTCCTGATGCTCTATAGTTATGAGAGGATTTTCTCAATTTGTAGAAATGAAAAGTAAGAAAAGAAATCAGTTAACCAGGTGGTCTGACCCATGGCTAAAGCTCCTAACAAAAAGCTAGATAGTGAACGATGGTAGTATCATCCAGTTTGCTAGGGTCCAATTTCTATGGAAAATGTTTTATTTTAATAATTAAGTAATTTTTAAAATTTACCTAAAATTAGTGGTGTGCCTGTGTGCTGAATGTACATGAAGATGTGAGAAAGTTTAAGAAACTTGCAGCTTATGTGATGAGTGTAGCTACTTGGAGAATAATCTTTTTTTATTTAGTGGAGTATTTCCCTCTTTTCTTTTTTGTGCCCTTCCAATCTCTTCTCTCCCCTTCTTCTCCCAACTCACATCAATACCTTCCCAGCCAACCCTTCTTAGTCTCCTAGTATATGTAAACTTCCATGATGTTTTTCAGGTATATATAATCATATAGATAGATATCGATGGATATATTATACTCATTGATTGTTTTTTAAAAAGAAAGGGTTATATTATACACCCTTGCCTGCACTTTTTTTCCCTCCAACAATAGCTCATGAAAATCTAAGTCAATTGGCATAGTTATAATGCAGTCTTTTTATGACCACGTAATATTTCATGTAATGGATGTGTCATACTTTATTCAGTTGTATTGTTTCCAGATTTTTGCCACAATTTTACAGCGGTAAGTTGCAGTAAACATTCTTGTGCATATGTCCTTATTTACTGGTGTTTTTATTGCTGTGGGGTTCGGGTGTGGGGTTGCTGGGTCAAGGGGTTGCAGTTAAAGATGGGCAATCTTTAACTGCAAGACTAAAATGTTGCAAGATGACTTTTCAAAAAGGCGGTAACACTTTGCATTTCTACCACCAACGTATGAGAACAACCTCATGTATTTCCTATGTCAGAGAGACAGCATAACCTAGTGGTTAAGACGCTAGATTGTGAAGCTAGACTGCCTGGGTTTGAGTCCGGGCTCTACTGTTTGTGAGCTGTGTTTCCAGTGAGCTACTTAATCACTCTGTGCCTTGATTTCTCCATACCTCATAGGGTTGTTATGATAATTAAATTATTATTTTCTATTACACACACATTTTTAAGTGCTTAGAAGAGTACTTGGCTATAGTAAATACCATGTGTTTGTTAAAATAGATCAAAAATACTTGCCAGAAATAGAGTTTTTGTTCTATTATCAATTCAAGCAACAAACAAAAGGAAATGAAAAACAATTTTATGCATAAAAGTGATACTAACCTGTAAAATACTAAGGAATAAATTTAACTCAGGACTTCTACATAGAAATCTACAAAACATTGATGAGAGACATTAAAGATCTGCTTACATGGATAGGTATTGTAAGGTTTGGTACTGTTAAGATATCAGTTCCGCCCCATTTGATCTACAGATTCAACACAATTCCAATCATAATTCCAGAAGCCTTTTATGTAAAAATAGACAAACTGATTCTAAGTGTATATAGAAATGCAGGGGACATAGAATATCCAAAGTAATCTTGACAAAGAAGAATAAAGTTGGAGAACTTACAGTATCTGACTTCAAGACTTCCTGTATAGCTACAGTAATCAGGATAATATGATAATGGCATAAAGATTGACAAATAGATTAATCAAACAGAATAGTCTTTCAGTTCATGAAATGGGGTGTGTGTATTTGTGACATATATCACTATATATGTCACTATAGATTAGTTTTGCATCTTCTAGACCTTCATGTAAATGGGATCATATTGTGTAGACTTGGGTGTGTCTATTTTTTTTCATTCAGCATAATGTCTCTGACACGCTGTTGCATGTATCAGTAATTTTTTATTGCTGACTAGTATTCCATAGATTTCTGTACCACACAATGTATTTTCCTGTGGATGGACATTTGGGGTTTCTTCTGTTGGGGCTATTATGAATAAAGCTGCTATGATCATTTTTATACAAATCTTTTGATGGACAAATGCTTTCATTTCTCTTGGGTAAATAACCTAGTAGTGGAATTGCTGTCTCATACAATAAGTGTAAGTTTAAAAGAAACTGCTAAGCTGTTTCATAGAAATGCAATGCTTCATTTGTTTTGTGGCTAGGCAAATAGCTTTCACATAATGGTTACTTTTGCTGTTGTTTAATAGTAAATGGAAAAATGTATTAATACTTATTTTAGACTTTGTAAGATGCACAGTCGATTCTGGTAGTTGTGTTCTATAAAGCAGGCATGAACACTGAATTAGCAAATACTGAGCCATTGCTTCTTGGGGAAATACAGTTAGGTCCCTGCAAGCCTCTGACCACATTTTCGTCAACTGATCAATATATAACCATAGTTTATGTGTGTTTCTGCTTGAAGACCACTTTATTTAATATATGTTAATTCATTAACTCTGAACTTGTGGCGAACAGCTCTATAAGTCACTCATGCCTGAATGAAGCTTATCACACATATTTTCTCTGTAAGGTACATGACAACCTTCTTGTACTTAGGGACACTGGATGGCACTATGCTTAGGGGCCATTGTAGACAATAAAATCTCCAACAAAAAGCACAAAAATGTGAAAAACATGGCACTAAATAGACCATGGAAAGGACATTTGTTTACAGTATGAGAGTTGAAACAAGAAGGCAGAGTATCATCTTGTTTGACCTCAGTAGGAACATGCATATCGAGTGACTTGAATTTTTTGCCACTCTGCATATCTGCGAATGACCTCAGATGATCACTAGTATTGATTTTGGGGTTACAAGCAAATTTTAGCAAGTAGGCAAATTCACAGATATGGAATCTGTGAATAATGAGGATTGACTGTATAAATCAAGACTTCAATGCATTTTCAAACCCTCTGTAATACACATTTTTTCTTTTTATTAATTTACAGTTGAGGTTTGGTTCACCAAATGATTTAGTTAATTGTTAGAGTTTTATTATTATTTAATAACTTTTTATTAAGAAAATTCATTAGTAGGTTTAAAGGTTTTTATAAGGGGAAAAAAACAACTACTTTACTCTTAGAAGCATTTTATAATTCACATTTGCTGTTGACGTTTTAAAAATGTGCATTTAACATTTTTAGTAATCAAATGTCATATTCTGTGCATTAAAACAATTATCAAAAATAGACAATTATTGGGAAATGTATAAAACATTAAAAAGAAAGAAGGAAAATAAATGCAGTGACATCGCATTATCATTATCGTCTGCGAAGGAAAACTTAGGAGATAACCATGTTTAAATAAAGTTCTTCTAAAGGTTATGTCTATACTGTTTCTTAGATTTTCTGGATTCTTACTTATTGCTATACTGTACATCTATTTCTTAATTATAACGAGGTTCCCTCTTTTTAAAAATAACAGCTTTACTGAGATACAATTTACATACGTTGTTGTGTGCTGACCAGTGGATACCTATTCACAGCGACCCTGTATAACAGAGTAGAACCGCCCCATAGGGTTTCCTAGGCTGTAATCTTTATGGGAGCAGATCACTAGGTCTTTTCTCCCACGGAGCAGCTGGTGGGTTTGGTTCGAACTGCCAACCTTTGGGTTAGCAGCTTAGTGCTAACCACTGTCCCACCAGGGATTTGAAGAGGAGAAATGGTTCAACAGTACATTAACTTGAAGCTCTGAAGTTAAGGGCTTCTAAACATTTAAGAACAGTGACTCTCCAGTGTATAATATTCTAATCGAATTGAAATATCTTCAGTTCTGTGTATTTCAGCAGTCAGACTTTTATGGGAGGCAAGACACAAACTTTGTGTTATTTATAGATTAAATCAAGTATCTTAAATTGCTCAGGGAGGCAGGACATAAACCCTTGAGGAATAGCTGCTCTGTTAATGAAGAAACAGGCAGTGAAAGCGGTGGGAATGGGTTTCCTCTCGCTGGAGTAACCAGTACTCTGTGATTGCTCCACGAAGAAAATATTGTCTACCGTAATAAAAAGAGAAGATTTTGTGAAAGTGGTAATTTTCTGCTAAATCATTTCTTTTAGGTTGAATAAGGACCATCATGAGCTACTTTAATCCCCATGTGTGTACTTGATGAAAAATAAGTCAGTGACATTTTTATTTCAAGTAAATGTTTTTTCTTCATAAAATCATTGGAGTGAGTCTTGAGTAAATGTCATGCTTTAATTTCACACATTTCACATTTTCTTAATAGAGAGTCTGGTCCAGACAACACCAAAAACTCCAGTTTCTTCAAAGAGGCTTATTTAAGCTCAGCAGAAGTATAAACATAAGTGTGATCCATAAATCTAACCAGTCTTTGGCCTTGGCAAATTTTGTCTTTTTAAAACAAATTTGGCCCTGAAGTAGTTTTATACAAATATGTAGCAAACAAAGGTATGACAAATTTGAATAATTCATTTGATATTTATATATTATTTGTATATTAAAATTAAGAAAAATTAAAGCATGTTTATTTTACATTTACAGTTGATAAGTAAAATTTGCTTCAGTATACCTGTTTTCTAGGTTCAGAATTTTATGCAAGCAATCATCTTAGCCCTGGCACATTCAAGGCTTTTGTTACTTAGATTTTAAGTTACTCCGTATTAAGTATTGAGTTCTTCTTAAGAAACTCAGCATATTTCCATAGTGGGTAATCTGATTTAACTAATACATATATCTGAACCAGAGTGTCCCTTACTTGATAACAGACATCTGTATTAGTTCATTTATTAATAGCCTAAATATAGTTCGGTTAGTTAATAATGCTAACCTTTTTATTTTTTCCTTTTTAAAGTATAGGTATTTGGTGGGAGAGAAGACGATACATTAACTTCAAAAAATTTGTTTTACAGGATTATCAGAACCATCCTTTGTTGCAAAACATGAAGACAGTTTGTTTAAGGATTTATTTGAAGACTACGAAAGATGGGTCCGTCCTGTGGAACACCTGAATGACAAAATAAAAATAAAGTTTGGCCTTGCAATCTCTCAGCTAGTGGATGTGGTAAGTGTGCATGTCATTACATATTCAGTTTCACACCAGGTTTATTGAGGGCCTGTTGTGTGCCCAGACACTGTGTTAGGCACTGAGGATTACAAAGGCGAATGAGACTCAGTCCTTTCCCTCAAGGAACTCAGCAGGGAAAAACAATTATTATGCTACAGACATAGTAGTACCCCATGTTCATATAATACTGTGTATTTTGTTTCATCTCATCTGATGATTATAATAGGCCTATTGTTAACAAATTTAAAGATATTAAAATAAATGTTTTATATTGAAGTTTCTCCTCAACAATTAAAGTCAAAATGTTTAAGAGAAAAAGTTCAAGAATAGAGCTGTAGAGTCTTAGGACCAAAAAGTATCTCAACAGATCATTGCCTCAGTATCACACTTAAAACATTCAGAGATTTTTCCATATGACATTCACCAAGGAGAATACATTCCCTTGATAACTCCTATTGTCAAGAGAGTCTTTCTATTTAAACTAAAAAGTTCACACTAATTTTTATACTAGTTTCTTCTTGTTCTGATCATTTCAATCCATAATTATTTCCCTGCTGTGTTCCCAAAACACCCAACAAGTATTTACAAATATTTTTAAAAAATAGTATTTATAGGTGTGCTTTTATTTTCTGATTAGAGAAGCAATGCATGGTATTTGTAGAGAATTTAGAAAATACAGAAAAATACAAGTAAGAAAATAAGAATTGACTGTAAATCTACCGCCTTGAGATGTCTAATGTTAACATTTTATTTCTTGCCAGTTTTTTTTTTGTGTGTGTGTATGTTACAAAATTGGAATAGTATTTTAATATAATTTTGATTACTGCTTTTTTCCCCTACTGTTACGTGATGGGAAACCCTGGTGGCTTAGTGGTTAAGAGTTTGGCTGCTAACCAAAAAGTCAGTAATTCGAATCCACCAGGCACTTCTTGGAAATCCTGTGAGGCAGTTGTACTCTGTCCTATAGAGTTGCTATGAGTCGGAATCGACTTGACTCATGACAGCAATCGGTTTTTTTTTGGTTACATGATGAACATTTTCCTATGTCATTACATAATCCTCAGTTATAATTTTTATTGGCTACATGATATCTATCTATAGTTTATTTAAACATTCTATTGTTGGCAAAAGCTTGTCCCCAAGTTTTCCTATTATACATGACAATGATGAATATGTACACAAATGTCTGAGTTTTTCCTTTCCTTAAGAAAGGCAGTTAGAAAATCAAAGGGTACTCATTTTTAAATGTAAAGTTATTTATATATGTTGATATATATCATCTAATTGCTTCTAGGAAGGTCAGTAACTATACATACTGTATCAACTGTGTGCTCATCCCTTTGCTAGGCAATATGGAGAGATTTTAAATATACACAAAAATAGGAAAGAAGTTAAGTGGGGCTTGCCCTCAAAGACCCCTCTCTTTCTAGTTGGAGCTATTAAACAGTTACTGCAGAACCCTGCCATACTAAACTGTGATGACAAAGATCTGGGAACTCAGATCTTGCTGATTAAGCTCGCCAAAGAAGGCAGGATAGAGGAGATGGCGCTTGAGCTAGCTTATAGGAAGTTTAGGGTTGGACCTGGCAGAAAGGAAAAATACTTAAATCAGAAGGAACAGTGTAATCATAGGTATATAAGTGATACTGAGCCTTTTTGTTGACCTGTTTAAACCAAAAGATTAATGTTTTGGAAGCCCATCTAGATAGGAATGGTCTGACTGGATGGTGGTGGGGGGTGATTCCTGCATGCCTCTGTGCCTTTACTCTTGTCATTTCTTCTGCTTGGAGAGCTTTCCTTCTTAGCCCAAGCTATTTATTCTTCAAGGCCAAATTCATTTGTCAGACTCACTATGAAATCTTTCCAGACTTCTAAGACAGTCTGTCCTCTGTTCAAACAGCCTTTGCACTTTGAACTAGTGTGCTCTACGCTGACCAGTACTCATGTGTCCTGGTATTGCAGCCTCAAAGTAGAGTTATGTTTGTGCCAGAGCCTAGCCAGTGTCTGACACATAGTAAATGCTGAAGGAATGAGAGATCTGGTGGACAACCAAACCAAACCAAACCCACTGCTGTCGAGTTGATTCCGACTCATAGTGACCCTATAGAACAGAGTACAACTGCCCCATAGGGTTTCCTAGGCTGTAATCTTTACAGAAGCAGGCTGCCACATCTTCCTCCTGTGGCATGGCTGGTGAGTTCGAACCACTGATCTTTTGGTTGGCAGCCAAGCTCTTTAACCACTGTGCCGCGAGAGCTTCTATAAAAAAATGTGTTCGAACCTCCCACCTTTCAGTTAGAGGCCAAATGCTAAGCTGCTGTGCCACCAGATAGTATATTGATAGGCAACAGACATGGTAAAAGCAGTACTTTAGAAAGATCAATGAGGCAGTAATATCCATGATAGTTTTGAGAAGTGAAAGAGAGATTAGAAGATTGGGAGGCAAGTTAGAAGACCAGGTAGAAGAACAAATATAGAGGGAGGTGTCAAAGATGATGCCAAATTTTGAAGCCTAGGTGATTAGAAGGAAAGATCAACCAAAGTTTGAAAGTTAAATAGTTGTCATGGAGAGGAAGAAGAAGGTAAGTTCGATTGTGATTTGAGATCATTGTGATACATTCCAGAAGAAGATATTCAGTAGGCTCTTAGAGGGTCAAAACTGGCTGTGAGGTGAGAGATGAAGCTAAGATGTCAATTTGGAATTGCTGGCCAGGGGGTGATTGTTGAAAACTATGGATTGATGTTTTTTTTTTTAAAAAAAAAAATTATATTTTAGGTGAAAATTTGCAGAGCAAAGTAGTTTCTCATTCAACAAATTGTACACAAAGTGTTTCATGACATTGGTTGCGTTCCTCACACTGTGTCAGCACTCTCCACATTTCTGCCCTGGGTTTCCTGTTTCCTTTCATCTGGTTTTCCTACCTATTCCTGCCTTCTCATCTTTACTTTTGGGCAAATGTTGCTCTTTTGGTTTCATATAATTGTTTGTTCTATGGAGCACATTCTTTTTGGATGTTACTGTTTATTTTATAGGCCTATCTATTGCTTGGCTGGAAAGTGGTCTCCAGGAATGGCTGCAGTTCCAAGTCAGAGGCATGTCTTAGGACCATAGTCTTGGGGGTTCCTAGTCTCTGTCGGGCTAGTAAGTCTAGTCTTTTCCGACAGATTTGATTTTTTGTTCTACATTTTTCTCCCGCTCTGTCCAGGACCCTCTATTGTGATCCCAATCAGACTGGTTGGTAGTGATAGCTGGGCACCATCTCATTCTTCTGATCGCAGGTTGTGCAGGCTGTGGTGCACGTGGTTCGTTAGTCCTTTGTACTAATTGCTCCCTTAAGCCTTTGGTTTTTTCCACTCTCCTTTACACCACATGGGAAGAGACTACTAGTTGTACCTTAGATGGTCACTTGAAAGCTTTTAAGACCCCAGATGCTATTCACCAAAGTAGGATGTAGAGCATTGTTTTTATGCACTATGTTATGCCAGTTGACGTAGATGTCGCCCGACTCTGTGGTCCTTAGCATTCATGCCTGTTATCTTCATCCTGGGAAGTATTTGGTTGTGCATAAGAAGTTTCCATGACTATGCCGCTTGTGTGTTCTATTGTCTATAAATTAGTATACATGCAACATTTAGAAAGATGTATGTAGAGATATCCACAACCTAACCTGTATCCGCAGGTAGGTGCGCTCCCTTATACCCTTCCATGCCTCTTTAGTATACCTATCTACCTATGTATCCCTTCATAAATTATTGTTTGTTAATACTGTTGTTGCCGGATTGTCCATGTTATAGTAATTGCCATAGTTGCTGTTTGTTCTTGTGTTCCTTTCAGTGTCTTCCTTTGCCTTTGTTATGTTGTGCTGATTTCCCCCAATAGTGCATTGCCTTTCCCTTCACCAATATTACCACGTATCTTCTAACTTTTAGTAATTTATCCTCCCTCCCCCTCCCTTCCCTGGTAAACATCAAAGAATGTTTTTGTTTGTTTTTTCTATGTGTAAACCTTTTCTTGCTTTTTAATAATAATGGTCTTATACAATATTTGTCCTTTTGTGATTGACTTATTTCACTCAGGATAATGTCCTCTAGGTTCATCCATGTTGTTAGATGTTTTGAGGATTTGTTGTTATTCTTTATTGTTGTGTAATATTCCATTGTGTGTATGTACCACAGTTTGCTTATCCATTCATCCATTGATAGGCACTTAGGTTGTTTCCATCTTTTTGGTATTGTGAATAATACTGCAGTGAACATGAGTATGCATATGTCTGTTTGTGTCACGGCTCTTATTTCTATGGGGTATATACCTAGGAGTGGGATTGCTTGATCATATGGTATTTCTATTTCTAGCTTTTTAAGGTAGCACTATATTGTTTTCCATAACGGTTGTACCATTTTACATTCCCACAAGCAGTGTATAAGAGTTCCAGTCTTCCCACAACCTTGCCAGCATTTGTTGTTTTCTGTTTTTTTGATTAGTGCCATTGATGTCAAGGTGAGATGATATCTCATTGTAGTTTTAATTTGCATCTCTTTAATGGCTAATGATCACAAGCATTTCTTCATGTGTTTGTTAGCTACCTGAATGTCTTCTTTGGAGAAGTGTTTGCTCGTATCCTTTGCCCATTTTTCAATTGGATTGTTCGTCTTTTTGTTGTTGAGGTGCTGAAATTTTCTATAAATTTTAGAGATTAGCCCCTTGTTGTATATGTTGTAGCCAGAAAAATTTTCCCAGTCTGTAGTTCTGTTTTTACCCTTTTGGAGATGTCTTCTGATGGACGTAAGTGTTTAATTTTTAGGAGTTGCCATTCATCTAGTTTATCTTCTGCTGTTTGTGCATTTTTAGTTATGGTTGGTATACTATTTATGCTGTGTATTAGGGCCCCTAGGATTGTCTTTATTTTTTCTTCCATGGTCTTTGTAGTTGTAGGTTTTATATTTAGGTCATTGATCTATTTTGAGTTAGTTTTTATGTATGGTGTAAGGCATAGGTCCTGTTTCATTTTTCTACAGATAGATATCCAGTTTTGCCAGCACCATTTGTTAGAGACTGCCTCTTCCCCGTTTAATGGACTTTGGCCCTTTGTCAAAAATCAGCTGTCCATAGGTGGATGGATTTACTTCTGGGTTTCAGTGCTGTTCATTGGTCTGTGTGTCTGTTGTTGTACCAGTATCAGGCTGTTTTTGCTACGTGGCTGTGTAGTAGATTCTGAATCAGGAAGTGTGAGACCTTCTACTTTGTTCTTCAGAAATGCTTTACTTGTCAGTGGCCTCTTTCCATATAAAGTTTGTGATTAGTTTTTCCATTTTGTTAAAGAATGCTGTTGGAATTTGGATCAGGATTGCATTATATCTATAAATCACTTTGGGTAGTATTGACAATTTTCACAATGTTAAATCTTCCTATCAATCAGCATGGTATGTTTTTCCATTTATGTAGGTCTTTTTTGGTTTCTTGCAGTAGTGTTTTCTTTGTATAATCCTTCTAGGTCCCCGGTTAGATTTATTCCTAAATATTTTATTGGGGGGGGGCTATTGTAAATTATTTCCTTTTTGAAGTTCTCTTTATTGGTGTAGAGGAATCCAACTGATTTTTGTATGTTGATCTTGTATCCTGCTACTCTACTAAATCTTTCTGTTAGTTCCAGTAGCTTTCTTGTGGAGTCTTTAGGATTTTCTATGTATAGGATCATATCATCTGTGAATAGGGATAGTTTTATTTCTTCCTTGTAATTTGAATGCCCTTTATTTCCTTTTCTTCCCTAAATGCACTAGCTAGGACTTCCAGTACAATCTTGATTAGAAATGGTGATAAAGGGCATTCTTGTCTAGTACTCGTTTTCGAGGGAAATGTTTTCAGTCTCTTTTTGTTGAGAATAATGATGGCTGTTGGTTTTGTGTAAATGCCCTTTATTATATTGAGGAATTTCCCTTCTATTCCTATTTTGTTGTGCGTTTTTATCAGGAATGGATGTTGGACTTTCTTAAATGCCTTTTCTGCATCGATTGAGATGGTCATGTGGTTCTTTTCTTTGTGGTAGATTACACTGATTGATTTTCTAATGTTGAATCATCCTTGTATACCTGGTATGAATCCCACTTGGTCATGGTATATTATTTTCTTGATATGTTGTTGAATTCTATTGGCTAAAATTTTGAGAATTTTTATGTCTGTATTCATGAGGGATATTGGTTTGTAATTTTCTTTTTTGCTGGTGTCTTTGCCTGGCTTTGGTATCAGAGTTATGCTGGCTTCGTAGAATGAGTTTGGCAGAATTCCTTCCTTTTCTATGCTCTGAAATAGTTTGAGTAATATTAGTGTGAGCTCGTCTATGAATGTTTGGTAGAATCCTCCAGTGAATCCATTCAGGCTAGGGCTTTTTTTAGTCAGGAGTTGTTTTTTATTACCTCATCAGTTTCTGCGTTTGTTATGGGTCTGTTTAGACTTTCTATTTAAGTTTGTGTTAGTTTAGGTAGGTAGTGTGTTTCTAGAAATCTGTTCATTTCCTCTAGGTTTTCAAATTTGTTGTAGTATAGTTTTTTATAGTATTCCTTTATTTTCCTTTTTATTTCAGTTAGTTCCATTGTAATGTTACCCATTTCATTTCTTATTTGGGCTATTTGCACCTTCTCCTGATTTTCTTTTGTCAATTTGGCTGGTGGTTTCTTGATTTTATTGATCCTTTTAAAGAACCAACTTCTAGCCATACTGATTCTTTCTATTGTTTTTCTGTTATCAGTTTTATTTATTTCTGCTCTAATCTTTGTTATTTCTTTTCTTCTGGTGACTATGGGCTTCTGTCGCTGCTCTCTGTTTGAGTTGTAGGGTTAATGCTTTTATTTTCACCCTTTGTTCTTTTTTGATGTATGTGTTATAGCTATATGTTGCCCTCTGAGTACTGCTTTTGCTGTGTCCCAAAGGTTTTGGTATGTTGTGTTTTCATTGTCATTTGATTCTCGAAATTTTTAATTTTATCTTTGATTTCTTCAATTACCTAGTGGTTTTTAAGCAAAGTGTTATTCAGTTTCTATGTATTTGAGGATTGATGAGGTTTTAAAGCAAGTGCAGAGACAGGAGGCTGATCCTTGAGGAACATTCATCGAAAATGGTAGAGGAAAGGGTAGCCAAGCAGAGAAGTCCGGGAAGGGTTGTTTCTTGAGAGAAGAGCCCAGAAAATGTAATGCCAGTGAGTATAAGAAGGGAAGAGGACTGGCATCAAGGAAGATGAGGGCTGAGGGGATAGAGAATAGGAGATTCACTGAGTTTCTAAGCAATTTTATGTTCCTTTATCTCTAAAGTAAATTTCTCCTAAACCCTGTAACCATGTTTGGTTACTGTTCCTTCACCTTTCCTCAGATTTCTGCCTTATTTCCTATGTGTTCTCTCTCTCTTTTTAAAACCCCACTGTTAGCTTGTTTTGTTGTTGTTGTTGTTAGCATTTTTTATTGATACATAATTCAATAATGAAATTCATCATTTTGAAGTGTACTTGTTGGTGGTTTTTATTATATCCAGTATGTTGTGCAACCGTCACTGCTATCTAATTTCAGAACATTTTATCACCCTAACAAGAAACCCTCTACCTGTCAGCAGTAAGTCTCCATTCCCTGCTCCCCACATCCCCTGGCAACCACAAAGCTGTTTTCTATCTCTGTGGATTTGCCTATTTTGGACATTTCATTTAAATGGAATCATACAGTATGTGACCTTTTGAGTCTGGCTTCTTTCACTTAGCATAATGTTTTCAAGCTTTATCCACATTGTAGCATATATCAGAGCTTCATTCTTTTTTATGGGTGAATAATATTCTATTGTGTATATAGCATATAAATTGGAATCAACTCAGCGGCATTGCGTTTGATTTTGGTTTTTGTATACATATACCACAATTTGTTTATCCGTTCATCCATTCATGGACATTTGGGTTGTTTCCACCTTTTGGCTATTGTGAATAGTGCTGCTATAAACATGCGTATACAGGTTTTTGTTTGAGTACCTGTTTCCAATTCTTTTGGTATACCTAGGAGTGGAATACTGGGTCACAGGGTTTAACTGTTTAACTTTTTGCGGACCCACCAAAGTTTTTTCCATAGCAACTGCATCATTTTACATTCCCACTAGTAACATATGAAGGTTCCAGTTTCTCCACATCCTCACCAATACTTGTTATTATTCATTGTTTTGATTATAGCTATCCTAGAGGGTATCTCATTGTCATTTTAATATGTATTTCCCTAATAACTAATGATGTTGAGCATCTTTTCATAGGCTTATTGGTTATTTATATATCTTCTTTGGAAAAATGTCTATTTAAATCCTTTGCCCATTTTTTAACTGGGTTATTTGTCTTTTGTGAGTTGTAGGAGTTCTTTATATATTTTGGATACTTTACTTTCATCAGATACATGATTTGCAAATATTTTCTCCCATTCTGTGGGTTGTCTTTTCACTTTCTTGATAGCGTCCTTTGATGCACAAAACTTTTTAATTTTGATGAAGTCTAATTTATCTACTTTTTAATTTTGATGAAGTCTAATTTATCTGTTTTCTGTTACTTGTGCTTTTGGTGGCATATCTAAGAAACTATCACTTAATCCAAGGTCATGCAGATTTTCAGCTATGTTTCCTTTTAAGAGTTTTATAGTTTTAGTTCTTATATTCAAGTCTTTGATCTAGCTTGTTTGTTTGGATTTCATTTTTATGACCAGATTAAAAGTCTATTACCCCTAAAGGCTTTCTGCTATACTTACGAGTAGTTAACCTTTCTCCATTTATTTGTGATTTGTTTTTCCTCCTGGTGTTACCTACATTTGTCCTTATTCAGTTTCATTTTGTTGCATCCTCCTTTGTGCTGAGCACATTAGCAATGCTCAGGAAATACTTGAGGTCACCTTAAATTGGGCTATATCTCCTCAGGTAATAGCTAACTCCCACATCTTTGGGACCAGTTGAAAACTTACAGATTATTCTTTTATCTATGTCACTGTTGAAAATATTAAGCATTGGCTGGGTCCTAACCCATAGAGCAAAATTTTGTGTGTCCACATTTTTCCTTGAAAAAGATCCATAACTTTCATCAGATTCTTAAAGATGACCCACTGCCATAGAACATCATAACCCATTGCTGTTGAGTTGATTCTGACTCATAATGACCCTATAGGACAAAGTAGAACTGCCCCATAGGGTTTCCAAACAGTAGCTGGTGGATTTGACCTGCTAACTTTTTGGTTAGCAGCCAAATGATTAACCACTGTGCCACCAGGGTTCCATAGAACATCATAAGTGATATGTTTACCAGAACTTTTCTAGTTGTTAATGCCTCTGTTTAGAATTTTTGCCAAATGTGCATTTTCTGATGTAAGAATCAGCAGTTATTCTGGATGGTGTATGATGTTGGGGTGGATAGTAGACCCAGTATGGTGGGGTTTGGATTTAGAAGATTAAAGTTCTAGCATTGGTTCTACCACTAACTGGTGATGTGATTTTAGGCAAGTTGCTTCATTGTGCTGCAGTTTCTATATCTGCAGAATGAAGGGATTTCAGTAGAAAAATCTCTAAGTCCTTTCCAGCTCTAATGTTTTAATCAAGGGAAATTGCTGTTTGGAACTGCAGTGTTAGAGGGATGGCTGTGGGTTGCTTTTGCAGTTCTTTGGCAGTACTGTATTTCTGAGTACTCATTCTTCTCATATGGGGACCTCACAGAGCTGCCTTTGTCCCTAGGGATGTGCTCTCTTCTGGTCTCCTTTCTTCTGGGTCATCCACCTGTTGTTGTGGATAGGTTAAGGAATGGGTAAAATCCGGTCACCTAGGCTATTTATGTCCCTGTCCTCTCTCCCCAACGGTAGGGATTGCCTCATACTCCTCTTGGTCTCTGTGTTTAGCACTGAATCCTACATACAGTATTTTACTGGCATAATATTTCAGTAAAATTTAATGGAAGAGATGTTGTTTTAATTAGGCTTTGAAAAATAGGTGCGGGACTGTCATAAGCAAAGATACGACAGCAAACAGGTATACGTGGCAAGTACCAAGGACCCTGGTTCCCCAAAAAAGTAGTATCTGAAAGATTTATGAAATTGGCATTCAAGGTTACGACCGCAATATTTTTTTCTATATCGCAGCCCCACAGAAAGACTCAAATTCATGCCTCAGCCGAGGTAAATGCCTACAAGTTATAGTCCCTCAGTAAGGCACAGAAATACTGTATCTCACTGATTCTCAGATGCGTGCTTTTCCACATTTTAGCACCTCTGAAATCAAGATGTGTCTTATGGTCAATGCCAGCTTACGATTCATTGGCAGCTTTTTTTCTTTCTTAGTGCTCAGTACAGAAAATAATGCTGTGCTTATGTCTTAGAGGTGATGAAATATAGTAGTTGAAACCATGAATGTTAAATCTAAAAGTGCTAATGTGTACTTTAGGGCACCTTATGTAAAATACTGAGTATGCCAAAAGGAATAATGTGAAACTAGGCCGGAAAAAATATCCAACGTTTCTACAGAACCAGACTGATGAATAGAAACAGTATATATACTACAGTTTGGAGAGGAATGTTTGTATAAAAATGTAAGAATTCTTATTAAAAGAAGTATTGTTTCTGTAATTGAAATAATCAGGCTTATTAAAATTTTTATTTTATAGGATGAGAAAAATCAGTTAATGACAACAAATGTCTGGTTGAAACAGGTATGTAGAAAATTAAAAGGGGCCTGGTGCCACTGTTTTTATTATAGACCTTGTAGTGCTAAGGGATTGGCAGGATGCAGAAAGATGGAGGTAAATAGAGTTTTTGAATTCATTCAGTTAATATTTTTGAGTGCCTACTATGCGCTAGCACTGTTGTGGACACTGGAGAAGCAATGAACAGATAAAAACCCCTGCCCTCAAGGAACTTCATTCTAGTGGGAGGAAAATAAATAAGTTGCATTATATCTTAGAAGCTGAGAAGCGTGGCGGAAAATACATCGTGAGAAGGGGATAGGGAGTGTTCTGTCTGTTGAGTGGATTCCAACTCATAGTGACTCTATAGGACAGAGTAGAACTGCTCGGGGGGTTTCCAAGGCTGTAATGTTTACAGATGCAGACTGCCACATCTTCCTCCCATGGAGTGGCTGATGAGTTCAAACTGCCAACCTTTCAGTTAGCAGCCAAGCAGTTAACCACTGCACTACCAGGGCTCCCTATAGGGAGTGTTGGGAACTGTATTTTTAAATAGAATGGTCAAGAAAAGTATCACTGAGAAGGAAAGATTTGAACAAGGAAAGGGAGCATGCCATGTGGCTATCTGAAAGAAAAGTACTCCAGGAAGAGGGACCAGCAAGGGCAAAGGCCCTGAGGCTGGAGTGTGCCTAGTGCGTTTAGGGAACAGCAAGGAGGCCAGTGTGACTACAGGTGGGCAAGCTGTGGGGAGGGGAGTAGAAGAGGTCAGAAAAGCAACTGGAGGCCAATGGTATAGTGCCTCGTAGGCCACAGCAAGGATTTTACTTCTTATTCTGCTTGAGGTGGGAATGCACAGTGATGAATTATTTTATGCAGATGGTCCCTTATTGTATAGACGACTTTTTTTTCTTGGCCACCTCAGCCTTTTCTGCTCAACGCTGTTGAGTGGTTCACTTTGTTTGTTCTTTCTTGTCTCTTAATGTTTATACCTACCACTTCCTTAACTCCAAACTCCTAAAAGGCATGTATGCTTTTCTTGGGATGCAACTCAAACTTGATACAGTTACAGAATTGTGACTGAGTGGAGGTTGGACAAGGTGTTTAAATATGTGCAATGTGTAATTAATCCAACTCTTTGCATGAACCTGTTCAGCAAAATCAGGTGACAATACAGCTGGAAAAGAGAACGTTTCTCTTGTACTTGGAACTTAGATGCACATCTACAACTCCCATGAGTCGTCAGTTGATGGTAGAAAAGGTGCTGAGCAGAGCTGCTGAAAGCATGGAGTGTTGGCACTGTGGTCACTAAACCTGTCACCTCACTTGTGCCTCATGGGAACCATGGATAGGACCGTTGCATGAGGGGACAGGGTTACCATCGCGCCAGGGGACAGGGTTACCATTGCACGAGGGGACAGTTACCATCGCGCCAGGGGACAGGGTTACCATCGCGCCAGGCGACAGGGTTACCATCGCGCCAGGGGGCAGGGTTACCATCGCGCCAGGGGGCAGGGTTACCATCGCGCCAGGGGGCAGGGTTACCATCGC
>NW_004444122.1:384207-401740 GCF_000243295.1 Trichechus manatus latirostris | reverse complement strand
CAGGGTTACCATCGCGCCAGGGGGCAGGGTTACCATCGCGCCAGGGGGCAGGGTTACCATCGCGCCAGGGGGCAGGGTTACCATCGCATGAGGGACAGGGTTACCATTGCGCCAGGGGACAGGGTTACCATCGCATGAGGGACAGGGTTACCATTGCGCCAGGGGACAGGGTTATGCTCTAGTAATCATAAGAAAGACGTGGAGGTGAGTTTTCTCTATTAGGGGTCGAGTCATGTCTACAATTTCTCTGTTTTCACTATTTTTGACAATTTTATTGAAATTGAGGTAGGTTTCTTTGTTTTAAAGGAATGGATAGATGTAAAATTAAGATGGAACCCTGTTGACTATGGTGGAATAAAAGTTATACGTGTCCCTTCAGACTCTCTTTGGACCCCAGACATCGTTTTGTTTGATAAGTAAGTTATGTTATAAATATAGTTTTGTGTTTTCAAAAGAAAAATTCACACTAATATTAGTTACTAGTAGTTTTCTTTCCCTTTTGAAAATTGTCTAGCCGTAAAATCAGTTGACTTGATCTTACATTCTTTTGTGTCATAAACCTGCAAACAGATTCTGTGGATCCTCCCTCTTTTTTTGGTGTATTGTTTTCTGATCAGAAAAGTGTTCTTTGAGTTGTAAAATTTGTCAGTAATTTGGGAAGTACAGACAGGTATAAGAAAGTAGGGGGAAAATCATCTGTAATCAACCCCATTATCCCATTACTTAGAGGCTACCACTATTATTAGCTTACACGTATAGTGAAATTACTGTGTGCTTGGCAATGTGTGGAGTGCCTCATGTTCATTTCATTCAGTTCTGACAATAACATCCTGAGTTGTGTACCTGTACTGTTATTGCATCTATTTTATAGATGAGGAAACAGAGACCTAGGGCAGTTTTACCTTGTCTAAGATCACACAGCTAGCACGTGATAGAGTTGGGGTTCAAACCAAGTTGTCTTCATTTACTCTCTTATTTACTAGACTATGTATTGGCCAGACTTCCTTCCAGGTTTGTTTGTTTAGTGCATTTCTTACATAGTTGAGACCATACTTCATGTCCAAATGTGCACCCTTGAAATTTTGCTTAAGTACCGTATTGTAGTTTTCCCATAATAAGGAATGTTGGGTTAATTATTAACTCATCTTTATAGGCATCCTACCCTTAAGGATGGTATTTTTACTTGGGGAGAGGATAATTCTGGGTACCAGTTTTATTTTTTCTAGGGCTACTCCAGGGCAAATCTGGGAACTTGTGCTTATCCTAAAGCAGTTCGTCTTGTTTGCAAGAAGGCATTTGGCATGAGGACAAAGCAAATACTATCCCAAAATATGTTTAATTTTTTTAAACCTTTTACCATCACGCTTCTCGGTTTGTAAGGGGTGAACAAAGCTATAAGGTAACATGATGCTGCTTCCTGGAGCATGATTTTACTCTAAGTAATTGAAAACACTTTAATATTAGCATAGATATATTACAGAGTAGTGTGCAAAGGCCATATGAATTTTAAGATAAAGAATGATACATCAAAGAAATCTTATGTTTAGGGTAGAGTTTCTTGTTAGACTTCTCCAATATATGAATTCACTTGCTGGGAGAGTTTGAGAGGCACTGCCATTTTCATGCCCAGCTTGGTGCTAATGCTTTTTCCCTGTCAAAGTAGAAAGCATCCAGTGTTCGTGATGGAGGGGGAGAGCACTGTCCAGGGTGTGTAGGAATGTGCATGTCTGTTGCATAAATAGCTCAGTTATATTTTGTGTGTAAAACAAGTTCTTGTTAACCACTTTTTCCCAGGATTTTTAGTCCTGGAGTAGATGTGGAAGAAGGGGTTCAGCTCATGATAGAGCTAGATATTTAAGGACAGTGTCCCTAAAGCAGGTGTCCCCCACGTGTAGCAGGTACAACATAATAGTTCAAAAATTATTTCATGCTATTAATTATAGGCTTGCTTTTATATTAGACTTGTAAAATGCATGCTAGGGTTGTTTAATTTCTGCGTCATTATTGTGTGTGTATTTCAGCACAGATGGACGTTTTGAAGGAGCCAGTACAAAAACGGTTGTCAGGTACGATGGCACTGTTACCTGGACTCCACCGGCAAACTACAAAAGTTCCTGTACCATAGATGTCACATTTTTCCCATTTGATCTCCAAAACTGTTCCATGAAATTTGGTTCTTGGACTTACGATGGATCACAGGTTGATTTAATTTTAGAGGACCAAGATGTAGACAAGAGAGATTTTTTTGATAATGGAGAATGGGAAATTTTGAGTGCAACAGGAAGCAAAGGAAACAGAACTGATAGCTGTTGCTGGTATCCATATATCACTTACTCGTTTGTAATTAAGCGTCTGCCTCTCTTTTATACCTTGTTCCTTATTATACCCTGTATTGGGCTCTCATTTTTGACTGTACTTGTCTTCTATCTTCCTTCAAATGAAGGTGAAAAGATTTCTCTCTGCACTTCGGTACTTGTCTCTTTGACTGTCTTCCTTCTGGTTATTGAAGAGATAATACCCTCATCTTCAAAAGTAATACCTCTGATTGGAGAGTATCTGGTGTTTACCATGATTTTTGTGACACTATCCATTATGGTAACAGTCTTCACTATCAACATTCATCATCGTTCTTCCTCAACACATAATGCTATGGCACCTTGGGTCCGAAAGATATTTCTTCACAAGCTTCCAAAACTGCTTTGCATGAGAAGTCATGTAGACAGGTACTTCAGTCGGAAAGAGGGAACTGAGAGCGTTCATGGATTACAATCTTCTAGAAACACATTGGAAGCTGCACTCGATTCTGTCCGCTATATTACAAGACACGTCATGAGGGAGAATGATGTCCGTGAGGTCAGTGGCAAGTTGTATGTACAGATGTAGTATTTCCTTGTTTATATTTCAAGTTCATAAGTGACCTGAATCACTTTTGGCAGAGTAAACGGCATGACCCTTAAGTCTAAGCATAGATTGAGGGCCAGAAATGTTGACACACTGCCTTGTAAAAGATTTTTACTAATATTTAAGTTCAAACACCTGCAAAATGAAGCATGTACACAGATCTAACTTGTAAATTTTCCCCATCAGCATCTTGGATGCCTTTAAAGAAAGTTTAAGTTGCACTGACTGTTCTTTTATTCTGAGGAATAGTTATTTTGCCATATGCTTTTCTGACTTTGGCATGATACTGTTTTTAATTTAACCTTCAGTAACTTTGTTTCTTAATTCTGCTTTATAATTTATCAAAAGTTATGTTATTTTTGTAGAATGAGCCTAATTTAGGCTTTATAAATATAGTCACGATATTTCTCTAGAAGAAATCATCTTGTGATTCATTTACAAGTGAAATTAAAAGGAATAAGATGTTCTTATGTGTTTGTTATACATCAAACTATTCATTTGAAGCTCAGTAATAGTGCTATGACTTAACTATTACAAAAAGATATTTCATGGGCTCCTTAAGTTAATATATATTTAAAATACAAGAGTTGAATATTAACAAATCTTACTAATGTGATCATATTTGACTAGGTTTTTATTTCAAAACATGTAAAATTTCAATCTTGTCACTATTTTTTATTTATATTGTATAATATTTTTAAAGCTATAACAATAGAAATGTTTTCATAATTGAATTTACTTTGAATTGGCCCTATTGAGATTATGTGAATTTTAATTTCTCAAGCCTTTTTAAATGGAAAATTTCTAGCAGGTGTGGGAAACAGGCCAAACAAATCTAATAAAATAACACCCCCTCCCCCTAAAAGGAATATTTGATATCTACTTTTAATAAACTTTTCATGCTTTCAGATTTGAAAAATTCGTATTTGGCAGTAGTACAATTAATTAGTTTATAAGGTCTGAGGCTATCAATGGAGTCTTTAAAAATACAAATATTAGTTAATGACTTAGACTGAGATGGAATTTAATAAGTGTCTGCAAAGTATTGTGCAGAAGGTTCAGGACTCATACTACTAGGACGTGGTGCAGATAAAATGTCCCCTCCCCCCCAGGGAAGTAGTAGAAGTTTATAATCCCGTAAATTCTCATTATCCCACAACTTGGGGCACAGTTCCAGTAGAGGACCCACACACTTCATTAAGGGTTAAGGGACTAAGGAAACCCTTGGTCAAGGAAATGGCCATGTAGAAAGGGAAGCCTCTGGCTCTCAGTAGCTGGGCTCAGCATTTCTTCTTTGAGGTAACTCTGACCTGCTGAGCCAACTCCCTGCTAAAGCTGTGAACCCAAAAACCCATTGCCATCGAGTCGATTCTGACTTCATGATGACCCTATAGGACAGAGTACAACTACCCTGTAGGGTTTCCAAGGAGTGGCTGGTAGATTTGAACTGTTGACCTTTTGACTAGCAGCCGAGCTTTTAACCACTGCACCACCAGGTATCTGAAGCTGTGAAAAGGGGGAGGAAATGAGCTTCAGGGACATCAGGTCTGCCCTCCACAAGTGTAGAATAAAGTGGTCCCTAGGAAACCTAAAGCTAAACAAAATAGATGAAGGGGGAGGAAGATTAGTGGCTTATTATTATATTAGTGTATTATTCTGAGCTAGCTTTTGAGTTGGCATGAAATTAACCTCAGGTTGGATTCTCTTTAAAAAAGTTAAACCAAGTTAACACTACTGGGCAAGAACAGCTGACAGAAATAACTTCATACAGTAAGAATTTTAAAAAAAGTTTTTTTAGTTTATTGTAAAATATCCAAGTAGTATAAATATTTTCATTTTTATTAAGAATTTGTAAAAATAAACTACTTGTAATATATTACATGTTTAGATTAACAAATTTTATAGTGTCTTTTAAATTTTGAGGAGGCTATATTTGTTAAAGACCAACAGGGTAGTCTGTGTCCCTGAATTCTGAGTACAGGGGCACTTACTGTTTGGAGTTAGCCTCTAACTCAATGTATTATATCTCAAAATATGTACACAATTTTTAATTATGTATTTAATGGGTTTTTATTTTTATTCTTTTATAACAGGTTGTGGAAGATTGGAAATTCATAGCCCAGGTTCTTGATCGGATGTTTTTGTGGACTTTCCTACTGGTTTCAATTGTTGGATCTCTTGGACTTTTTGTTCCTGTCATTTATAAATGGGCAAATATAATGGTACCAGTTCATACTGGAAACACAAATAAGTGATACCTCCCAACAGGTTGTAGTATGAGTTTAGTTACCAAAAGGCACATATGTCTTATGGCACCTTGTATAAAATTATGAGAATGTAATATTTAAAATCTGATGCAGGCTTTAACAGATTAACAGTTACTAAAATGAGTTTATCTTAATACACTGTCCATGAGAACATCTACCTGCATGGCTGAAGTAATAGGTGACCAAATAACATTTGATCTTCTAAAAATGGCACCAAAATATTATCTGAACTGTATTAGTGAATATTCACTGTTTGCGTCTTGGCAAATAATTCTGATTTGTAAACAACAGTGAAGTTCATCTTTTGGTTATGCTGGAAAATTCCAGATGTACTTGAAGACTGATTTTAAAACCTGTATTTTGTGAAGATAGACATTTTTAAGTTCTTTCTTTCTGTATTCTCGGAGTAACAGCTAATCTGTAGTATAATATTATACTGTTGTATTAAGTGAGCTGACTACTTAGTATGATAATTTTAATGTGATGCTGCTTTCTATAACCAGCATTTTTAAAAAATGAAAAATGGGAATTGGGAAGTTCTTTATCAGTTTATTCTTTAGATGCGTAAACTGAACAATGATTGTATTAGCTATTTTTATAGTTCCCCTTCCTTGTAAAATCATACAATAGAGAACTCCTGTGGACATGCAGTAGCATATCCTTAACATTAATTTCAATTCCCTTGTCCACATTTTCCACATTTAATAGAACTATGTTCTATATAAATTGCTGTAGCATTTCTTTATCCTTGATCTTTGAATAGTCCACTACAAATGACATGAGTCCCATTTTTAAAACATTTCTGTGGGTACTACTAAATCATTCTATGAGAAAACTATCTTATGAGATTAAAAATGGTATTCTAATTTGGTATAAGCACACTGTCACATACTTGTAGTGTATCAGTTTTATTTCTTTCATTCCAACAATTACAGTAATAGAATTTCAGAACTGTAAGGGCCTTTAGACATGACCTAGTCTTAGCCTATTACCACTTTTTCAGTATAGTATAATATATCCAAGGTAAACAAGTTAAATTCCATCCAAATGTCCCTGATTCAGCTATGACCAGGAAGAAAAACTGATGGAAATCTTGCATTTGATTTAGCGCTCTTAGCCCTTGCCAGAACAAATGCCTTATGTATTTATAGTAAGTAACCCATCTCAGTTCAAGTCAGTACTCTTTGGAAGGCAGAAAGGACCCCGTCTAATTTGCATTTTATTGTAGGCAGGTGTTTAATGCCATTTAATAAGTCTGGTTTGATGAATTTAAACTGTTAGCTATCTTAGCATGTATACATCCCTGATCACTCTTATATCTCAATTACTGTTACTTAAAATTTTTATTTATAAATAAATTTTATAAAAATCTTCCTTTTGACTTACTGAAACATGAGTCACAGTTAGCTTCAATTTTGTAAGTTTTATTTTTGCATAGGAAAAACATCATAGTGACTAGTGACAAGATTACATGGTATATATGGATCATCATCTTTGTCAGTGGTTAGTCAGATTCAGAAGCATAGTATCTTAGTTATCTAGTGCTGCTATAATGGAAGTACCACAAGTGGATGGCTGTAACAAAGAGAAATTTATTCTCTCACAGTTTAGGAGGCTAGAACTCTGAATTCAGGATGCCAGCTCCAGGGGAAGGCTTTCTCTTCTCTTGGCTCTGGGAGAAGGTCCTTGTCATCAGTCTTCCCCTGGTCTAGGAGCTTCTCAGCGCAGGGACCCTGGGTCCAAAGGATGTGCTCCCTTCCTGGTTTTTCATTCTTGGTGGTAGGAGGTCCCTCTCCTCTCTGCTTGATTTTCTCTTTTATATCTCAAAAGAGATTGACTCAACATATCCAACCTAATCCTGTAGATTGTGTCTTGCCTCATTAACTACCTCTAATCCTGCCTCATTAACATCATAGGGGTAGGATTTACAACACATAGGAAAATCACATCAGATCACAAAATGGTGGACAACCGCACAATACTGAGAATCATGGCCTAGCCAAGTTGACACACATTTTGGGGGATACAATTCAATCCATAACACATAGTATGGGGTACTATCTTTCTTAATAATTTGTCTAAAGAAGTGTTTCTCAACCAGGGGTGATTTTGCCCAAGAAGACATCTGACAATTCAGAAGACATTTTTGGTTGTCACACTGGGGGTGGGGGTTGTTGTTCTACTAGTGAATAGTGAATAGAGGGCAGGGTGCTGCTAAAGATCCTACAATGCACAGGACACCCACCCCCCCGCAACAAAGAATTACCTGGCCGAAAATGCCAATAGCGTTGCAGCTTAGCAACCCTGCTTTAAAGGCTCATTAACATGAATATATGATTAGGCATAATTTCTCATGGTATAATAATTGAGAATTATGTAAGATAAATAGTTGAGCTCTCTGACTTAGCCCTCAGACTCTTTAAAACCAGTAAAGAACAAGAGATTCACCATAAGAACTGGTAGTAGTGGGGGTACTTCAAGGAGATTATGGGCTACTTAAGAAAACCCATTGGGAAATCTCTGTGATACTGAACCAAATGGGTTTTTACATTTCTGAACAAGTTTTTCTATCCAGTTAAGTCTTAACCACTAAAAAAAGGAGGGGCACAGTTTTCATATTTAGCCTATTTTTATATGTCCCATAGCACAGCATACTACTTATCCCTATAGAAGAATTATATTTTGACATTTTTATTCATTCTTTACCTTATCAAAAAGACTAGTTAAATATTCATTTATCCATAATAAATACTGACACTTTTTCTTGCCTGATTCTTTTTTGACAATTGGATAATGAGTAAACTGGATGTGCTAGAAACAAAGCCTGATGACAGAAAGTACGTTACTCTTAAGAAACAGCCCCCCCTCACAACACACATAAGCATCACAGGTGAGTGTATGGTTTAGTGCTTACACGTCATCCCTGGCCATCAAGGGTTGCAGAAATAATCCTGCTGTCCCTAAGATGCACACCAGGATGAAAACCCACAGAAAAATACGATCAATCACCATGGCAACATACTTCCAATCATCTTGAATCTGAAAAACAAAAACCATGAGGAAAAAAGCATGAAGGGAAAAGCAAAGTGAACACGTTTTCAGTGTTAAATATTCAGTGTGTTTCAGCAGTAGAAGCCATTTTGTCTCCAACATGGGAGAAACGTTTTTTCACTAATTGATGTAGTCCAAGGACCTCCACTAGTCTCAAGTCTCTCTGGATGCAGTAGAGGAAACAGGTATAAAATACTTGTCATGTTAACTCTGTTTCAAATCAAATGTCTTAATGTATACGTAATCTGTTTTTTCTAAACTGAATTCAATTTATAAAGTTAGTAAAACCAGTTACTTGACTTATGCCTCTATGGAAGGATTCTGGGCCTTTGTTAGAACGGCTAATACAATCCAGCATCATTTACTCTTGTTTAAAAGTACTCATTCTTATCCAGTTGTAGATATTAATTTTCTCTGGACATCTGTCACCTTATTCCAAAAATGAAATAAGCACTTCAGGGCAAGGTCATCCTCACCTTCCACTCCCACCACCCCCTCTGCAATGCCCTGCTGACCAAATGCCGTCTTCCATGATTAAGGCCAAAGTATCATGGAATACTGTGTACTTGTAGAACAGGTGGAAAATCATAAAAAACTGCCGACAGTAAAGTAAAAGATGGTGGAGCATGGCTAATTGCATACAATACAGCTTCAATTTAGGCTTGAAATAGGAAAAAGAATTGTATGTTAATTATGCTCCTAGACATTTCAGAAAGAAAAGAAACTATAATTGAATTGAGAAAGAGAAGGCTCATGAATCAATGATTTTGAAGAAATAATCACATAATAAAGAGGCAGCATGTAATTTAGTAATTTAATTAAGTGCACTGAAACGGCTGCTGGGAGACAAGGATTTTATTTCACCATTATGAGCTTGAGTAGCTGTGTCCTCTCAGTAACAGTAAGAAGTCATAGGTAAAATTAGAACTGTAATGCCATGTTTGCCACATGGTGCTTTATTTGAATTCCTAAGACTTGGTTAGTAAGCGCTTCAAATAAACAAATAGACCCTATGATTCTTACCCACCCACTACCTGCCAAACCTGAAGCCCTAGGAGGCAGTGGGTGAAAAGTCAGAGACTTGGAGACAGATTTTTATTTTAATTCCAGCTCTGCTCCTTTCCAATTGTGAAAATCTGGGAAAACTGTGTGACTTCTCAAAGCCTCAGTTTCCTCATCTGTAGAATGGGGGTAAGAACAGTACATACCTCATAGGGCCATTGATGAGGATTAAATGAAATAATGTGCCTGGCATAGAGTCCTTAACGAATAGTAACTATAATATTAATGCTGATTTTAAAAAAATAACCCTTATCCAAGCGTAAATCTCCCTCCGACAGCAGTTCATGTGCTTTAGCCTAGTGAAGAAAGATGGGACTGGGTCTAACAGAGGACTATGAATAGTGCTGCAAAAAAGCTAGGTGAAAGTGAATTGTGTATCTAACTCTTAAAGCCATTTTAAAGCACAGTGATACTGGCCATTCGCTGGAAACTTTAGAACTAATGATAAATAGCAGGTAGATCAGTGTTGGGCAAAATGGTGAACTAGCCCAAGCTCCTGGCTCCCTCTCCCAGTCCAACCCTGGAGATGCCACATAACTAGGAGGAGAATGTGCTTCAGGGGATATTTTAGTTGAAGGTTTAAAGATTATCTAAGGGCAGTAGTTTCAGGGGTTCATCCACCCTCCATGGCTCCAGAAAGTCTAGAGTCCATTATAATTTGAAATTCTGTTCTGCATTTTTCCCCCTTTTGATCAGGATTTGTCTATAGAATCTTTGATCAAAATATTCAGTAATGGTAGCCAGGCACCATCCAGTTTTTCTGGTCTCATGGCAGTGGAGGCAGTTAGCCACACATCCGTATCCTCCTCCTATTCCTGACTTTCCTTCTTCCTCTGTTGCTCCAGGCAATTAGAAACCAATTGTCATGCCTTGGAAGTCCACTTGCAAGCTTTAGGACCTCAGGCACTACGCAATGAACTAGGAGGTAGAACGGAAGCATTAAATACGTTATTAAGCCAATTAACTGGGTTGTCCCATGAAACCATGAACCTAAACCTCCAAACCAAGGAACCAAATCCCATGAGGTGTTGGTTATATATAAGCAGCCTCAGCAGCTACTTTTTTGTTGTTGTTATTGTAAATATATCTATCACACTTTTGCCAATTCAACTTTTTACAGGTGTACAACTTATTGAAAGCAATTGCAACCAGCTGTGCCAACCTACCCTTAGTACGATTTTTCCATCACCATTAACTCCCCTTTTCTTCCTCCGTCCTGCCCCTGGTAACCTCTGGTAAACTTTGGTCTCTATGCATTTGCCTTTTCTTGTCTTTTTCTATAAGTGAAGTCATATAATATTTGTCCTTTTGTGATTGGCTTATTTCACTCAGCATGATACCTTCAAGCTCCATCCGTACTGTAGCATGTATCAAGACTTCATTTCTCCTAATGGCTGAGTAGTATTCGATTGTATGTCTGTACCACATTTGGTTTATCCAGTCATCTGTTGATGGACATTTAGGTTGTTTCCATCTTTTGGCTATTGTGAATAGTGCTGCAGTGAACATTGGTGTACAAGACTCTTTTTGTGTCTTTCGGATATATAGCTAGGAGTGGAAATGCTGTGTCATATGATAGTTCTGTGAGTCAGAATTGAGTTGACAGCAGCAACAGGTTTGGTTTTGGTTTTGATGATAGTTTTATTTTTAGTTTTTTGAGGAACTGCCACACTGTTTTCCACAGTGGCTGTACCATTTGCATTCTTGCCAGCAATGGATAAGGGTTCCAATTTCCCCACAGGTTTCTTTTTTATCTTAGCCATCCTGTTGTTGTTGTTATGTGCCATGGAGTCGATTCTAACTCATAGCGACCCTATAGGACAGAGTACAACTGCCCCATAGGGTTTCCAAGGAGCGGCTGGTGGATTCAGACTGCGGACCTTTTGGTTAGCAGCTGAGCTCTTAACTATTGCGCCATCAGGGCTCCTTAGCCATCCTAGTGGGAGTGAAATGGTATCTCATTGTGTTTTAGATTTGTATCTCTTTGATGGCTAATGATGTTGAGCATCTTTTCATGTGTCTAGTGACCATTTGAATGTCTTCTTTGGTGAAATGTCTGTTCAAGTCCTTTACCCATTTTATGATTGGGTTATTTGCCTTTTTGTTGTTTAAATTGTTGAAGTTTTATATGTATTTTGGTTACTAGATTTTTGTCGGATGTATGGTTTCTGAAGATATTCTCCCAGTCAGTAGCTTGTCTTTTCATTTTTCTGGTAAAGTCTTTTGAAGAACAAAAGTTTTTAATTTTTATGAGGTCCCATTTATTTATTTTGTCTTTTGGTATTTGTGCCTTTGTTATTATATTAGATAATCCATTGTTGAAAGCTAGGTCTGACAGCATTGACCCTGCTTCTTGTTCTAAGAATGTTATGGTTTTAGTTTGCACAGTTAGTTCCTTAATCCATTTTGAATTTGTTTTCGTGTATGGTGTGAGGCATGGCTTCTGTATTTTTCTGCATGTGGAAGTCCAATTTTCCCAGTACCATTTATTGAAGAGATTCTTCTTTCTCCATTGAATGGACTTAGCACCATTGTCAAAAATCAGTTCTGGATGCCTACCTCTCTTTTAGTAATAATATTTTAGTGCCTCTCTCCACAACATGTCTGAGACCCTCCTGAAACTCTTATTGTGCCTAATAAATAATTTTTTGAATAAAGAGAATTTGTAATAGCCTGACAAAGGCTGGAGTATGGGCATTTAGATTTCTATCTTTAGTAAAATTATTGCTAACTTGTAAGACATCATTATTTTAAAAGTGGGTAAGAAAAGGTTAGAGAATGTCTGCAAAAGTTACATATTGGACAAATGAAAGATATTTCCACTGTTCGTTTACTTAATGTCCAACAATTGCTTCAATTGAATTTAAAGGAGTGCCTGATTTTTTTCTCTAAATTTCCAGGATCAGCTGGAGGTTCTTCATCTTTACGGTCACAAGACACGCTCCTAGTTGCTCACATGGGTGGGGGTGGGGAGATGGCTGTTGTTGTTGTCGCCTCCTCTACTTCCCTATGCCATTTTCCCAGCTGCATGAAAGAGGCTCGAGACATTTGCTACCAACATTAATTACCTACAGCGTATCAGGGGCTGAAAGTATCTTGTAATTAGGTAATTAGCTCTGTGCTAATAAGCAACTTAAGGCAGAGCCAATTAATTTTAGAGCAGAGCATCTTATAAAATTACCGGATGTGATTCTGGTAACCTTGGGGGTAAAAAGAGGGTCGTGTAGCAGCCGGACACATTAGTGTAAAACTTTCCTATTCCTCGTACTTGCCGTTAGTCCTAGCATAGGATTTTTGGAGAAAATAGAAATAAGTTCACCCAATTAAAAAAAAATGGGCGAAAGAATTTGAATTCACAAAAGAAGAGCCAGTATGGCCAATAAGCATATGACGAAGAGCTCAACATCATTACTCAACAGGGAAATGCAAATTCAAACAGCAGTGAGATATACCCCACACACATTGTCGAGAATGTGGAGCAACTGGAACTCTCAAAACACTGCTGATGGGAGTGTCAGTTGGTTCCAGCACTTCGGAACACTTGCAGTATCTACTAAAGTTAAAAATACATCTATCCAATGGTCCAGCAATTCCGCTCCTAGGTATATATCCAAGAGAAATGAGTGCATATGTTCAAGTATATTGCTGAAAATATGATATGTGTAAGAATGTTTAGAGCAACCTATTCATATTCATAATAGCCCCAAACTGGAAATAACTAAATGTCCAAGAACTGTAGAATAAATAAATAGATGATGGTATAGTCAAGCTGTGGAATATTGTTGTTGTGTGCTGTCGAGTCGATTCCAACTCATAGCGACCCTATAGGACAGAGTAGAACTGCCCCATAGGGTTTCCAAGGAGTGGCTGGTGAATTCGAACTGACAGCCTTTTGGTTAGCAGCCTGAGTTCCTAACCACTTAGCCACCAGGGCTCTGTGGAATATTATACACCAATAAAAAAGAAAAACAACAAGAATAAACCTCAGAAACATGTTAAATGAAAGAAGTCAGACATGAAAGTAATTTATACCATGAGCCACTTACATAAAATTCAAGAATAGACAAAACTGATCAATGTGAAAGAGATAGTAGTTATCAAGGAGAGAGGGAGATGCTGACTGGGAGGGGATATGAGGGAACTTTCTGGGGCCCTAAAATTGTTCCATATCTTTATCTGGATGATGGTTACATGGGTGTACACATACTGTAAACATTCATTGAGGTGTACAATTTACTCCATGTAAACTACAGCTCGATAGAAAAGAAGAAGTAAAAATAAAAATGTAAGCTCAGCTGATCAATACTGATTGGAGAAAATCTGGCCTCATGCCTTTTTCCAGCCTATCTCCTAAACCACTCTTCTTGGCATTAGTTGTTCTAGTGGCCCAGACTGCTATCAGCCCAGTGGCTAACTTCAGAACACAGCAGACTCATGAGCTTTATCATCTAATTTTACAGATGAGAAAACAGGCTCAGAGAGGGGAGGTAACAAATCCAAGGACGTACAGCTGGTAAATGGAGGAGATGGTCTGAACACAGGCTGCTGACTTCAGAGCCTAATTCCGTAACCCGCATCCTATGCCTTGCCCCACAAGGAACCAATAGATGTTTATTTAATGAATGAGTGACCAATGTAATAGTAAACATATCCTTACCTCTTTGGCTTCATTTTGTGCTTTCATATTTTCAGCAATATATTTGACACTTTCGATAGCTTCTTTGATTTCTGGCGACAAAGCAGAGAGGGAGAGCATAGCATCGACAGACTCAGAACTGGGGCTTCTGGTGAGGTTGGCACTGAAATTTGAGATTTTTATCCTGCGGTGGTGGCAGAAACCACACATTCCATCCTGGCAGGGATAGCCTTCCTTGCAGCCTTTGGACTCTGTATGGTTGAAGCAATTCATACTTGAGAGCTCAGCGCTGTAGGCGGGTCTTGGTTTCTGAGTGTGTGCCTCATTGCCTGTCGGCCTGGTCATGAACATTATCCTAGGAAGGAAGTTCAGGAATATGGTCTTCACCCACGCAGGCATCGTGTGTGTGGTTGGGGTTCTGTAATGCACATTGAGTACAAAGACGGTGATGACAATGGACAAGGTTACAAAAATCATGGTGAACAGAAGGTACTCGCCAATCAGGGGAATGACCAAAGAGGTGGATGGGATTGTCTCAGTGATTACCAGGAGAAACACAGTCAAGGAGAGGAGGACTGAGATGCAGAGCGTCACCTTCTCGCCGCAGTCAGAGGGCAGGTAGAAGACAAGTACGGTCAGGAAGGAAATGAGCAGACAGGGGATGATGAGGTTGATGGTGTAGAACAGGGGCAGGCGCCGAATGTACAGTGAGTACGTGATGTCTGGGTAGATCTCCTCACAGCAGTTGTACTTGATGTCATGTTTGTAGCCTGGGGCACTGATGATGGCCCACTCACCACTCTCCCAGTAGTCCTTGAGGTTCATGGAGGAGCTGATCTGGACTAGGTCGATTTTTGCTTTGTCGTGGGACCAGGAACCGAACTTCATGGTGCAGTTTTGGTAATCAAATGGAAAATAGGTCACGTCAATTTTGCATGAGCTCTTAAAGATGGCTGGAGGTATCCAAGTCACTTCCCCTGTGTACTTGAGTAAGGCTTTGGTCTTGTCATCCACCTGGAAATCCCCAACAGCACTGCAAAGACAAAGAAGAGGCACGGCAACACGTTGTCATTCAGTCCAGCTTCTCACACTGCCATCGCCACTGGGTAGATGCCAAGTAACTATTAGTAAAACCACGGAATATGAGACCTAAAAGTGTTGCAAAAGACCATCTAGTTCATTACTGCATTGTAGCAGTGGGGATACTGAGGCCCAGAGAGGGTAACACGCTGATGAGCTGGCAGAGTTGAAACAAACTCACCCAACCTCAACAATCTGACATACTCATCACCTTCTGGGGCACATCACTGGTTCATTCTTCAACAATACAACTCCCAACTTCGTATTTATTGAGACACTCTCAAACACCAGAAAGGGATCCCCCTCCGCTTAATTAAAGAAACAGCAAGTCAGTTTTGTTTCCATGGGATAAAAGTCATCATCCCGGAAGCAGGTGTTTATGCAGCTTTTGGGGAGATTTGCCTCCTGTTGTCCCTGTGGTTTGGACCTTGTTAATGTCTCCTCATTCAGTCCCCACTGGGCGCCCAGTGCGTGTGTGTATCATGTGTAAAATCAAACTGGGAGAGGGAAGGGACTGCAGAGACCACCTGTGGGAGCCCACCCCCATTAAATTGAACCTTGGTAAATGAGATGATTACCAAATCCCAGCCTTGGATCCTGATTATTCATCACATTCCCCATTCTTCCCAGCACTGTTTGAGAATGAATAACCATGTTTTCTGATTCTGTCTTTCAAATTCAGCATAATAAGTTCTTTCACCTTCTGCTTCCCTGACTTTTCTCCCCATGAATCTTCTCCCTGTTCTCATCTGTTGATGGACATTTAAGCTGTTTCCAGCTGTTGTGAATAGTGCTGCAATGAACATTGGTGTACCTACTGGATTTCTTAGAGTTCTGCATTTCAAGGCATTTATGTTCTTCGAAAGAGAACAACCACCATACCCCTTTTCCATGTACTTGCAGAGATGAAAAAAAATTACAAAACCTAAACATTTTAGGGATATGCTTGTGTTGACATTGTTACTTGATAAGAACATGTGAAAACAGAAGGGGAACATTCCAGTGCACATCTCCCCGTCCTTGCTATTTCCTGTACCCCACCCCCCCTTTGGTTCTGTTGAGCAGAACAGTCATTACACGTGGAGACTTGCTGCCAGAGCTGCTACCCACCTTTACCTGGGTCGGCTGGTTTGTCCCAAGAGTGTCTTGCTGGGTTTGTAACATTCTTAGCCCCCATTTCACTCCAACTGTGCCCTCAATTCCCCCCAAGATTATTTCCAGCTCCTGGCTTGGGAGAAGGGAGAGGTATTCGGGGGGGAGTGGGGATATACACAGCCCCAAGTGGATTCGACCCATGCTCAGCACCTGAAGAGCCCCTGTAGGGCTGGCTAAGCGGAAGGTTGAAAAGACCCTTGGGATAACAGAGGCCTCCTAAACTTTCCTTATGGTATCCTGGATCAACAAAATGTTAAAGCAGGAAGGGATCTGCAGAACATAGGGGTCGGCAAACTACAGCCTGTTTCTTTAAACAAAGTTTTGTTGGAACAGTTTACATATTGTCTGTGATTGCTTTTGCATAACAATGGCAGAATTGGGTAGTTGCCATGAAGGCCCATATAGCCCACAAATTCTAAAATGTTTACTATCTGGCCCTTTACAGAAAAAGTTTGCTGACCCCTGCTCTTGTCCAATTTCCTCATTTTACTGAAAAAGAAACTGAGAGTCAGAGAATGGGAATGCCTTGCTCAAGGTCCCACAGAGAGTTTGTACACTAAGGCTGAACAATGGTGGTAAGCTTACCCTGGTATGATGGTTAATTTTATGTGTCAGTTTGGCTAGGCTATGGTTCCCAATTGTTTGATCAAACACTAGTTACTGTTATGATTGAGTCATATGGCCATATGCTCGCCACACCCCATTATAATTTAATCATGTAATTAAATCATTTGGCTTTGGGTAGAGCAGTTTAGCTTCCATAATGTAATCTGATGTAGTAAATGCAATTACCCTACATGTAATGTAATGAGCTTCCGTAATGCAATCTAATGTAATATAATTCATCAGTTAGTTGAGGTCATACCAGTTAGGGTGGTTCCTAAACCTAATCACTTCAAAGTTCTAAAAAGAGCAGAATATTTAAAAAGAGAGAGAGAGCAGAATAGACACAGACACACACACCGGGAAGACAGATGCCATGTAAGGATTGTCTACAAGCCAAGGAAAGTTAAGGAACCAAGGAATGTGTGGGGCTACTGACGAGGAAGGGATAGACATGGCCAAGGACTTGACTGCTAGGTAGCCAAAGGAAGAGAAAGAGGAGTTCTGATGTCCTAAAAGACCCAGACATGGTATCAAAAGAAGTACCCCTTGTCATGGATTGAATTGTGTCCCCCAAAAAATGTGTGTAGCACCTTGGCTAGGTCATGATTCCCAGTACTGTATGATTGTGTTATCTGATGTGATTTCCTTATGTGTTGTAAACTCTACCACTCTGATGAGATTATATGGATCTCCTCATGTGTTGTAAATTCTGTCACTGTGATGAGTTTATACTGATGAGGTTGACAAGATTAGTGTCTTAATGCAATCTCTTTTG
>NW_004444122.1:320367-375016 GCF_000243295.1 Trichechus manatus latirostris | reverse complement strand
GCCCCTCCTAGAGAAAATGCTGCTTGGGGTGGAATCCAAATTGAACAGGGCAGGAAACTGGGTGGTGAGAAGAGAAAGAGGGTGCAGAAACTAGAGAAGCAGGTCTCCAGAGGCAGCAGCTCTCGGACTGTGGCTACACAGGCCAGGCTTTTTGATGCTTCAAGGTAACAATTTAAGGAGGGAACTCTCAAGCAGGTGAAACAAGGAGAGCTACCCTTACTCACTCCCACCCCCTATAGGAGTTTGTTCTTGAAAGCACAGAAAAGGCCATCTATTTAAACAAGAGTGACAGAAAAAAATTGGATTGAATCCCATATACACATATTGTCAGAAAAGTATATAAACGAATAACACATCAGCAGATAAAGGCACATCAGAAAAACTAGCCACAAAGCAGACAAATTTATAATCTGATATTAAATATTAAGCTATAAAAAGTTGTAGAACCTATGAAAAAGCATAAATCAGGAAGAGAAGAGTGATATAAATTGGCTAAACAGAAGAATATGTAAAGAATACTGAGAGTTTAGGGAAGAATTAGGAAAAAGGAAAAATCATTTTAGAAGAAACAACAAGTAGACCCTATGGAAAAATGGTAATAGCAATAGAAGAAAGGAAAAAAAATTAAAAATCAAACAAACAAAAAGAATCTGAGAGAAAATAATATATAGAGAACATGGGCAAAGAAGTTCCAATATATGTAAAACTGCAGTTCCTGCAGAGGAAAAAAAGCAATGGAAAAAAACAAATATTAAAAACTTTAATAATTAAAAAAGCTTTCCTGGAATAAAAGAAGGCTTATGATGTATATGGTACTGTTATGGATTGAACTGTGTCCCCCTAAAAAATGTGTGTCAACTTGGCTAGTCCATGATTCCCAGTAGTGTGTGATTATCCACCATTTTGTCGCCTGATGTAATTTTCCCATGTGTTGTAAATCCTACCTCTATGATGTTAATGAGGTAGAATTAGCAGCAGTTATGTTAACGAGGCAGGACTCAGTCTACAAGATTAGGTTGTGTCTTAAATCCATCTCTTTTGAAATATAAAAGAGAGAAGCGAGCAGAGAGACATGATGACCTCATACCACCAGAAATAAGAGCCAGGAGAATAGCGCGTCCTTTTGACCCGGGGTCCCTGTGCTGAGAAGCTCAGTGATTGGGGAAGACTGATGCCATGGACCTTCCCCCAGAGCCGACAGAGAGAGAAAGCCTTCCCCTAGACTGGCACCCTGAATTCAGACTTCTGGCCTCCTAGACTGTGAGAGAATAAACTTCTCTTTGTTAAAGCCATCCACTTGTGGTATTTCTGTTGGAGCAGCACTAGATGACTAGGACAGTGACTAAACATGCCAGTTTGCCCAGGACAGTCCTAGTTTACATCTGTGGTCCTGGCGTACTTTTTAAGTGTCCCTTTTCACTCTCAAAAGTCACCTGACTTACAAGGAAAATAAAATCAGATTGGCATCAAATTTTGACAGCAATACTGTACTTCACACCAGAAGACAAGAAGAAAGCATTTTTAAGATTTTCATGGAAGGAAAATATGAGCCATGGATTTTACATCCAGCCAAAGTGACCTAAAAGTATTATCTATAAAGGCTACAGTTATGAACTTGCAATATCTTAGGATATATTGTGTCCATGAACACTTTCTAAGGATTCTACTAGAAAATGACTTCAGAAAACAAAAAATCATAGGAGAAACTTTGGCATAAGGAAAAAGGTGTTTCTAGTGTTTCAGAATGAAGAGAAACCCTCAACAGAAGGCCAATCCTGAGAAGTTTAAGTTCTGCCTTGGAGAGAGAAGAGAAGTGGGATGATTTTCTTTAAATGTTATTTTCAGCTTCAGATTCCACGGAAATTCCTTATGATATTTGCTCCTCTCCACATCCAATTTGAAGCATTTCATTATGGCTCTCATTATTGTTAAAATCATACATCCTAAAATACTCCAGCTGTTCACCCAAGATTGACAGAGAGAAAATAGCTATAAAACTCAAAACATAAGATAAAAACTTTTGTCTGTTAATTCTAGCTTAGCAAAAATCCCCTACACTCTGTCCAGCTCCCTGAGAGCCTTTGGACCGTGAGATTTCTATGACAGCTCACAGTGAAAGGAAGATTCTGCACACTAGTTGGGTTTATCTTGTGCCTCACTTCTTTATGAACCAGTCCACAAACAAATTGCATGGAGGAAACAATTTATAAATGCTGTGTTTCCTTGGAAAATGAGTAAATAAAACAGACTGTTTTTGAAGTGAGTGGTTCAAGACCCTCTTTTGTTTTTGCCAGTCACCAGTGGAATTTGGCAAAAATACGCAGCTTCTCCAGTCCTAATACTAATGCTAATAGTAAAACTAGTGGTACTAATAGTAAAACATATTAGTTTCTACTAATAATAGCATAAAAAACTAAACACAGAATGCTTTTATTCATTAAAGTCAGATTAGATTAATTCTGTAGGAAGTGTTCTGCTGAAAAATGTTTAATAATTAAAATACTATAACTCTAGAGGTGGTGCAAACGGCTAACATGCTCAGCTGCTAACCAAAATGTTGGAAGTTCAAGTCTAGCTAGAGGTGCCACGGAAGAAAGGGCTGGTGATTTACTTTTGAAAAATCAGCCATTGAAAATCCTGTGGAGCACAGTTCCATAGGAGATCCTCTGACTCAACAGTAACTGGTTTGTTTGGTTTAGAGATTAAACAAAGATGCAAAATGATATTCTTCAATTCCTAGAGAATAAAGTAGTACATGGTGCAAAATATCAGTTAAAGTTTATGTTTACACAATAAAAGAGCTCAAATGTGGAAAGTGTCAGCTTTGTGTGGGCTTAGGAAAGAGACACAGGTTTTGGAGGCACCATAGTGAGCAACATCAGACTGTTGGGGGAAGAATCTCTGGGCAAGAAAGAGGAGAGGCTCCCTAAAGCTGGTGGGCCCAGGGGAGTCTCTAAGTGGCCCTTCGGGTGGGACTGCCTGTGAGCAGCTTTCCCGGAACAGAAGAACCATGCACTGCCCTCTACAGTCACTATTCTCAAACACAACTTGGATGCAGCTGTCCAGACTGGCTGGGATTCCAGGGTCCAGACAGCTCATCCTGCTCTGTTCCTGGGAATCCCGTTTGACCTACTGGTGGGCCACTGGTCCTTTCCCCAAGGCTCTGAGCCTTTTCTTCATCTGGAAAACATTGGTGACGAGCTAGATCAGTGATTCCCAAAGCAGGCTGGTCCCAGTCCCCAGGACAGCTTTGTGAAACGCACATTCCTGGGCCTACCTCATATCCACTACTCAGTGTTTCTGTGGGGCAGGACCTGGAACAAGTACCGGGATTTCTGAAAAACATGTCTGTTAAGATTAGAAAACAGAGGGAGGAAGGAATAAGGAAGGAAAGTTTTAAAACGCAGGCACTTGTATTTTTAAAAGCTCCTTGGTAACTGTGTCGGTCAGCTGGGCTGGGAACCTTGGGATCACATGACCCCAGGCTGAGCTGGCTCTGACCTTCTCCAACTCCATTGTCTTTCACAGAAGAGGGTCAGAGGGCACCAGTGACATCCATCCCTGTCTGCTGTTGCAGAGTTGCAACGAAAGCTGCATTCAAGGCCCACCCCCCTCCCCGAGCATCTCAGGCTACTCCCCACACCCGCCAGGAGCTAGTCCCCGGGCCTCCCTGCCTTACCAACCCCAGTCTAGCCAATGAGGTCACTTTGGCTGTCCGTGACATACTCTCCTGCTTCCCCAGACCCTCCACCAGGCATCCCCCTTCCTCTGCTCCAGATCCTACACTATCTTCAAGACCCAGTTCAAATGCATTCCCTCCCTGAAGCTTTCCTTGATGGCCCTCTTCCATCTGCATAGGGCCCCCTTTGAGGCCACTCAGCACGCGCTACCTCTCTCTCTGCTTGCTCGGCCTTGGGCTCACTGGTCCTTGAGAATATAACCAAACCCTGCCCCTCACCCCCTCCCAGCCATGTGCAGAGTCGGCAGGGGGTAGGGGCTGATGCATCTAATGAGTAAAAGAATGAAGGCTTCCGTGGTCCTAACCTCACAGGGCCCAGCTGTGACCTGACCTGGTGACAGATCCCCCCCTCCCTCATACACACAATATTTCCCTTTTGTGCCCTTCCTCTAGTTTGTAATGGCATGTTTGGATAGTATACTTAATGCCTGCCTTCCCTGCCATGTGATAAACTCCTGGAGGCAGGGAAGGTATCTGCTCTGCTCACACTCTGTCTCTAGATGCTCAGTAGATACCTGCGGAATGAACAAATCAATCAAGCCCTCTTGAAAAGATCTGAGGAAGCCGGGCTGTAAGCCGCGGTGGACCGAGGACCCAGAGCCCAGCTGATAGTCCTGAGAGCACAGGGGCCACCTGGCACCTTACTTGTTATAGAGCACGATGTCTGGCTTCCAGATCTTCTGGGCAGGGACACGCATGAACTCTACCCCATTGTAGTCAGAAGGGTTCCACTTCAACTTGTAGTCATTCCAGATCTGGGAGGAGGAGGCAGGCAGGGAGAATGACCAGCATGGCTTTATATCTCTTGACACGACCCATCTTGGTGACTCCCCACCCCTGCTGTGTGTCACTGAGCGGCCTCTGTGCTGTAGACCACACTGGCCCAAATTCTCACATGGGTGCAGTATGAGAGAGAGCACTGGGCTAGGAGCCTGCAGGTCGCCTCCTGGCTCTAGGGGAGCCATTGCCTTGGTGACTGTGGGCAAATCAAGCCCCTTTTTGGGCCCTCATTAGTCAAGTAAAGACTGTTAGTGCTTTTCCAGGCCACTTCCAGAACCAGGGTCCAGCCTCCATGCTTTAGCTCCTATTTCGACCCCGAGACAAGCTTTTTCAGACAAGTTCCCCACGAAGCCCCAAAGAGAGGTGCTATTCAATCACGTAACCCTCTTCCTCCTCCAGGTTAAGTGGGGTTGGCCTCAGAAGGGTTCTAGGGACAGAGCCCTGATCCCCTGGCGCCCAGGAGTGTTTGGGAGCAGAGGCTGGAAGGTCTGAGCCGTGGGCCCCTGAGGAGGGAGAAGGGAGGCTGCCGCCATATCAGACCCTGGGTGGGCACAATGCCCACCTGCTTTCCAGCTTCCTTGGGAGGAAGGCTGCATGAGCCGAGCACTCAGCTGGCAGGGCTGGTGGAAGGGTCACCCTTGGGCCAATGGGTCATTATCTCAGCACGTCTGGACAAGGCCTCCCTGGAGGACACGCTGAAGCTGATTTCTTCGGCCTCAACCTGACGAGGAAAACCCAGCACCCACATCCCTACCCCATCACACCAACAACAACATCCAATTTTAACTTAAGGATGGGAAGGAGGTGGTCTCAGGCACTGCCCTAGAGCGGGGCCAGGGTTCAGCCCTGGCTCTGCCTCCCCTCCTGCTGTGTGACCAGGGAGAAGGTTTCTCCCTCCAGGTACAGTCTGTCCATCTGTGACTTGAGGAGCCAGGCCCTGCAGTCTTTCCAGGGGAACTGTAGCCTCTAAGCCCCAGAAGAGATAGACTGGCCCAGTCAGTGGCCCCTGCTCTGTGTCTGCAGCAGTAGAGCTGGATCATTGGTGCCTTTCTAGTTCACAGGCAGCAAATAAAGTGGGTACCACCAGGGGGCCACAGTGCTCAGGGCCTGATCACTTACTTGCTTCAGCCACAGGTTGGTCTCCATGATCTGGTTTACTTCATCCTAGAAAGGGAGATTAAAGCAGGCAGACAGTTAAATCACAAAAGCAAGGCTGGCTCCAGGCAAGTTCTTCCAGAAGCCCTGTACCCCGTAGCCATGGCTTGGGGCTCTGACACTCACCACCTTCACTAGCTGAGACATGGACACCTCAAACTGGATGATGACTGGACTGGACACATTGGCCACGGGTCGAGTGATCTCACTGTAATCTTCGAACAGCCGTTCAAACAATCGGTGCTCAGCCTCGGAGGCACTGGCCACTGAAGGAAGTAGCTTGGTCAGACCCTGGGGAAATCATCACTTGTCTCAACCTCCCCCCACCCCCCAACCAGGGATGTCATCCACCTACAGCCTCCACTCTACCAGCTACGGGTACTCTGTGGAACCCCAGACTTTCAGGTGAGTCCTGTGCTCTCCAGTTACAGATAGGGAAGCTGAGTTCCACAGGGCTTCCATCAGGTCACACACACAGTGAGAAGTAGAGTGGTCAGAAGACTGGGCTCAGAAGTTAGAAAGACCTGTTTTAAACCACTTATGAGCTTTGTGAGCTTAGGCAAGTGGCTTGACCTCTCTGAACCTCAGTTTCTTTATCTGTAAAAATAATGATTATAAATGTACCCACCTCACAGAGTTGTTATGAGGATTAAATGAAATACTGCAAGTAATGTGTTTAGCTCAGTGCCCGGCACATGGTAGGAGCTCATGAACAATTAGCTATCCTTACCCTCATTATTACTACAGTGGAGGGGTGTGATACAGACGCAGTCTGCCTATGTTCAGCCACTCACTGCTTCAATGACAGGCAGATGACTGGTGGCACGGTCACCCAGGCCCAGGTATTCTGCCTCCCAGCCTGTGGGAGATTGCAGACCAGGTCTCAGGCACCCCTTCATCCCACCCAGGACCCTATAGGGGTTTGGCCACCAGTCCTCTAGAAGCCACGGAGCCCACTGGGCTCCCATGATTTCAGAGTGTGACCCACGGTTCCTGCTGATGCTGTCTTCACATCCTTATCAAAGACCCTTACCTCTCTGGAAGCCATTAAGGACTTCCTTTGTCCACAAACCACACCCAGAACAGATGAGGTCTCAGGTCAGCTGCCTGCTGTTCCCGTTTACAGATCTGGAGACAACCGGGGGAGGAGATGAGGGGAATCCTTGGGGAAGTCCGACCTAACTTTTCCTGGCCTTGAAATGGGATCTTGCCTGCCCTCCTTCTCCCCAGTGACTAACAGAGAGGCCGCAGCCTCGTGGGGAGTGCGAGGCGCTCTGAAGAGTGAGGGCCTCAGCAAGCAGGGGCAAAAACAGCTGCGTACAGAGCCACAAAGCCTTCTCCCAACAGACAATTCGGCTCTGCACCCGCAGAGAACCCCTTGCAGGCCTGCGAAGTCCCCCACCCCTTTCTATCTACCAACACAACCACAGACAGGGCGGCATTTCCCTCCCGTACCACCCTAAAAGCCTTCTGGTGGAAAGTCAGGGCATGGTTCTCCCTCCAGAGACGAAAGCGGGAGGCGGGGAGACGCGCTTCGCGACTCGGTTAAGGGTCTCAAAGTAACGATGCCAGGAGCGCGGATAGTTCAAGGCAGGTAGCAGAGGCTGGCGCGCCGCCTCTGGCCCCAGTCCCCAAATGAACCTCCCCTCTAAACACACACGGTGGCCTTGGGCAAGTCTTTAGCCCTCTCTGGCCTCCACTTGTACGTAACACGAGGAGGTGTGTGGAATGCACAGAATGGAACCAGAAGCCTTGGTGAGCCAGGCCCACAACCAACGCGCCAAGCAGGGCCGGGACTCGAACCCGCAAACCTGAGCCTTCCCCACGCCTCCCGGGAACGCGCCCAAATGACTGTCAGGAAGGGGGTTAGCCGTAAGGGAAAAGACATGCCCACCTAACTCGACGCCGGGTCGAACCGAGCCCACCAGGGGTCCGAGTCCCCGGCAACGGTACCCCAGGTCCTGCCCTCGCCAGCGCCCCTTGGCTCAGCTTCCCCACGCTGCGCTCCTGGCGCCTACTTCTTCGGAACCTGCATCCCCCACTCGGGGCGCCTGTCCCTCCGGTGACCTGGCGCCCGTACCTGGCAGCAGCAGCAGTAGAAGCAGCAGTGGCAGCGGCAGCGGCGCCCGGAGCGGGGAGAGCCCCTGGGCGCGGGCTTTGCGCGGGCGAGTGCCCATGGCTTGTCGGCCGGCCGGCTGCAGACTCCGCGCGGCTGGGCGGGCGGCTTGGGGTGCTCGGCAGGCTGGAGCTCCTGGCGGATGCAGGCCGAGGCAGCCCGAAAGGTCCGGCGCGGGCGCAGCGGTCGGGGAGACAACCTCGCCCCGCCTGGCTCCCAGCGCAGACAGCCGACAACTAGCGGTGCGAGTGGCGCGGACGTGCGAGGCTCTGTGCGCGGTGGGGCGCTGGCTCCTCCCGCTCTCACGCAAATCCTCGGGCTCTGGGCCCCCCGCCCACCGCCCAGAGGGTCTCGGAGCACCCGGCTGGCGTACCCGGCAGAACCCGAGTGGAGCTTCCGGAGTCTCAGGAGTAAGGCGGGGCGGACGGAGGAGGTTCGCTCGCACCAAAGGGAAGGGGCTAGGGGTCCCTAGCTTCCTGTGCGGGGTGATCTCATCCCTCCCTTTGTGCCCTTTGTAGCCCCACGGACAGCTCTGCACCGGACTCGATCTGAACAGGTACTTCCGTGAGGAAGAATAGGGTTCGAATCTCTGTCCTTGGCTCCTGGGGCGTGTGTCTGCAGTTGGGGACCGCTAGGCAGGTCCACCTGAGGTTCTAACACGCTCTCAAAATGAGACCTCAAGAATTTGACGCTATTAAGTAATTGTTTAAAAACATTTTAAATGTTAATGATATTTAGTTGGCTTTCAAAGAGTCCTCATATTTAGGTAGGTGTATTGGAGTCAACTGAAACAACATTGGTCGTGAGTTGATCATTGTTGAGGCTGGATGATGGATACCTGGAGGTTCGTTATACTATTCTCTTAGTATATGTTTGAAATTTTCCTTAATAAAAAGTTAAAAAAAAAAAGGCTTCTAGATGTAGCCACCAGAGGGTGCACTGCTTCTCCACCCCTGCTTCCTGCACCCTCCTGTTGAACCCCGTGTCCCCCATCTGCAACCTTGGGCCGCCCCAAGGACGTGCTGCCCTTGGCCTCTCTGGCCATCCGCCAGGATCACGGTGGGGGAAGCCTCCCACCCCTCCCCCACCCCAGGCTTTCTTGTGGACCCTTTATCACAGGAAGAAGGAATTTTGTGGTAAACCCTCCTCTTGGCATCCCAGCAAATGGTGAGTCCTTTATTATTTCTACAACAGGCCACCTACCTAAAAAGGTGAGACATTTTGCAGGACCCAGAAAATGTTTGCAAGGATTGTGGCCCAACACTCAGGCCCCCATTTAAAGCATTTTATTCTCCTGACAAAAATTCCTCCCTTCAGAAAATATTTTCAAATCACATATCCAACAAAGGATTTGTATCCAGACTATATAAAGACCTCAAAACTCAACAGTAAGTATGAACAGATATGAGGGATCTTATTGGGGTGATGAAAACATTCTAAAATTGGATTATGGTGACAAACTTAACTAAAACACACTGTACACGTGAAATAAATGAATATCATAGAATGTAAATTATGCCTCAAAAATTGTTTAAAAAACTGAAACACACACACAAACAAAAAAGAAAAAACCCTCAACAATGAGAAAATAAACCTAATTTTAAAATGAGCAAAAGAGTTAAACAGACACTTGACCAAAGAGAACATATAGAAGGCAAATAAGCATATAAAAAGATGTTCGCTATCACTAGCCATTAGGAAAATGCAAACTAAACCCACAGTGATATACCATCCACTAAGATGGCTGAGGAAGCCCTGATGGCACAGTGGTTAAGAGCTCGGCTGCTAACCAAAAGGTCAGCTGTTCTAATCCACCAGCTGCTCCTTGGAAACCCTAGGGGGCAGTTCTACCCTGTCCTATAGGGTCGCTATGAGTTGGAATCAAATCGACGTCAGTGGGTTTGGTTTTTTCAGTAAGATGGCTAAAATAAAAAAATACTGAGAATACCAAGTGCAGATGAGGGTGCAGGGCAACTGGACCTTTCATACATTGCTGGTGGGAATGAAAAACGGTACAACCACTCTAGAAAATAGTTTGGCAGTTTCTTACAAAATTAAACAGGCACTTAACAATAAACCAAAAACCAACTGGCATCAAGTCAATTCCGACTTATAGTGACCCTACAGGACAGAGTAGAACTGTCCTGTAGGGTTTCCAAGGAGCGGCTGCTGGATTTCAACTGCCAACCTTTTGGTTAACAGCCAAGCTCTTAACCACTGCACCAGCAGGGCTCCTGCACTTACGATAAGACCCAGCAATCATACTCATGGGTATCTGGAGAAATGAAAATTTTGTCCACACAAAAGTCTATATGTGAATGTTGATAGCAGCTGTATTCATACTCTCCAACAACTGGAAACAATTGAAATGTTCTTCAACATCCATACACTAGAATAGACTGCTCAGCAATACAAAGGTGCAAACTATTGATACTTGCAACAACTTGGATGAGTTTCAAAGGCATTATGCTGAATGAAAGAAGCTAGTCCTCAAAGGTTACATACTGTATGATTCCATTTATATGGCATTTTGAAAAGACAAAAAGATCAGTGATTGTCAGAGGCTAGGGTTGGGGGGAGGTGTGACTAGAAAGGAATAAGCAAGAGGGAGTTTTTTGGTGATGAATCTTAGTTAGCTAGTGCTGCTATAATAGAAATACCACAAGTGGGTGGCTTTAACAAACAGAAATTTATTTTCTCACAGTTAGGAGGCTAGAAGTCCAAATACAAGGCATTGGCTCTAGGGGAAGGCTTTCTCTGTCGGCTCTGGGGGAAGGTCCTTGTTCCTCGGTTCCTTGGTGATGTTCATGTTGTATGGTATCTTCCCTCATCTCTGCTTGCTTCTCTGTACCTAATCAGCTTGGTTTATATCTCAAAAGAGATGGATTTTAAGACACACTCTACACTATTACTGCCTCATTAACATGACAAAGAAAACTCATTCCCAAATGGGATTATAACCATAGGTATAGGGGTTAGGATTTACAACACATATTTTTGGGGGAGGCAATTCTCTCCATAACAGATCTCTCTGGTATGCTGATTAGTAAGGTGGTAACATTGGAAAAAAAGAGGTTTTTTTCTTTTTTTGTTTTTTTAGTTTTTAACAACTTTTTGAGGCATAATTTACATGATGGTTGTTGCATGAATCTATACATGTATTAATATTCGTAGAACTGTACATCCAAAAAAAGTCAATTTTATCAGATGATAGTTTTTAAAATAGAATTTTTTAAAAGTTCTTCATTACATAAATATTTTGAGTGCCTACTATGTGCCAGGCACTGTGAAAGAGTCTATGGGAGGGAACGGAGGGGTTATAAAATCAGAACATCTGTGAGAGAGACAGACCTGAACCCAGCCAAAATACAGAGCAGGAAGTGGCAGACTCGTGGGATCACAGAGGAGGGAGCCATTCCCTTTAGGGAGAGTTTATTAGTTCCCTAGGGCTGCCATAACAAAGTACCACAAACTGGGTGGCTTAAAACAACAGAAATTTATTCTCTGGAGGCTGGAAGTCCAAATTCAGGGTGTTGGCAGGGCTACGCTCTCTCTGAAGGCTCTAGAGAAGAATCCTTCCTTGCCTCTTCCAGCTTCCGGTAGCCCCAGATCTTCCTTGGCTTGTGGCACATCACTCCAGTCTCCGTCTTCACGTGGCCTTCTTCCCTCCACATCTGTCGCTGCATCTCTTCCCATAAGGACACCAGTCATACTGGATCAGGGCCCATCCTAGTCCAGTATGACCTCATGTTTTAACTGATTACATCTGCAAAGACCCTATTTCCAAAATAAGGTCCCATTCACAGGTACCAGGAGTGAGGACTTGAACATATCTTTTTTGGGGGACACAGTTCAACCCATAACATGGGCAGCCAGGGACAACTGCTCAGAGAAGGAGGTGTGTGAGCTTGAAGGATGAGCAGGACCCATCTATTCATTCAGTCAACAAACATTTATTGAGCACCTACTGTGTGCCAAGCTCTGTCCTCAGCCCTGGGGATCCCACAGTGAACACAAGGGACCAGGATGCTGCTCTCATGGAGCTCACACTCTAGTGGGTGAGGCACCATCAACATGCCACCAAGTAAGAGCTTCAGGTGCCGAGCAGTGTGTGAGGAAGGTGGTGGGCAGGGCAGTCATGGGGGAGGCGGCTTTAGAATGGGTGCTTAGGGAAGGCTTCTGGGAGGAGGTGGCATTGGAGCAGAGCCCTGGATGGTAAAGCCGTGGGAAGAGCTGGAGAAAGAGCTTTCCAGCTAGAAGGAACAGCAAACGCAAAGGCTCTGAGCTGGGAGGGGTCCTGGAGTGTTTGACTGAAAGAAGGCCAGCCTGGCTAGAGCCTAGTGGGCAGGGAGGAGGGAGGGAGGTGTGGGTGGAGAGGTCATCCAGGGTGCGGGCAAGATGTCCAGCACATAGTAGGTGCTGTTCTTATGCTCATCTCTATCCCCAGAGCCTAGAGCAGGGAAGGAAGACAGGCTTCGATTAAACTGTCCGAAGCCCACACCCTCTGCCAGAGTTTCCCAGGGTTCCTCCAAGGCCTTTGGAGAGGACAGTCCAGGTCCCCCTTCCTCGCTCCTCCCACAGTCGTGGCCAGTTTGATGAGGTCAGTGGCCAATGGTCACATATTTATTTAGACCCTCATCAGCAGTGACCCAGAAGGAAGCAGTCAACTGCCCACCCGCCCACTCACATCACCTCACCCTGCACCCCTGCAGGCCTGTGGACACGCAGGGCAGCCTAGGGCCCCTCAGTAGGCAGGTGGGTCTGGAAGATGGGAGGCAGGAAGAGCCCCACGGTGCCCAGCACACACACAAACACGAATACCCACAGGAACAGCCGGTCAACCACCATGGCCACGAACTTCCAGTCCTCAATGACCTGCGGGCAAACAGAGGGCTGGTTACAGGTGCCGAGCTCTGGGGTCTTCCCTGTTTTCCCTCACTTACCCCATCTCAGGCCCTCACTGTCAGGCCAGGGACCCCACAGGCCACAGGCTTGGAACCACATGCTGGAGCAGCAAGTCTGAGTCTGAGGCTAATCTCTTAGCTGGGCAACTCTGTGCCTTTCAGTGTCCTCAAACTTAATGAAACAAATCACCCCTACCTGCCCCCCACGGCATTGCAGAGCGGTTGGGAACTGGGCTGTTCAGAAGAGTTAGGAATGTAAGGAGTTATTAATATAACATATTGTCATCTGAAAACCCAACCTGATTTATAAGGGGGCTGATGCCTGAGGATCACAAGCCCTTTCCTCTCATTTTCCTCCCAAACCCTCTGCCTGAGCGGCTTCTGCCCAAAGGAAGGTTTGGGGCCCACCCAGCTCGGTGGGCAGGGCAACAAGGGCCTGCAGGACACCTGGAAATCAGGCTGCTTAATTTGCTCAGTTCATTAACAGTAACCAGTTGTCCTTGTGTCAATTCCAGCTCAAGGCAACCCCAGCTGTGGCACAGCTGAACTGTGCTCCATAGGGTTTTCTTCCAGTGGGCTTTCTTCTGAGGTACCTCTGGGTGGGCTGGAATCGCCAACCTTTCAGTTAGCAGCTGAGGGTGTTAACTGTTTGCCCCACCCAGGGACTCCTCACTGACAGTAGTACCTGCTGTTTCCTGTAATTAAGACGCAGCCCCTCCTTTTCCATCATCGGGGTTTCTCTCACTCCTGAGCCTCCTCCAGGTGTGGATTACCCAGTAAGCAAGGTATGCATGAGCTCACTTGTGCTAATTTACTAATCTGTCCTGCACAACGTCACATGGGTTTCACCACATCACTGATGTTGAAAAACAGGTGAAATTGTGCAGGACAGATTAGTAAATAAGCACAAGTGAGCCCGTGCATACCTTGCTTATTGGGTAATCTGTCCCTGGTCTTCTCAGACCCCGCTGTCAGGTGTGAAGTTGGCAGAAACCTGGCTGGCCTTCAGAGGTGCCATCACAGACGTGCCCAGCCCCCTTAGTGCTGGGGGAGACACCGAGAGACCTGTGTGCCCAGCACCCTGGCCTCCTGATGCCTGCTTTCCCTCCTTCACCCATCTGGATCATGCTGCATACTTTCCTGGTAAGCATGGCGGGACCAGAGGATTCAGCAGAGGCTCTGGAGCTGGGAGTGTGGGTGGCAATGGGCAAGCTGACATCAGTGACCCAATTCATCAGGGCCAGTCAGTGGCATGTGTCTACCCTCCAGGATAATCCAGTTGTGAGCCAGCATCTCCACCCCCTCACCCAACATGCATGATTCCCGTCCCTAAGCTGCAGTAGGCTCTCACACAGAGCTCTCCTCAGCTTCCTTGAGTTTCTTTTTGACATCCCTAATTTCAAAGGGCTTTTTTTTTTTCTTTTTCGTGCCTTTTCCCCCTTTTTATATTTTTTGCTATTTATAGTGACCAGCTAATCACCAGCGAGAGTGAAAGTGCTGAAGATGAGAAACACAGCATGGGCTGGCTGAGGGGTGGGCATGCTCTGGAAGGGAAGAAAGCCTCTTTCACCAGCTAGACACGAGAAAGTCAATCACCCAATAAGTTCTCCATGTGCTCAGTGCAGAGCAAGGCACTGGGAAGGGAGGGCAAGAGTGTAAGAATGTCAGAAAGATCTGGGTGTGGAGCTTGGCTCGGCCCTGTGCCAGCTGTGTGACTCTGGGGAAGTCAGTGAACCTCTCTGAGCCTCACTTTCCCCCTTGTAAAATGGGGATTTGAGTAAAAGCCACTGCACAGGTGTTACGGATTGAATTGTATCCCCAAAATATGTTGAAATCCTTACCCCTGTACCTGTGCCCCTGTTTGGAAATAGGCTTTTCTTTTGTCATGTTAAGGAGGCCGTACCAGAGTAGGCTGGGTCCTAAACCTAATCCCTTCGGAGTAAACCAAAACCAAACCAAACCCACTGCCATGGAGTTGATTCCAACTCATAGAGAGTGATCCTTATAGGTCAGAGTAGAACTATACTCCATAGGGTTTCCAAGGAGCACCTGGTGGATTTGAACTGTTGACCTTTTGGTTAGCAGCCATAGCTCTTAACCAGTATGCCACCAGGGTTTCCCTCTTCTGAGTAGTGTCTTATAAAAAGGGAAAACAAACACACACAGGGGAAGACAGACACGAGAGAGAGAGAGAGAGAGAGAGAGAGAGGGGGAGAGAGAGGGGGAGAGAGAGAGTGTGCCTAGCCCTGCTGATGCCCTGATTTCTGACTCCTGGCCTCCAAAATGGAGCCCTGATGGTGCAGCAGTTAAGAGCTCGGCTGCTAACCAAAATGTTGGCAGTTCAAATCCGCCAGCTGTTACCTTGAAAACATATGGAGCAGTTCTACTGTGTCCTATAGGGTCGCTATGAGTCAGAATTGACTTGACGGAAATGGGTATGGTATGGGTAGCCTCCGACACTGTGAGACAATAAATTTCTGTTCTTTAAAGCCACCCACTTGTGGTATTTTTTGTTACAGCAGCCTTCGGTAACTGAGACAACAGGGTTCCTGGGAGAGTTAGCAGTGATGTATGTCAGGTCCTGGCAGAGTGCCTGATGTGTGGTCAAGGCTCAGTGAACATTGGCAATTATAACAACAGTGGGTCCTGCCTGGCCCCTTCCTGCTAGAAACAGCAGGAGGCCCGTGAGTGCCAAGAGGGTGGTGAGTCTTTTAGAAGGGCGAGCTCAGAATGAGTGCTGGCTCAACCAGGGGTGCAGGACGGGGATCAGCACTTCTCAAACTGTGAGGTGCACACCAACCACCAGAGCCAGTTGCCATCGAGTCGATTCCAATTTATGGTGACCCCATGTGTGTCAGAATAGAACTGTGCTCCATAGGGTTTTCAGTGGCTGATTTATCAGAAGTAGATCACCAGGCCTTTCTTCTGAGGCTTCTCTGGGTAGACTCCAACCTCCAACCTTTCAGTTAGCAGCTGAGTGTGTGAGCTGTTTGTACCACCCATGGAGTGTATGAACCACTGGAGAGCTGGTTAAAAATGCAGGCTCGATTGCAACCAACGTCACAAAACAATATATGTATAAATTTTTAAATAAGAAATTAACTTCAGCTATAAACTTTTGCTTAAAGTACAATCAAACAAAAAAAAATGCAGGCTCCTGGATGCCTCCCCCAGAGATCCTGGCTCCCTCGGAATGGGCAGCCCCGGAAGCTGCATTTTGAAAAGTTCCCCAGGGGGTTCTCATTTAGCCAGCAGGGCCCCAAGCAGCACACTGATATTTGGGAGCCAATGAAACTGAGCTACTGAATGATTTTAAATTAGAGAATAACATGATCAAATTAGTTTTTTTAAAAAGTGCAATCTGACAGTAATATAGATCTATGCTTCTCAAACGGTAACATGCCTACGAATCTCCTAGAGATCTAGTTAAAATGCAGATTCTGACTCCGCAGGTCTGGGGTAGGGCCTGAGATTCTGCGTTTCTAACAAGCTCCCACGGAGCCCTGGCAGCACAAACGGTTAAGTGCTCAGCTGCTAACTGAAAGGTCTGCAGGGAAAAAGCGACTCTGCGGGAGAAAGACCTGGCGATTTGCTCCCATAGAGATTACAGCCAAGAAAACCCTATGAGGCAGTTCTACTCTGTCACATGGGGTCACTATGAGTCAAAATCGACTTGCTGGCACCTAACAACAAGCTCTCAGGTAATGCTGATCCTGCTGGTGTGGGGACCACACAGAGTAGCAAGGGCGGAGAGGAATATCTCATGTCCTACATTCCGTGTGTTAGCAATTCTCTTCTTTCCTTTTTATGGTATAATTTTGGAGCTTTCCCAGCCGGCTCTTTTCTCTCAGTGCTAACTAATGGAATCCCAGAGCTTTCCCTTGAGAATGTACCGAGCAAAAAGGAATCTCAGAAAGATAAGAGCGAAGAGATGTCCTCTTTGTCCCCATGCAGCTGCAGAGGGGGAGACACCATGTTGTGTCATAAAAACCTGCTCAAAGAATCTGATCTGATAAGGTGTTGAAATGAGAACATTCACAAGAGCATGAAGCTTCTTCCCCTGCCTAGGATGGAAACGTGTGTGAAAATTTCTGTTACCATCGTGTTCTGTGGTCAGTTATTATGAAATTGCCCTTAGAAGTGTTATTTGTTCAAAGGAGTCGTTTGAGACTCCACACTTCAGTGCTCGTTCCTTTGTCCTGCAAAAATCTGTAATTCTAGCCATCCTTCTTGATAATTTGTTTCCCTAGTAGCAATAGTATTTTAATGGACGTTTCTATACTCCTAAAAGCTATCAATCCTTGTATGGCTTCTTTGCAAGCCGGAAGAGGACGGGAGCAGATGCCCTGGCTGCCCAACCCACCTGCGTTCCCTCGAAGTAGGGCATCCATCTCCAGCCTGTGGCAGCCTCCCACTTCAACAGCCTGCATCTCCCTGCTTCTCTGCAAGAAGTGCAGGGAGTTAATATCCCCAGGGCTGCCCTCAGCCAATGGGGGATGGGAGCTGGTGGGTAAATACTCCAGCCTCCCTCTAGTGGGATGACTCTGCAGCTTGTTCCACATGGTTCCTCAGAAGGCTCCCAATGGGACTGAGCTGCCGTAGGCCACAGCAGTAACCTGCTCATTGATGCCCAATACTGGCTTTCCTTCTGTCCCTCTCTCACTTTCCCCACTCCGTCTCTGTGCTCCCTGGGATCACCTCCCAAATAAACACCTGTACCCAAGCCCTCATCTCAGGGTCTGCTTTTGGGGCAACTCAATACAAACAGACAAAAAAAGATCATTGGCACTTCTTTCTTACCGCCCCCCCTCCTATGCATGACGCTATAATAAAACTCATGACAGTTTTGGATTCCTTATTCAAAAAATTTGAGAGTCCTCAGAGTCCCTGGATAGTATAAACAGTTAATGCCCTTGGCTGCTAACAGAAGGGTTGGAGGTTCGAGTCTACCTAGAGGTGCCTCAGAAGAAAGGCCTGGTGATCTACTTGCAAAAATTCAGCCATCGAAAACCCTATGGAGCACAGTTCTGCTCAGACACACATGGGGGCACCATGAGTTGGGGACAACTCTGAAGCAACAGCAACTGGTGTGTGTGTGTGTGTCTCATTAACTGTGGGTAATGGGAGACTGGTGATAGTATCTGGGCTCCTTCCACCAGGCAGGTGGGCAGGGGCTGGCTAATGACTTACACTCTGGTCTTGATCGTCACTCTTCATGTGCTGGGCTATGAAGCTGACACCATCCAAGGCCTCCCGAACATCCTGCCGGAACCTCCCAGAGGACCTCAGCCGGAAATCCCTGGGGATTCCTGCAGAGTCGACCCCAACTGGAGACTTGGGAGCTGCAGAGGCAGAATTCACAAAATACATGGAGTTCTCGTAGAAGTTGGAGGGGCTGTTAGGGCCCACGGCAGAGGAGGTGGCCTCGGTCTTGGTCAGGTGCAACTGACTGAGCTCTGGGGCCCTGGTGGGGCTGCTGTTGGGGCGCTTCATGAAGAGGAAGGTGGGCAGCTTGTATAGGAAGCAGCGCTTGACCCAGGGTGCCATGATGTGAGTGCTGGGTGAGCGGTGGTGCACGTTGAGCACACAGACGCTAGTGACGATGGAGAAGGTGACCAGCACCATCGTGAACATGAGGTATTTGCCAATGAGCGGCACATCCAGAGAGGTGGGTGGCACAATCTTAGAGATGAGCAGCAGGAAGACAGTGAGGGCCAGCAGCACGGAGATGCACAGCGTCATCTTCTCACCGCAGTTAGAGGGCAGGTAGAAGACAAGGATGGCCAGTGAGGTGATGAGCACACAAGGGATGATGAGGTTGATGGTGTAGAAGAGTGGCTTACGTTTGATGATGAAGTCGTAAGTCACGTCCACATAGCTGGGGTCCTGTGGGTTCACTGTCCTTCGCCCTGGGAGGGCCAAAATGTCCCACTCACCACTGGGAGTAAAGTCATCTATGTTGGCCGTGGGTGTCTTGAGGACCATGTCAATCTCCGTGTGGTCGTAAGTCCAGGAGCGGAACTTGAGGGTGCAGTTCTGCCGGTCGAAGGGGAAGTGCTTCACCTCAATCTTGCAGGCGCTCTTGTAGATGGCAGGGGGCAGCCACAGGATGCTGCCATTGGAGCGGACCACCACGTTGGTGTAGACGGACACCTCATAGACCCCATCAGCGCTGGGGGCAGGGGGCAGGGCATGGAGGAGAAACAACATGATGAAACTCATGGACAAGGCCTGGCATGTTCTCAGAACTCCCCAAAGAGCCCTTCTGGATTATTTCCCACCAATTACGTTTCTATTCCCCTCACGGCCTGAAAGGAGCCTGTTTTCCTTGGCAGCTGCGTGGTGGAGAGGCAGTCTGAAGGCTTCACATGGAATAGCTCAGTTAAGCCTCACAATAGTCCAAATAAGTAGGTTTTATTATTATCCTCATTTTACAGATGGAAAAACCAAGGCTCAGAGAAGTTAAGTGACTTCTTGAAGGTTAGAAAACTAGTAAGTGGTACAGCTGGGATTTGAACTCAGGTTTGTCTGTGTGTAGACCACATACTCATAATCATTTCACATTACTGTCGGTATCATTGCAACCCAGGACGAATCTCTTTAGCTTCCTTTGCCTACCTAAGAGGTTTACACATATTAAGTCAGTGCTGCCAATACTGGCAAAGCAACTGAGGCTCAAAGAGATGGTATGGAGGGCAGAAAGGGCACTGGACTGGGGGACAGGAGGCTGGTCCTGGTCCCAGCTGAGCTTGAGTGAGTCAGAAAACACCCTACCCTCTCTGGGCCTCCACCTGTAACTGAGGGTGTTGGCTCTGCTCATCTTAATTCTTCCAGCCTAATGGCCTGAGCCTGGTGAAGCACAGATGGGGCCCAGGGCTGGACTCAAGACTGGAAGACCCCTAAAGGCTGGGCCTGCTGCTCCCATGGGGTCACCATAAGGCCCAGACCTTGGCCCACTTCCACCACTCACTTGTTATACAGCACGATGTCTGGCAGCCAGACGCGCTTTGCAGGGATCCTCAGGATGTTCACACCCTCATAGCGGGAGCTGTCCCAACTCAGGCGGTAATCGTTCCATTCCTGAGCAGACAGGCAAGGCCCTGTCACTTGTAGGTCAGTCACCACCAAGGGGCAGCCCTGGAGGAAACGTCTCCTGGGCTGGACACCCTGCAGGGCACTTACCTGTTTTAGCCAGATGTTGGTGGTCATGATCTGTTCTCGCTCATTCTGGGGAAGGAAATGGGGCTATCAGTTCACCAGGAAGAAGGAGCTCTCACACGTGGACCACACAAAAGGCTCTGAGCTCCACACTTAGGTGACCCACTGCCAACCCAACATCTCTTGAATGGCTCAGAAGTATTTCACACCCAGTGCATCTGAGACAAAGATCTTAATCTTCCCCCCAGCCTGGTCCTCCTTCAGCATCCCTGTCTCAGTGAATGGCACCCCCACCCCATCCAGTTCTACAAGGCAGAAACCTGGGAGTTATCCTGACACCTTTCTCTCTGATCCATCAATAAGTTCTGCAGATTGTATCGCCTACGTGTGTCTCAAATTTGTCTGCTTCTCTCCATCTCCACTGCCACCATCATCTGTCACTTGAACTACTGCAGTAGCCTCCTAGCTAGTCTCCCTGCTTTGCCCTGGCCTGCCTTTAGTCTATTTTCTATAGAACATCCAGGGTGATCTTATTAAAATCTAATCCCCTCAACCAACGTCATTTTACTCAAACCCTCCAGTGCCTCCCCGTCTCGCTCCAAGTAAAAGTTAAAACCCTGCCTATGGCCTGCAGGGCCCTACATGATCTGAAGATCAGTAGCTCTATAACCTTATGTCTCATCCCTCTCCCATTTGCTCATTCCACTTCAGCTAGGCTTGTCTCTTTGCTATTTTCAAACACACTCCTGCCTTTGCACAAACTGTTCCCTCTTCCTGGAAATCCTATGAAGGAGTTAGATTTTTATTCTGTATGCAAGGGAAGCCACGGAAGTGACCCAAGTGGGGATGAGATTGAGGGGAAAAGTGGCAGGAACTTTGGCAACTTCATTCTGGCTGTATATGGAGAATAGATGTAGGGTGGAGGCAGAGCAGAATGGGCATAGACCAGTTAGGGGAGCCTTGCAGTGGTCCAGGTAAGGGATGGATGATGGTGGCTTGGACTATTACCAAGTATCTAATATGTCTCAGATACTCTTCAGATACCCTCTGCCCTCAATGAAATTACATCCTGGTGGGAGGAGGCAGACACTACACAAATAAGTAGATGGTGTCAGGTGGCAATAAGTGCTAAGAAGAAAAATAAAGCAGGATAAGACAGAGGGGACGACAGGGGTGCTATTTTATGTGGAAAGGTCAGGGAAGACCTCTCTGATAAGATGACAGTTCTTTTCATTTTTGAAGGATATTTTTGCTGGTTGTAGAATTCTAGGTTTTCAGCTTTTCCTTGTAGCACTTTTAAAGTGTCATTGCATTTTCTGGCTTCCATTTTCAACTGTCAGTCTTATTGTTGCTCTTTTGAAGATAATCTTTTTTTTCTGGCTGCTTTCAAGATTTCCTCTTTGTCTTTGGTTTAGGAGTTTAAGTATGATGGATCTGGGTGTAGTTTTCTTTGTATATATCCCTCATGGGCATAGAGCCTCTTGAATCTGTAGCGTAATGTCTGGCCCCTTTTGGAAAATTCTCAGGCAGTGTCACTTCAAATATTGCTTCGGTCTTATTCTTTATGTCTTCTTTTTGGGGGACTTCAGTTACACATGTTAGACCTTTTTATCATGCTCCATATTATCTCCTTTTCTGTATTTTCCATCCTTTTTTTCTCTCTGGTTTGTCTAAATATTTTCTACTGACCTCTTTTCCAGTTCACTAATCCTCTCTTCTGCTGTGACCAATCTGCTATTAAACCCATCCAATGAGTTTTTAATTAATGTTTTTGTTTGTTTTTAGTGATAATATTTACCTTTGATTCTTTTTTCATGGTTATCAGTTCTCTGGAGAAAATCTCCATCATAATAATTTTCTTGAACATATCAATATTACTTTAAAATAATATTTACTTTAAAGCCCCATGTATGATAACTTCAATATCTGGGTCATCTGTGGATCTGTTTCTATTATTTGCTTTTTTCTCTTGGTCTTTTCTCATTTTGTCTTGTCTTATGACATGCTTAGTGAATTTTTATTTGATTTCAAACACGACCAGAGAGTATTTAATTTGACTTTATAGCAGACAGTTAGAGTAGGGACAGATCACATTAATCTAGTCAGTTACTGAGCTGGTTCAAAGTAGATTTCAGTTTTTGTGAGCTAGTCTATTTTTTATCCATTTTTACCTCTAGGGTGGCCCTTCCAAGGTCCCCATCAAAGCTCCATCTCCTTGGTTGGGCCCAAACACCAATATTTGTCATCTCTGCTCTGTGTGAGTGCCAAAAGTTCAGCTAGGCTTCCCTGACTCTTAGCCACCACTTTACACTCAGCTTCTTATTCTCTTTGTCCTATGTTAGGTGCTGTTGAGTCAGCTCTGACTCATAGTGACCCTATGTATAACAGAACAAAATGTTGCCTGGTCCTGTGCCATCCTTTCAATAGTAGGTATGTTTGAGCCCATCATTGCAGCCCGTGTCAATCCATCTCATTGAGTGTCTTCCTCTTTTTTGCTGACCCTCTATTTTACCAAGCATGATCTCCTTCCCCAGGGATTGGTCCCTCCTGATAACATGTCCAAAGTAAATGAGTCCCGTCTGCCAGTTTGTCGTGCCGTGGTGTTTTGTATGTTGCTGTGATGCTGGAAGCTGTGCCACTGGTATTTCAAATACCAGCAGGGTCACCCGTGGTGGACAGGTTTCAGCAGAGCTGAACAGGGACTAGGAAGAAGGACCTGGCAATCTACTTCTGAAAAAATTGGCCAATGAAAACTTTACAGATAGCACCAGAACATTATCTGATATACTACTTGGTCCTATACTGTTTATTAATTATCAGGTAAGGAGAAAAGCAACACACACTGTCAGGGTTACCTCACTGTGTGTCCTTGCCCTCCTGAATTCTGGCCCCTCAAGTCTTGGGAGTTCTCCAATACCTTCAAACAGATTTTTTTTTTTTTTTTTTTTTTTTTTACATATTTGTCCAGCTTTTTAAATTGTTCTTGTGAAAAAGTTAATCTGCAACGAGTTACTCTGCCGTTGCTGAAAGTTAAAAACCCTCGGTTGTCTTTAAAAGAAAATCTTTTTGTTAACTGAGGTATAATTTTGCATACTGTGAAATGTACAGATCTTAAGTGTACAGTTTGATTAGTTTTAACAAATGCATTACCTATGTAACCCACCTCCCTTTCAAGATATAGAACATTTCCATCACCTAGAAAATTCCCTTGTGCCTTAGTCCTGCCCCCCGCCCCCCCACTCTCCTTCACTCCCCCAGCAGTTGTTGAGTTGCCCAAGGACATCTGTCCAGGGCCCTGGACCCTCCAAAGAGCTGCTTCTAAAGGCCTGCTTGTCTTACCCGGCACAAAAGTCTTTGCCAGCTCCCCAGAAACTTCCATCTTTAAAATAGTTGTGCCCATAACCCTCCTTCCTCAAAACAAACAAACCCCGAAAAACAGAAGAAAAAGGAACTGCCTAAAACCTAATATTTGTTCTATACGCAAACTTTCAGGAACACGTCAGCTCACAGTGGTACTCGCAGGGCTTGGGGCTAGAAGCTGCATCTCCTCCTGCTGTGCTAGCCCCTATCGCCCCACAGGCCCACAGAGCAGATCTGGCACGGGTAGCCTGAGCCTGGAAGTGTGGCCAGAGCTGCCCGCCCATCCACCCTTACCAGGGTGGCAGCTGCAAGGCAGCAGCTGGGCTCAGCAGCATTAAGCAAACTTCTCTTGGCTGTACACACAACACTCAGACACCAGCCTGGGTGAGGCCTGGCCAGAAGCCCTTACTGCTTCCAGTCTGGCTGTGGAGTGAAGGACAGAGAGCACAGAGCTCTTTGCCCTGCCCCCACTCTTGTGCTCTGTTTCCTGGGAACTCCAGGGGAGGGAACCAACCATTAATTTGGCCAAAGCCTTCTTGAGGGCTATAGCTTTGAGGGGCTGGGCTTGTGGGGGCCAGCTGTGCTGTAGAGAGAGGCTGGAAGTTAAGAAGGTAGGAGGAATTTCTGCCCCCTTGGTTTGCTCCTTCCTCACAGCTGGACACAGCACCCTGCCCTCTCTTCAAATGACTGCTCCTCAGAGCTGCTTTCAGGGGCAGGGTCCTAACCCTGTGGGTGAGGGTGTGGGAAGAGCCACATCAGCGAAGGTTTACAATGGGCTGTGCTTCCCTAGAATACTCCCAACTCAGAGACAGCAGAGGGGAGAAGGGAAACTCGCTAGCACCTCAGCCTTCCTCTGTTTTCCCTACCCCGCTGCACATTCACACATCAAGACTGACAATCCTGTCTGTGAACTCTGCAATCCCTCCCTCCTTTCTGAACCCTCAGAGACTGCCCTTCTTTGGCCACGCCCTCACTCACCCAGGCTAGACCAGTGCAGCAGCTGCCTCTGGTCTTGCCTCTGCACCTGGGCCTCTGCACTCATCTGTCCCCTCAACCTGGTTCCTACTTCTCCCAACAAGTATGGGACAAGGGAGGTCATCTGCTGAGCAAGCTGGAGAAGGTAATGGGGTGAGGCTGGGAGGACAAAGAGGAGAAGCTGTGGCTATGCTGGAGGCCCAGCTGAGGCGGAGTCTATGGCAGGACCATTGGATGCCTACCAACGGTCACCCCCTCTTGTTCTTTGTTAACAAAACCCCAACTTAATTAGATATTGGCTATTCACGGGCCCTTCTCCAGCCCCCTTGCCATGCATTGATAATTCTAAGCCAACCACGTTAATTCCATTTCTCTGGCCAATGATTGGCTAAGGCTTAGGCATGAGATGCAACCCTGGCCAGTGAGATGCAAGGGGTTGCCTAGAAGGTAGGTTCTCTGGCAAAGTCTTCCTCGTGTTCAAAAAGGGACCCAAGAAGGGGATTTGCCATTTCTTGCCACAGACATTGTCATGTGAGAACTTTATGCCTGGAGTTGAGGCTGCGATCTTATGACATGAGGTAAAAGCAAGGGAATCACAGTACTGACAGCATTGAGTTATTCAACTAACCAGCCCTGGAACTATCCACCTGCTATCTTGTTATGTGATATAATAAACTACCTTATTGCTTTAGCCACTCTTAGTTGGGCATTCTGTTACTTGCAGACAAAGCATTTTAATTGATACTGAGATGGATTTTTAGGTGGCTCCAAATTGTGGAGCTAAAATCGACAAAGTAGGAGGGAGATCCCAGGAAAGAGAAAAGCACATGTAGAGTCACACATGGCATTTATACAAGGAAAAAATCTTAACTTAAAGGCAGGGTCAAGGCCCTCAAAATTTCAGGCAAACTCCTTAATGTTTAGAAATGGAAAAAGATGAAAGGAACAATCTAGGACCTGCCCAGGAATCAAGGGCAATGCCAGAACTAAAACCCAAGTCACTCAACTCCCAGCCCTGACCACTGCATAGCCACTCATTTTCCCAAGACCTGGCTAGGGCCCTGAAAACCCACCATGCCTCTCCTGAGCCTCAAGCCCAGGCTGCCCCTGCACCTACCACGCTGATGAGCTGGGCCAGGGAGAGCTGCAGCTGAATGGAGATAAGCTGGGAGGAGCTGGTGGCTGGACGGATCAGGTTGTTGTAGCGGGTTTTGTTCAGAAGGTATTCTATGAGCTTCTCCTCGGCATTGGCCACACGGCAGACCCCTGGGAAAACGCATAGTCAGACGTGCTGGGTCCTCGTCCAACTGACCCTCACTGCAGCTGATGGCAGTAAAGGGGAGGGCTGAGAGGATCCCAGCTAGGACCACAGGTGCCCTCAGGGCTGGCTGAAGCAGTTATGGTGCTGGCATGCCTGCCTCTCTTTGGGGACTTCAAACTAAATATGCCCAAATCAGAGCTCAGCTCTCTCCATCCATCCTATACCTCGTCCTCTTCCTGTTTCCTCTAGCACTGAATGTATCCCATGTTCCAGACATCTGGTCCAAAAGCTGCCTGTTTATCCTGATCCCTCCTTGGCTCATCTAAGTGGTCACCCAATCCTGTCTATTTGACTTTCCAAGTAGAATGCTGCTCTCCCATTTCTACCCCTCCGGCCATGGCCCTAGTTCACCAACCATGCCCTGGGCTGTTCCCATAGCCTCTTCACTGATCTCCCCACCTCCACTCTGCCCCTCTCATGCATACACCATATTGTACCACAGTGGTCTTCTTTCAGCACAAACTGGGCCAGGGCCCTTCCCTACCCATAACCTCTCAGAGCTGTGGGCAGAGTTAAAGCCAAATGTTTTGGCTTGGCATTCAAGTCCCTTTGCCCCTGGCATGGGCTTATCTTCTCCCCTCTCTCCACATTTACCCCCAGACACTTGAGGCTCTGGCCACACCCTACTGCTTGCCTTTCCCCCATGTGGCCTGCCTTTCCCCGCTGTGTCTCACTTCGAGGTCTTGGAGTACACTCTTTCTCCTGCCAGGATTGCCCCCAGCCAGCCATTCATCAAATATCTGAATGTTTATCTTGTGCCAGGAACTATGTTCTGTGCAGGAGATAGTGGCAAGAAAAAGGCAGAAACGTTTCCTGCCCTCAGGGGGCTTGCAGTACAGTGCAGAAGAGAGATTAACCAAACATGGGTTTTGTTTGCAGAGTTGGATGGACAGTGATTCCTTCACTAAAGAGAGTACAGGGTGGGCAGACGGGGGGAGGAATGTCCTGGGTTCGGACTTGGGCCTGTAGAGCATAAGGTGCCTTGTTGTTGTTAGCTGCTGTCAAGTTGGCCCTGTCTCAGAGCAACCCCAAGCACAGTGGAATGAAATGCTGCCCAGTCCTGTACCATCCCCATGATTGGCTGTGGTTTGGACAATGTTCCATTGATCCATAGGGTTTTCATTGGCTCATTTTTGGAAGTAGATTGCCAGGTCTTTCTAGTCCCTTTTAGTCTGGAAGCTCTGCTGAAACCTGTTTAGCATCATAGCACTATGCAAGCCTCCACTGACAGACGGGTGGTGGCTCTGTATGAGGTGCATTGGCCAGGAATCGAACCTGAGTCTCCCACACGGAAGGCAAGAATTCTACCACTGAAACATCAATGCCTCATAAGATGCCTTAGAGACACCAAATGGAGGGGTCCCGCTGGCATTTGGCTTCTGCTCTGGAGTTTAAAGGAGAGGTCTCACGTCAGAGCAATATTCAAGGCCCAGCTCAAATGCAGCCTCCTTCAGATAGACTTCGGTACCCTGGGGCTCCCACAGCCCCAGATCTGCCCCTCTCCACACCCCCAATCCTTTGCCAAGTAGTATTTGGGTCTTTGTCTCATCTCCCTTACAAGTCTGGGAGTGAAGGTGAGGCTCAGAGACTCAATCTTCCTTATTCTGATATCTTTAAGGAGAATATGTCAGGTTTGGGCAGAGGCCCATCTTGGAAAGAGGAAGACCTAGAGGAGGGTCCAAGGCACCTGAGCAGGGAACCAGGAGCAGGAAAGAGATGGGAGTGGGCAGAGGAAATAGTGTTGGGGCAAGAAGACAGGACAGAAAAGGGTAAAGAAATAAGAACGGTGTGGGGGATGCTGGAGAGGGGCTGCCTGGCTCACTGGGCCCAGGACTCTGATTTCATCCTCCCCTGAAGGGCCAGTTCCATGCGTCTAACTGAACCACACCCTCTTTGGGTGGGGCCAGGGGGCCCAGAGCATGGGTCGGCCTGATTAAGCAGGTCCACGGTAGACTCTTGGGTAGATGCTGGGCTGGACACATGGCCAGGGGAGCAGCTGCCCCCTGCCTGCTGTGGGCACTTTCCAACTCACTGCCTATCTGGAGCAGATGCAATATTTAGTGCCTTGTGAAAAATGCTCCCAGTGCACCTGCTGCCTGCCTTCTCTCCCCCAGACTGCCCCGGGCTATCGGAGGGGGTCCTGTGGTTGCTTGGCCTAGATTCTGAGCCCTGCCTCTTGTACCCTGGACCTATAGTCCACTGAGACTTAACTGCCTCCCACCCCCTGCCATAGGCCAGCTGCTTGAATATCCTGGAAGCCAGTCTTTAGCCCCAGGCTGCAGCTGGGACTCTCCCACAGCCCTTCTTTAGTGTATATATTTGGGCCAACCCCTTATTTCACAGAGTGGGGTGTGACTTGCCCAAGTCCACCTGACTTGTCTGAGGCCACTCTAGGGTCAGAACCTGCAGCTCCTACCCCAGCCCTGGAGTGCTGAGGAAGGCTGGATTCCACATCTCTGCAGCCCAGGAGGCTGGCCCAGCTGGGTTCTGGTAGGCCAGGGCGGCTCTGCAGGCTATGGGGCTCGGGCTCTGGCTCTGAGCCCACCTGGGATGCCAGATGCCCACCTTTGGCCCTGCCTTGCGTCTCAGGCATTCAGCTGGCTCCGAAGGACTCTCTCCCATCCTGAGGACCAGATACAGCCTCCACAGTTAGAGGGTCCCAGAACCTTAAACCATTTAGCCCAACTCTCTATGTCTTAGCTGAGAAATATAAGACCAAAGAGGGGAAGAAATTTATTCAAGGACCCCCAGCAAATCAGTGGCAGAGCCAGGTTTAGGAGGCACTACCTCTTTCAGACAGGCCTGTTGCAGACTACTCACGCCCTCCTTAACTTTCCCTGTGAGAGGACTGTCTACAGAGGCCATAACTGGTGTTGGCTAGAGCCAGGTGTGTGTTCATACCTGTGCCTGTGTTTGTACATGTGTGTGCCAAGGGGTGGTAGAAGGGTGTTATGGATTGAATTGCATCCCCCCAAAATGTGTGTCAACTTGGCCAGGCCACGATTCCCAGTATTGTGTGATTGTCCACCATTTTGTCAGCTGGTGTGATTTTCCTATGTGTTGTAAATCCTCCCTCTATGATGTTTATGAGGCAGAATTAGAGGCAGTTATGTTAAATAGGCAGGATTCAGTCTACAAGATTAGATTGTATCTTAAGTCAATCTCTTTTGAGATATAAAAGAGAGAAGCAAGCAGGGAGACAGGGGGACCTCATACCACCAAGAAAGTAATGCCAGGAGTAGAGTGCATCCTTTGGACCCGGGGTCCCTGTGCTGAGAAGCTCCTAGACCAGGGGAAGATTGATGATAAGGACATTTCTCCGGAGCTAAGAGAGAGAAAGCCTTCCCCTGGAGCTGGCATCCTGAATTCGGACTTTTAGCCTCCTAGACTGTGAGAGAACAGTTTCTCTTTGTTAAAGCCATCCACTTGTGGTATTGCTGTTATAGCAGCACTAGATAACTAAGACGGGGATACCTGCGCTAGTGTGGACTGGAACACACTCCCATCACCCAAAAAGCAGGGGGGTAGGGAATTCCAGAACAGCACATCATGTTTAGGCTTTCCAGCCTGCTGCTTTATGCCTGTGAGGGCTGCTGGGTTCAAGGAACAAGGGACAAGCTTTTTACCCCAAGCTGACAGAGGTGGCCTAGAGTAGGTGCAAGCTTTTGGGTCATAGCTGGGGGTCACATCCCAGCTGGAGAGCTGACACAATTAAACCAACAGGCAACCACTAGGGGTCAGTCATGACCCAAAGATTCTAATGAGGAGTGGGCCTGACCTGCCTCTGGCCAGGGCCTCACTTTCCCCGGAACCAAGCCTCCTCCGAAAGCTGCTCCCCAGCAGAAAAGGGTTACAATTCAAGTAGAAGGCGTAGCTGAAATGCCAACCGTGTAAGTGTGTGTACAGTTTGAAAAAACATATCCGATCTTAAAATCTATATTGAAAAAATGGAAAGAGATACCAATTGTTTTAGAATACACACTACAGAAAATAAAGGTCAAGAGAATCTTCTTGGCAAGTGGGCATCTGAAAGGCAGAGTGATTTTTAGTTGGGGGGGTGTGTTCTTAACTGAGAAAGGGAAAACAAGATTTGTGTTTACTAAAAGTCAGCTGTGGATTAAAAAAACAAAAGCTGAGGTTTTGCATTTACAAAGAGCTCACCATACACTATCAGTGCTTCTCCAACTGTGTGTAAGAATCACCTGGATGCTTGTATAAAGGCAGATTCCTAGGCTCCCTTCTGGAGATTCTGACCCAGTGGGCCTAGGATGAGGCCCAGGAATCTGCACTGGGTGATTCTGGTGTACACTGCCCCCAGACCATTCACATAATAAACCCTGCAACTGGCTCACACAACATCTTTGTTCCCAAGTGTGTAGGCAGGGCATATCATCCCCATGGAACAGATGGGGAAACTGCGACCCAGAGAAGGGAAAGGAATTAGGGTCATTCAGCAAGTGGTGGCAGAGCCAGGACACAAACTTATGTGCAGACACCAACTTGGGTGAGATCTCTGCATCCCTGTAGGAAACTTGTGTGTTTCTCCTACCCCTTCTTCAGCACCTCCTGTAGGCGGTCTCTGTCCAGGGATAAAGAGCCCCCGTTCTCCAAGCCAACTAGGGCTCAGAGGACAAGCTTGGGCAAGAGAAGAGGAGCCGAAAGGCTCTTCAGAGCTCAGGTGGGGAAACTGAAGCCAAGAGAGGGCAATCCTCACCACATCTGGACTCTGACTAGAGAAGGGCTGAGTGGACCTCCCTCCCGGGTGTCAGAGACCGAAGGTTCCTGAGTGACAGGCCCTACTCACCAGCCCAACCCTCAGCCAAGCTGGCTGTCCAGGCTGGCCATCCCCCAGGGTAAGCAGAGGCGGTGGTGCCATAAAGTGTATTTCCTGGAAGATCTGCCCCCTAAACTGCAAGACATTCCAGAGCTGGCGATTTGGGCAATCCCCTTTCCCTCTGGGCTAAGTTTCACCGCCTCTGCAATAGCGGTGTTGGAGGAGACCTCTCGCTAAGGCTGAGGAGAGGGGTTGCTCCCTGGTGTCCACACGGGCAGTTTACCCGCTGCGCTGTGCTCACTCTTCAAGTAAAGTGGCCTCGCCCTGTGGGGATGGGACTCCGAGCCTTCCAGCCTCCCTCTTCGCGCTGGAGGTGAGTGGAGCTGCCTGCAAAGCCAGGGCTACCTAGCCCTGCTGCCCAGGCCAAAGAAAATGGCCCTGGCCGCACAGGAGCGCAGAGAGGAAAGGCGGCCCCCACCGCGAACCTTGCAGACCCACCCACCGTGGCCCGTCCCCACTGCCTCGGCGAGTGGGTTCAGCTCCACCCCTGCGTCCCTCCGGCCGGGACAACCTCGGGCCACTCCCCCACGCAGGGAACCCTCCCTTCCACCTGTGGCCAGTCCAGCCCCGTGCAGCCCAGCCCGGGCGCCCCTCAACCCTTCTCCGAAAAGAACTCACCGCGCCCGTAAAGGGCAACCAGGGAGAAAAGAACCAGGCCGTGGGCAGTCCTCATAGCGAGTGGGAGCCGTGGAGGCAGCCTCGGCAAGCTCAGCTGTCGGACCACCAAGCACCAGCGAGCGGTGACCTGGCTAGTGAGCGCGGGTCCCGGCCTCGCAGGTCTGAAGGCGCGTCGTGCCGGCTCTAGGACCCCGCGGAGAGCCCAGCCTAGCCCCGCAAGGTCTCCAGCTGTGGGCCCCACCCACTCCGGGGTGGGGCGGGGCAGGGGGGACCCCTGGGCGGGGCCGCTTTCTCCGAAGTGGGACAAACTCCTCCCCTGTCGGACTCTCAGTTTTTTCTTTGAGGGTCGCCTGGCTGCGAGCCTTGGTACTTCTTCACTGTCAAGGGCCTCCCAACAGTCCTCAAAGGTAGGTCACAGGACAGCGCCTCGGTTGGGGAAACTGAGGCCTCGAAGGAGGCAGACTGCTGCACAGGTCCCTCCCTTTACTGTTCGGGGAGGTATTACATTCCAGCCCGGCAGTCCCAGGACCTTGCCTACTGACACTTAGAACTCAAAACTGGAGAGGTCTTTCGGAAAATAAATAATAATCTCAAGTTCATACCCATAGGGTTTGCTGAAAGAAAGAGGTCCTTCGAGGAGGAAGCCTGCATGAGAGGGTGCTGTTCTCTGCAGACACTGGAGGAAGGACGCTTAGGAAAAGTGTGGGATTTGGGAGGGTGAAATAGCTCGGATGTCTGTATCCAAGTTGGGAAACGGGGGAAGGGAGCAGAATAAAGGCAGAAGATGGGACCAAAGTGAGCTGGTTGTGTCTGTCCTCTGTCTTGAGCCCCACAACCCGAGCTGACCAGAAGCAGCTTGGGTGACTCGAGGGCGCAAGCACCCCCACCCCTGGCCAGCTGTTGGTCCTCAGTAAGTTGTATATGTAAAAACAAAAGTTGAAATGGCAAATGTTTTGTTATATATGTTTTTACCACAAAAAAAAAAAAAAAGCCAAAATGTAACAACAACAAAAAAGACATAGCCAGGCTGAAAAATAAGATAATCATCTCCATAAACCAAAAATAGAGAAGGGTCAGCGAAAAAGTGGAAGACCCTCAACGAGATGGATTGGCACAGTGGCCGCAACAATGGGCTCAAATATAGCAACCATTGTAAGGATGGTGCGGGACTGGCAGTGTTTCCTTCTGTTCTACACAGGGTCACTATGAGTTGGAACTGACTTGAGGCCACCTAACAAAGACAAAGTGGTCAGGGGGCTGAAGCCTGGGGCCTGATGGACTCTGAAGGCAGTGGCAGGTACTTGGGATAAAGGGGGACTAAAACACTCTTGAGGAGCCCCGGTGGCACAGTGGTTAAGAGCTCTGCTGCTAACCAAAAGGTTGGCGGTTCGAACCCACCCAGTGGCTCCTCAGGAGAAAGACCTGGCGATCTGCTCTCATAAAGATTACAACCTGGGAAACCCTATGGGGCAGTTCTACACTGTTCAATGGGGTTGCTATGAGCTGAAAATCAACTTGTTGGCACATAACAACCACAAAAGACTCTCAGCTAGAAGCTGGGGCTTTGTGTGTACCCCAGTTCTTGAAAGGATGATTGCGGGAGGGGAAGCCTACTACTGATCTGTTTGTGGCCTTAGCTTTATAGGATGTGTATTATGCCCGGTATACCACAGGATGGGAACTTGAAAACGTCATAAAGGCTGGAGGCAAAACTGTAGGACGAGTGAGGTGAGCAAAGGTGGGAAGCTAGGAAAAGAGAGAGGGAGGGAGATGACATAATATCCACTCAAAATAACCTACTTGTGCCACAAAGTAAAGGAAATGCTCAGAGAATAATGGAGACACACTGAAGGGACACAGAAGCCCGCTTGAAGGGGCTCCACTGACCAAATTTGGGACAACTGGAATATTAACATAACTAATGTTTGTTGCTGTTGTTAGCTGGCCTCGAGTCGGTCCAACTCATAACGACCCTATGTACAACAGAATGAAACACTACCCAGTCCTGCACCGTCCTCACAATCGTTGTTACGTTTGAGCCCATTGTTGCAGCCACTGTGTCAATCCATCTTGTTGAAGGTCTTCCTCTTTTTTGCTGACTGGTTCCTCCTGGGAACATGTCCAGAGTATGTGAGACAAAGTCTCAATATCCTCGCTTCTAAGGTGCATTCTAGCTGTACTTCCAAGACAGATTTGTTCATTCTACTGGCAGTCTGTGGTATATTCAATATTTTTGCCAACACGATAATTCAAAGGCATCAATTCTTCTTCAGTCTTGTTCATTGTCCAGCTTTCACATGCATATGAGGCGATTGAAAATACCATGGCTTGGGTCAGGCGCACCTTAGTCCTCAAAGTGACATCTTTGCTTTTTAACACTTTGAAGAGGTCTTTTGCCACAGATTTGCCCAGTGCAATACATTGTTTGATTTCTTGACTGCTGCTTCCATGGATGTTGATTGTGGATCCAAGTAAAATGAAATGCTTGACAAGTTCAGTATTTACTCTGTTTCACATAATGTTGCTTATTGGTCCAGTTGTGAGGATTTTTGTTTTCTTTATGTTGAAGTGTAATCTATACTGACAGCTGTAGTCTTTGATCTTCATCAGTAATAACCCATTGAATAAAATAAGAAACCATGAGCCTATACTGAATTAATGATTTAATTTAAACGTCTAAAGAAAATGCTTGTACCCAAATCCTGCCTCAGGCTCTACTTCTAGGAAAACTCAAATTAATTCCTTTTTTTTTTTAATTGTTGTGCTTTAAGTGTAAGTTTATAGTTCAAGTTAGTCTCTCATACAAAAATTTATATATACATTGTTTTGTGACCTTAGATGCTCTCCCTATACTGTGACAGCACACTCTTTCTTTTCACTCCAGATTTCCCATGTCCATTCAACCAGCTCCTGACCCTCTCTGCCTTCTCATCTCGCCTCTGGACAGGAGCTACCCATTTAGCCTTGTGTATCTACTTGAGCTAAGAAGCACACTCTTCACGAGTATCGTTTTATACCCCATAGTCCAATCTAATCTTTGTCTGAAGAGTTGGCCTTGGAAATGGTTTTAGTTTTGGGCTAACAGAGAGTCCTGGGGCCATGTCTTCAGGGGTCCCTCCAGTCTCCATCAAACCATTAAGTCTGGTCTTTTAACTAGAATTTGAGTTCCGCACCCCACCTTTCTCCTGCTCCATCAAGGACTCTCTGTTGTGTTCCCTGTCAGAGCAGTCATTGTGGTAGCCGGGCACCATCTAGTTCTTCTGGTCTCTGGCTGATGAAGTCTCTGGTTTATGTGGCCCTTTCTGTCTCTTGGGCCAATACTTTCCTTGTGTCTTTGGTGTTCTTCATTCTCCTTTACTCCAGGTGGTTGGGACCAATTGATGCATCTTAGATGGCTGCTTGCAAGCTTTTAAGACCCCAGACGCCACTCACCAAAGTAGGATGCAGAACATTTTCTTAATAAGGTTTGTTATGCCAATTGATATAGATATCCCCTGAAAGCATGGTCCCCAACCCTGCATCCCTGCTACTCTGTCTCTCAAAGTATTTGATTGTATTGAGGAAACTTCTTAGCTTTGGTTTAGTCCAGTTGTGCTGACTTCCCCTGTGGTGTGTGCTATCCTTCCCTTTCCCTAAGATCATTCTTGTCTAGTTTCTAGTTAGTGAACACCCCTCTCCCTCCCTCCCCACCCTCGTAACCATCAAAGAATGTTGTCTTCTGTGTTTAAACCTTTTCTTGAGTTCTTATAATAGTGGTCATATAGAATATTTGTCCTTTTGTGACTAAGTTCACTAAGCATAATACCTTCCAGATTCCTCCATGTTATAAGATGTTTCACGGATTCATCATTGTACTGTATCGTTGCATAGTATTCCATTGTGTGAATATACCATTATTTGTGTATCCATTCATCTGTTGACGGGCACCTAGGTTGTTTCCATCTTTTTTCTATCATGAACAGAACAGTGCTGTAATGAACATGGGTATGCATATATCTATTTGTGTGACAGCTGTTATTTCTCTAGGATATATTCCAAGGTGCGAGATTGCTGGATCGTGTGGTACTTCTATTTCTAGCTTTTTAAGGAAGCGCCAAATCGATTTCCAAAGTGGTTGTACCATTTTACATTCCCAGCAACAGTGTATAAGTAAGTGTTCCTGTCTCTCCATAACCTCTCCAACATTTATTACTTTGTGTTTTTTGGATTAATGCTAGCCTTGTTGGGATGAGAATATCTCATTGTAGTTTTGATTTGCATTTCTCTAATGGCTAATGATCATGAGCTTTTCCTCATGTGTCTGTTAGCCGCCTGAATGTCTTCTTTGGTGAAGTGCCTGTTCATATCCTTTGCCCATTTTTAATTGGGTTGTTTGTCTCTTTGTTATTGAGGTTTTGCAGTATCTTGTAGATTTTAGAGATTAGGCACTGATCAGATTTGTCGTAGCCAAAAATTTGTTCCATCAAATGAATATGTTTTTAAAAATAAGTATGAGATAGGAGGTGGTGGGTAATGGAACTTATCAAGATATCTAGACATAATACAACACCATAGAAATTAAGACAGTGAAGTGTTGTCATGGAAATTGACAAAAAAACTAGTAGAAGAGAGCAGGAAACCATCGGAAGACCCATACACACAGGAAGACAAGATGAGACAGAGGTTGCCTTGTAGATAAGTGGGGCAGGGATGGAATACTCTATAAATGGTGTTGGGACAATTGCTTATCCGTTTGGAAAATAAGTACAATTAGATCCCAAGCTCACATCATACCAAAAATAAATTCCAAGTTGATTAAAGATCTAATTGTGAAAAGCAACACCTTGAAAACTTTTAGGAGGAAATATAGGGGGATATCATTATGCTTGGGGTAGAAAGCAATTTCTTAAAATACTAAAAGTATTCGCCAAAAAGAAAAGCATTGACAGATCTGACTTCACTAAACCTGTTTAAACTTCAATCCAAACAAACATACCACAAACTAAGGGTATTAGTTCCCTAGGGCTGCAGTAACAAAGTACCACAAATCGGGTGGCTTGTAAAAACAGAAATGTATTGTCTTCAGTTCTGAAGGCTAGTAGCCTGAGTTCAGGGTATCGGCAGGCTCACGTTCTCTCCAAAGGCTCTCAGGGAAGATCCTTTCTTGTCCCTCTCCTTTCTGGTAGCCCAGATTTTCCTTGACTTGCAGCTGCAGCATAACTCCATCATCACACGGTTGCTTTCGCTGTCTGTCTCTCTGTGTCTCTTCTCTTTTATAGGACACCATTCAAAGGGAATTAGGACCCACCCTATTGCAGTATGACCTCATGTTAACCGATAACATCTCCAAAAACCCTATTTCCAAACAAGGTCGTGTTCATAGGTACCAGGGATTAGAACTTCCACATATCTTTTTAGCGGACACCATTCAACCCATAAAACTAAGTTTAAAGAGAAACCACAGACTGGGAGAAGATAACTGCAGTTCATATATAATCAGTAAAGGCTATGTATTCATAATATGCAAGAAATTCCTAAACATTAATCATAAAAAAATTCACCCAAGTAAAAAGAAAAGTATGCAAAGGATATAAATAAGTAATTTGTAGAAGAGAAAACTTGAATGACCAACGAACATAGGAAAAGCTGTTTTGTCCCAGTAGGAATGAGGAGAATGCAAATGAGACAACAATGAGAAACTATTTCATAGGATTTATAAAGCCCTGTAGTAGTAAGTGCTGGTGACTGTGTAAGGAGCCCTGGCAGCACAGTGGTTAAGCACTCAGCTGCTAGCTCTGAAGTCATCGGGTTGAACCCACCAGCCACTCCGCAGGAGAAAGATGTGGCAGTCTGCTTCTGTAAAGATTACAGCCTTGGAAACCCTGTGGTGCAGTTCTACTCTGCCTATAGGGTTGCGATGAGTAGGAACTGACTCGATGGCAACAGATCAAGGTAAAGGTGAGGATGTGGAACAGCAGGAACACTCATAAACTACTGCTAGGGATATAAACGGGGACCCCTAGTTTGGAGAGGAATCTCGATCTGGTGCAGAACTGTGACCTCAAAGAGCCTTGCGTCCGATGCCCAGTCCTCCCACTTCTAAGTATGTACCCTAGAGAGACTCACACATTTACACAAGCATAGTCATAGTCTCATTGTGTGTAATAGGGAAAACTGGAGACAACTTGAATGCCCCTCAGTAGGACCATGGAGGAGTAAACTGTGAATTATTCACACAATAGAATATGACCTAAAGCCAAGGTTGGTAACTACCACCCGTGAGCCAGATCTGGCCCAAGGCCTATTTTTGTACAGCTTGGGCACTAATAATAATTTTTTTCCCATTATGAAAGGGTTATGAACTACAACAAGACGGATGTGCAACAGAGATCATACTGGCCTGCAAAGCCTTTGAAATATTTACTCTCTGTCTTGATACAAAAAAAAGTTTTGCTGACCCCTGACCTAAAGCCATGTGTATTAACGTGAATAAATCTTAAAATAAAAATAATGTGAAGCAAAAAAATAAGTTTTGAATAGTATGTACAAATTGCATGTGATGTATTGCATATAGGGACATGTTATTAGGTGCCGTTGAGTCGGTTCTGACTCATAGCTACCCTCTGTACCCCAGAACGGAACACTGCCTGGTCCTGCGCCATGCTCACAATCATTATCATGCTTCAGCCCACTGTTGCAACCACTGTGTCAGTCTACCTCATTGAGGGTCTTCCTCTTTTTCGCTCACTCTCTACCAAGCATGATGCCCTTCTCCAGGGACTGATCCCTCCTGACAGCATGTCCAAAGTATGTAAGACATAGTCTTGCCATCCTTCTGAGGAGCATTCTGATTGTACTTCTTCCAAGACAGATTTGTTCGTTCTTTTGGCAGTCCGTAGTATATTCAGTGTTCTTCGCCAACACCACAATTCAAACACCCCTATGCATTTGTCAGTTTGTCATACTGTGGGGGCTTGCGTGTTGCTGTGATGCTGGAAGCTATGCCACTGGTATTCAGATACCAGCAGGGTCACCCATAGTGGACAGGTTTCAGCGGAGCTTGCAGACTAAGGCAGACTAGGAAAGAGGACCTGGCAGTCTACTTCTGAAAAGAATTAGCCAGTGAAAACCTCAATATAGGGACATACCTATATTAAATACCATTTAAAAACATGCTTTAAGATACCCACATAAGTAACAGAACTGTAAAAGCTACACAGGAATGATAAACTGTAGATTCAGAGTAGTGGTTACCTCTGGGGATGGGAAGGGGAGGAGGAAGGAGCTTGGGGGGGTTCCTGGGGTTTTACTTGTATCTAAAATGTTTTATCTCTCTAAAAAAGACAGGAAGATCGGAAGCAAATATGACTGAAAGTTAATAAGTTCTGACAAAGCTGAGTAGTGGTACCCAGGTGTTCATTACATGATTTCCTATAGGTTTATGTGTGTTTGCAATATTTTATAATTAAAAAAACATTAAAAAAAAGAGTGCCTTTGGGCGAATGTGCCCAGGAGGATGATGACTGTAGAGAATGGCAGTCCCTCCCTGCTGTGTGCCTGGTCCCTCGACTGGCCTGGCCCCAGCTGCTGGCCCAGCAGATATCCGAGGGCCAGACAGACAGGCTGACTGACATCCTGGCCTGGGGCTTTGCCCATGATTGCCAGGTGATGTTTTTGCAGCTGCCTTGGCAGTGGGTGAGGCCAACTGGTTCACACCTGGGGCCCGGGCTGTGGCAGTGCTGGCCTGGGATCTGCCACAAATCTACAGCAGGCCCTCAGGGCCCTGCTTCTCCATTTGTAGAGTGCAATGGTACATTTCATGGTCCCTTGGCATCTCATTCCACCCAGCGCTGTTTTCCTGGGCCCAGAGTTGGTCCTAAGGTCTGTGGCCACTGCCCTGGGCACCAGCCTCTCTGACTAAGGAAGATCAAGGTAATAGGGGCTAAGCAGTGGTGGTCTCCAAAATCCTAGCTCTCAACCGGCATCCTGAACTGCCTTTCCCTGGCTTCCCCGTCAGTGCTGGTCCCCTTTGAGGAAGAGCATTACAGAGGAAGAGACTGCACTGTCTTCCTGCTTCTTAAGAAGCAAACACTGGACACACACACACATTCTCACTTCCGCATCATCCAACCATAGACCTCTAACTGTCCCCTGATTGCTGCCCAAGGAGCCCAGAACTCTATTTGTGGAACTGCAGGCCAGCATTGCTCCTGAGGCCTTTGGGCCAGGTTTGAACACAGCCCCTGTGAGCAGAAGCCCACTGAACTCAACTTACTTTGAAATGCATAAAAAATGAGATAGAGAAAGGAGAAATGGATTGATATATGATAAAGCTAAGTATACTACCAGTTGCTGTTGAGTCAATTCTGACTCATGGGGACCCCATGAGTGTCAGAGAACTGTGCTCCATAGGGTTTTCAATGACTGATTTTTTTTTTTTTCCCAGAAATAGATCACCAGACCCTTTCTTCCAAAGCACCTCTGGGTGGACTTGAACCTCTGACCTTTTGATTAACAGCCAAGCAGTTTAACTGTTTATACCACCCAGGGACTCCAAAAGCAAGTATAGTAAAATGTTAATTGTAGAATCTAGGTGTGGATATTTTGGAGTTCACTATAAAATGCCTTCAGTGTTTTTTTTTTTCGTTTGTTTCCAGTGTGTTTGTAATTCCTTATCAAAGGATTTTTATGATGGCTGCTTTAAAATCCTTGGGGTATAATTCCAACATCTGTATCGTCTTGGTGTTGGTGATTGTTGATTGCCTTTTCTCATTCAAGTTCAAATTTTCCTGGTTCTTGATATGGCAGTGATATAACCGAAAATTTATAGCGATTATATCCTAGACATTTTGAATATTATGAGACTCTGGATCTTATTTAAATCTGTGTTTTAGAAGGCTTCTTCTGACATTATGCCCCAGTGTCGGGAGGAAGGGTACTACTTCATCATTGCCAGGTGAGGGTAGAAGTCTAGGTTCTCCTTTTGGCTTGGTTGATACCACCCTGTTACTACTCCCCATGTGGCCTCCACTGACACTGTGCAGGGGTGAGGAATGGGTAAGGGGACAGTGAATTGGGGGGCCTCATTACAACTGGGCAAGGATGGAAATCCAGGCTCCCCACTCACCCTTTGCTGATGGGACGAGGGTAGGGGGGCTGCAGTTTTTCCATGATGTTTGGCTGGAGTAGAGCAATTATTATCTAAAAATTTTCTGTCTTGCTGGGCTGCCCTTTCCTGGTCCTTTGGCTAGAGAGAGCAGGCTTGTGCTGGGGCTTTTTGGTCTGTGTCCATCGGTGTTTCTGGGTTGCAGGCTTCTCCAGTTCCAGCTCTGGCACAAATTGGGCAAAAAGAAAACCCAAGGAACTCACCACCCTGTCATTCCTCAAGTCCTGAAGTTCTCTCCACCTTCCAGAGTCTTACGTTTGTTTTTATATATCATGTCCAGAGTTTTAGCTGTACTTAGTAAAATAAATAAATAAGAAGTGTGTCTGTTCCATCTTATTCCAAAACCAGAAGTTGTTTCAACTTTTCTTTATGTTTGAAATTTTTTTATAATAAAATGTTAGGGGGGTTACTTTATCAGCACCCAGGACAAAAGAAAGGAAAGCAGACAAACAAATAAAACCATGCCCAAAGCCAAAGCATATCAACCAGAGCAGAGCACACACTACTGGAAATGTGTAACAGGCAGAAGGCAAAAGCTATGAAAAGTCCAATCAAACTCGATGCACTTTGGGGGAGACCAAGTAGAGCCTAAAAGCCTTTGTGACTTTCCCATGTTTGTGACATTGTCTGGTCTCCTTTAGGTCCCTGGGCTGGGGGGCAGGGGGAAGATGAGAGTCCAGAGCTGGTCCAGTCTTGGGAGGGGACGGGGAGGGCTGGCTGCCTTGAGGCACAGAGACAACACCCAAAGCTGCATCGGTGCAAACTGCCTCCCCACAAATGCTAATACTGCAAAGCGCTGTCCCCTGGCATCTCATGCAATTTTCAGAACTACCTCTCAAGTCAGGTTGCCAGATTTAACAAATAAAAATCCAGGACACCCGGTTAAATTTGAATTTCAGATAAACAAATGAATCATTTTTTTTAAATGTATGTCCTCTTAACATAACAGAGAAAACCCATGCCCAAATGGGGTTATAACCAAAGGTATAGGGGTTAGGATTTACAACACATATTTTTAGGGGATACAATTCAATCCATAACAGGAGGGGATCGGTTTGGAGAAAACTACATTATGAAGGGGGCTGTGGCTGTGATCCAGAGGAGTGGGGAGGAGGCCTGAGCATGGAAGGGCTGTGGGGATGGGAGGACCTCTCTCCCACTGTCCCCCATTTCCCAGAAGAGCCTCCCTGAGCTTCTGTGTCCAGGCTAATCACTTTTAAACACTCAGGAGTTGGGTCTGGGTAAAGAGTTTCGGTATTTTTTTTGTCATGTATTTGAAACCTTCACCCTGTCGCTTTGGCACGGGAGTCAGGACTGAGCTCCTGCACCAGCAGCTGCCTCCTCCTGCACTCTGAGCTTTGGCAGGTGGCAGGCCTAGCGGGGCAGGTTCTGGCTCTTGGGAAGATCTCGATCTTCAGGCACTAGACCACAGCAAGGTGGTTCTGGCTTCTCTGGCTACAGTGCTGACTGCCCCAGAGGTCTAAGGTCAGCCTTCTCAGCAACCTTAGCCCCTCTACCACTCCTCACTCCAAACACTTCCCAGATATGCCATCACTTCTCCCTTTCATTCACACAACAGATATTTATTGAGCATTATAGCAGTTCAATTTGGGTTTGACTATGAATAACAGAACCCAAAATAATAGTGATTTAGACAAGATAGACGTCTACATCACTCTCACATAGAAGCTTAGAGATTGCCAACACAGGACTGATATGGTGACTCTGTTTCATGGACTCCCAGGGAATCCATGCTCCTTCCAGCTTTCTGCTCTATCATCCTAAGGCTGTGGTCCTTGTCTGTATGTTTCAATATGGCTGCTAGAGTTCAAGCCGTTGTGTCCACATTCCAGGCAGCCAGAAGGAGTAAAAGAGTCAAGAAGAAAGCACTAAGAGCACAGGCCAGATGTCTTTTAAGAAGGTTTCTTGGGAACTGCCACACAACACTTCTGCTTACATCTCATTGAGCAGATCTTAGTCATACCTAGCTGCAAGGGAGCCTGAGAAATGTAGTCTTTGTTCTGGTGGCCATGGTCCAGCAGATAACCAGGGCTTCTACTACAATGGAAGTAGGGGAGAGTGGATATTGGGTGACAGTAACAGACTATGCCACAGCATCTATTTTGTGCCAAGCACTATTCTTGGTGCTGAGAATAAAGTGGTGGCCAAGCAGAGTCTCTACTCTTATAGAACTAGCAGTCTAGTGGAAGAGACACACATTGAACAAATAAACACAAATTTAAAAAAAAAAAAAAAGATTGACAAATTAAGATGAGGAAAACTACAAGATACTGTGAAAGGGAATAATAGGGTGTGTGTATGGATGTGGGAGAATCCAAGGTGGGAACAGCTTCAAGTATTCATGCCTCTGAGGCTTTGCAAGTGCAGTTCCCTCTGCCTGGATGCCTTTCCTTGTCTTTGCTTCCCCCTCATCCTTGTGTCAGCTTGGTTAAGCTGGAACTACATTTTCCAGAATCCCCTTCTCTCTTTGGGTTAGAGTTGGCCAAAAGAGGCATTTGTGATCGATCTAGAAGGCTGAAGTGAAGGAGCAGCCTTCACTATCTGAAGGTGCCGCGGTTGTATGTAGTAACAGACATAGGCATGCCATAGGTTCCTGTTTGTCCTCCCCACTCTCGTCTGCTCCGTATCCAGCTCTTCTTCCTGACTGCTGACCCCGCTGACCAACAATGGCCCCAGACCCACCACCAGATGCTTAGTGACTGACCCAGCGATACTGGTGTTGTGGTAGCTTTAGTGAGGCACAACTTCCATAGACCTCTCCAGGAACCTCCCCTTCCTGGGCCCACTTGGGTGGGCGGACATGTTTTAGCTTCTCAGATGGACCAATTAGTGACCCTTCTCTGATCTACTCCTGAAGCTCTACTTCCGCAACCCCTCCCAAAACTGTGTAAAGCCTAATTCTTGGAATAAATCCCTTAGCCCATAACTCATGGTGGTTCTGCTGGCTTAAATGGCAAGTGCCCTGCCAGAGGTGGGAACACAGAGAATGACTATACTCCCTCTCTGGGAAGCCATCCCTTCTCACTCAGCCCCTCCAGGGTGAGACTCGCTTCATTCTGCCTCTTAGCAGAATTACTTGTTAAATGGGTAAAGTTTGCCCCACACTAGCCTGAAAGTGTTCCTGGGGCAAGGTGGGGTCTTTGATCCTCATTTCTGAGGGCAAGTGGGGAGGAAGCTACAATGTACTGGGAGCCTCCTAGGTGCTAGCTACTTCATAATTATCTCATTTATCCTCACCACAAGGTATTGCCCCTGTTTTACAGTGGACAACACTGAAAGGAAGAGAAGTTGGAAGCTAGAGTTTGAACCCAGGACTATCAGGCTCCAAAGCCCAGGGGCCTTTCACTTGCCCTCAGCTGGGTCAGAAGGTGGAGCAGTGATCTCCATCCATATCTGGCCTCTGCTGGCTCTCCTGGCATTTGCTCCCTGGCCCTCCAGCTCTCTGCTCCCCTCTTCTCCTCTGCCTGCTCCCTCTCTCCTGTGAGCACAGCTGAACAGATCAGCTCACCAGGATGCTCGTCAGCTCATCAGCGTCTGAGGCGCACAGCAGCTGAGGCTGCCCAGCCAGCAGCATTGGTGGCTCTGTCAGTGGGGACTGGAGAAGGCCCTGCAGCTGAGACTCGGGGACACTAGTCAGGGCTGACTCATACCCAAGACCTTGGGGGAGTGCAGCCACCTGACCTGAGGGGCTTGAGACAAGGCAGCTGGTCCCCTCTCCTCTGGCTGGTCCCACCCCAGGCACAGCTGAGGTTCACCATCTGGGTTGGGCAGACGTCTCAGTGCCTAGTGCTAGCCTAACACCTTGCTCAGTCTTAAAAAAATCCTACCCTGTCACTTAGCAAGCTTTCTCCATGATGCTTCCAACCCCAAGACTCCATGTGTCTTGGTTATCTAGTGTTGCCATAACAGAAATACCACAAGTGGGTGGTTTTAACAAACAGAAATTTATTTTCTAACTATTTAGGAGGCTAGAAGTCCGAATTCAGGGTGCCGGCTCTAGGGGGAGAATTTCTCACTCTGTCGGCTCTGGAAGATGTCTTTTCAGCTTCTGTTCCTCAGTTCCTTGGTGATCTTCATGTGACCTGGCATCTGTCTTCCCCCATCTCTGCTTGCTTCTCCGTGCCTAATCTGCTCATTTTAGATTTCAAAGGTGTGACTTAAGACACACCCAACAACACTATGTCCTCATTAACATAACAAAGAAAACCTTATTCCCAAATAGGATTACATTCACAAGTATAGGGGTTAGAATTGGCAACATATATTTTGGGAGGACACAATTCAATCCATAACACCATGGCTTTGAAAATTGTAGGTGGTAGTTAAGGCTTTGAGGTAGACAAATGAGGGTTCCCATCCTGGCTGCCATTTTGGAGCTACATTTGGACCAGTTCCTTTCTCCTTTTTCTCATCTATAGGGCTGTCCTGATGATTAAATGAGGTAATGTTGGTAAAGTATGTAGCACAGTGATTGGCTTTTAGTACAAACTCTGAATACTCAGCACTAGGGCTAGTTGTTGTGGCATGATGGAGGGGGCGTGGATTTTGGGTCTGATCAGCCTGGGTTCGAATCCAGGCTTGACTGCTTAGTAGCTATGGTGAGCAAATTACCTGATTTTTCTTTCTTTCTTTTGTTGTGCATTAGGTGAAAGTTTACAGAGCAAATTAGATTTCCATTCAATAGTTTGTACATAAAGTGTTTCATGGCTTTGGTGTTATTCTCCACAATGTGTCAGCACTCTCCCCATTTCCGCCCTGGGTTCCTCATTTCTTTCATCCTGATTTTCTACCTCTTCTTGTTTTCTCATCTTTGCTTCTGGGCAAATTTTGCCCTTTTGATCTCATATAATTGATTGCTCTAAGGAGCACATTCCTCTCAGGTGTTATTGTTTATCTTATGGGCTTGTCTATTGTTTGGCTAGAAGGTGATCTCTGGAAATAGCTTCAGTTCCAGGTCAGAAGTGTGTCTGTCTTAGGGCCATAGTCTCAGGAGTTCCTCCAGTCTCTGTCAGACCAGTAAGTCTGGTCTTTTTTTGTGAATTTGATTTTTTTTATTCTACATTTTTCTCCCGCTCTGTCCAGGAACCTCTGTTGTGATCCCAGTCAGAGCAATTGGTAGTGGTAGCTGGGCAATATCTAGTTCTTCTGGTCTCAGGGTCATGTAGACTGTGGTTTCTGTGGTCCATTAGTCCTTTGGACTGGTTGCTCCCTTGAGTCTTTGGGTTTCTTCACTCTTCTTTGCTCTGGATGGGAAGATACCAATAGCTGTATCTTAGATGGCCACTTGCAAGCTTTTAAGACCCCAGACACTACTCACCAAAGTAGGATGCAGGACATTGTCTTTATGAACTATGTTGTGCCAATTGACATAGATGTCCCCCGAGTCTATGGTCCTTTGCCTTTGAGCCTAGAAACTTCATCCCGTGAGATGTTTGGTTATGTCTAAGAGGTTTCCTTGACAGTACCCCTGGTATATTCTTTTGTCTATATTAATATATAAGGATCACCTACAGTTATGTAGAAATATCCACCATCAAACCTGTATCTTTTGGTGAGTATGCTCCCTTACACCCTCCCACACCTCTTGCCATATCTGTCTACCTATGTATTCATTCATAGATTATTGTTTGTTAACACTATCGTTTCGGGATTGTCTATGCTATGGTGGTTATTATAGTTGCCCTTTATTCTTGCATTCCTCTCAGTGTCCTCTCTTGCCTTGGTCAAGTTGTGCTGAATTCTCCCATATTGTGTATTGCCTTCCCCTTCACCAATATTAACATGTGTCTTTTATCTATTTGGTAATTTTCCTACCTCCCCTGGTAACCTTCAAAAAGACAATTACAGACCAATATCCCTCATGAATGTAGACACAAAAATTCCCAACAAAATTTTAGCCAATAGAATTCAACAACGTATCAAAAAAATAATACATCAGGACCAAGTGGGATTCATACCAGGTATGCATGGATGTTTCAACATTAGAAAACCAATCAACACAATCCACTACATAAAGAAAACAAAAGAATCACACAATCATTTCAGTCGATGCAGAAAAGGCATTTGATAAAGTCCAACACCCACTCCTGATAAAAGCTCTCAGCAAAATAGGAATAGAAGGGAAATTCTTCAGCATAATGAAGGACATTTATACAAAACCAACAGCCAAAATTTTTTTCAACAGAGAGAGACTGAAAGCATTCCCCTTGAGAATGGGAACCAGACAAGCATGCCCTTTATCACCACTCTTATTCGATATTGTACTGGAAGTCCTAACTAGAGCAATAAAGGAAGAAAAGGAAATAAAGGGCATACGAATTGGTAAGGAAGAAGTAAAACTATCCCTATTTGCAGACAAAATGATTCTATACATAAAAAATCCCAAAAATTCCACAAGGCTACTGGAACTAGTAGAAGGACTCAGCAAAGTAGCGGGATACAAAATCAACATACAAAAATCATTTGGATTCCTGTATACCAACAAAGAGAGCTTCCAAAAGGAAATTAGCCAAACAACACCATTTACAAATAGCCCCCCCCCAAAAAAAAGATAAATACTTCAGAATAAATCTAATGAGGGATGTAAAAGACCTAAACAAGGAAAACTACAAAACACTTTTGCAAGAAACAAAAAGAGACCTACATAAATGGAAAAACATACCATGCTCGTGAATAAGAAGTCTCAACGTTGTAAAAATGTCAATACTACCCAAAGCCATCTACAGATAAAATGCAATCCTAATCCAGATTCCAACAGTGTTCTTTAACAAGATGGAAAAACTAATCATCAACTTTATATGGAAAGGAAAGAGGCCCCGGGTTAGTAAAGCATTATTGAAGAAGAACAACAAAGTAAGAGGCCTCACACTACCTGACCTCAGAACCTACTATACAGCCATGGTAGTCAGAATAACCTGGTTCTGATTCAACAACAGACACACAGACCAATGGAATACAATTGAGAACCCAGACGTAAATCCACCCACCTATGGACAGGTGATCTTTGACGAAGGGCCAAAGTCTATGAAATGGGAAAGAGACAGTCTCCTCAACAAATGGTGCTGACAAAACTGGGTATCTATCTGCAGAAAAATGAAACAGGACCCACGCTTCCCACCATATAGAAAAACTAACTCAGAATGGATCAAACACCTAAATATAAAACCTAAAACCAAGATCATGCAGGAAAATAGAGGGACAACGCTAGCGGCCCTAATATATTGCATAAATAGAATACCAAATATAAAAATGCACACACAGCAGATGAACTAGATAAATGACACCTCCTAAAAATTAGACACTTATGCTCAACAGAAAACTTCTCCAAAAAAGTAAAAAGAGAACCTACAGATTGGGAAAAAAATTTTGGCTATGACATATCCGACAAGGGTCTAATCTCTAAAATTTATAGGAAACTTCAACACCTCAACAATAAAAAGACAAACAATCCGATTAAAAAATGGACAAAGGATAGGAACAGACAATTCACCAAAGAAGACATCCAGACAGCTAAACGTGAAGAAATACTCATGATCATTAGCAATTCCAAAAAACCCATTGCCCTCAAGTTGATTCCGACTCATAGTGACCCAATGGGACAGAGTAGAATCACCCCATAGGGTTTCCAGGGAGCGGCTGGTGGATTTGAACTGCCGACCTTTTGGTTAGCAGCCGAATACTTAACCACCGCACCACCAGGGCTCCAAATTAGAGAGATGCAAATTAAAACTGCAATGAGATACCATCTCACCCCGACATTACTGGCACTAATCAAAAAAACAGAAAACAAATGTTGGTGAGGTGACCTCACTTTTCTGAGCCTTGGTTTTTTCATCTGTAAAAAGGGGTGATGATAGTACCCCCCCCCCATAGTGCCAATCTGAGTATTAAATCGTGTAATGAATGTGAAACATTTGACAGATAGCATATTGCCTCTTCCTTCCCCCTATCCTATCTTCTTTATAGCAGCTGGGCATTCAGTAAGTGCTTAATAGTTGAACAGTCCTTCTACAGTTTGTTCCTGACTTTTGCTTCTTCACATGGCCATCTTCCCTCTGTGTCTGTTTCTTCTCTTGTTACAAGGACATTAGTCATATTGGATTAAGAGCCCATCCTACTCTAGTATGATCTCATCTTAACTAATTGCATCTTATTTTCAAATAAGAACACATTCTGAGGTCCTGGGAAGGACATGAATTTGGGGGGAAATGGTCTAACCCAGTGTTATCACCCTCTGACACCCAAAAATCAGAGTCATAAGCTAATGATGTGGAGTTGGGTCAGAGTTCAGAGGGACGCAGGAAAATAAGCTTTTCCAACCCCTGGCTTTAAAGTGTCCCCCCTACCTTGTCTTCAATGACCTCTTTTGTCTTTACTCCTTATCAGAGGTATCTGGGCATTCAGGGCTCTCCTCCTGTGTCCCCTCCAGGAAGCCTGCCCTGATTGCTCCCAATCCTTATGGTCTCAACTCTGAACCAGTAAACCAGTTACTATTGAGTCACTTTCGGCCCATGGAGAATCCACATGTGCTCCATAGTGTTTTCAATGGCTGATTTTTCGGAAGTGTGTCGACAGGCCTCTGGGTGTACTCAAAGCACTAATCTTTTAGTTAGCAGCTGAACGCATTAACCGTGTGTACCACCCAGGGATTCAGCTCTGAAGGACTGCCTTACTCAATATTAGATTCTGCATATCATGCTCCATCTTGTTCCCCAGGTGTCCCTTGATGCCCAGGCAAAGGCAGGCGGCTTCTGGTAGAGAGGCTGTGCTGGGTGCGCTGGGGGCTGCTGTAGTCCCTGCTGATGCTGAGACTCTAGCCAGATCCTGTGTCTCCAGCAGTGCTGCAAGCAGGGCAGCTGGGCAGGCCAGGTGCTGCATGATTTCTTCTCTCTTATGACAGCCGTGGAGGATCTCTCAGCTGCCAGGAGTACAGGAAGCTGCCTGCCTCCAGCAGCTAGCATCTCCAGGCTCTGCCTCAGCTTTCAAAAAGAGGCCATGCTCTTCCTGGGCAATCCCAGCCAACAACTGAGCACAGCAAGAGTACAAGGGCCTGACCACTTTTGCCCAACATGGAGCTCCAGAGCCTCCTGTTGGGTTGGCTGAAACTTTGTGAGATCTCCATTGAAGTCTGAAGGCTTCCCCTGCCCGGTCCTGCCTCCTCTCAGTTTATCTTTCACACTCATTACCCTCTTCCCCCAAAGCCTCTTCCAATACTAATTACACCTCTGCATCTGCTTCCCAGAGGCCCCAGCCCATGCCTCTGGTATATCTGGCACAGCACAGCATGGTGTATGGAGTCCCTGGGTAGTGTAAATTGTTAACGTTCTTGGCTACTAACCAAAAAGTGGATGGTTCAAGTCCACCCAGAGATGCCTCAGAAGAAAGGCCTGGTGATCTACTTCTAAAAACTCAGCCACTGAACAAGGAGCACAGTTCTACTCTGACACACGTGGGATCATCATGAGTCAGAATCGACTCGGCAGCAGCTGGTTGGCTACAGCACGGTGTAATGAATGGACTGAAATGGGCTTCTGAGTGGGCTGCTGAGTCGCGGAAGCTTGAACTCTAGACCCTTGAAAAAAGGGACCGAGGATCTGTCTATTCCAATTTCCTCTTTCACTCATTCATTTAACAAGTAGAACCAGTTTCATGCCAGGGCTTTGCTTCAGATGTAGATGAAGATAGGGTCCTTGCTCTGGGTGAGCTTGTGGGGGAGAGAGATAAGCAGACTAATGCTCAGCCAGGGTTTTGGCACACTACTGAGAAAGATTCCAAGGAAATTGGGGTCCTGTTTCTGGGTGCTCAGTTAAGAGGCTGATTATTTCAAAATCTGCCTTGCCAGGGCCTGGTTTCCTTTGTGTCTTTTGCCAGAAGCCTTTATATTGGTGAACACCTTAACTAATAACAGTGATAACAACGAAGAACACTTATTCAGTGCTGTCCACACGCTGGGCGTTATGTTGAGAGCATCAAGTAAAGCCTTGATTAGGAGATACTGTGTAGGTTGGTGATAAACACACAGGCATGGGGTCAGGCTTATTAGCTATGTGACCTTTGACAAGCTATTTCACCTCTCTGGGCCTTATATTTTTCATCTGTTAAATAGAGAAATCAAGAGTATCTTCCTTATGATTGCTTTAAAAAATAAGCAAGATAATATTTATGAAGTCCTAATAGTCGTAGCACATAATAAGTGTTCAATAAATGCAAATATTTTTATTGTTCCTATTATGCCAGATGATCACAAAAAGGCCTATGAGGGAGGTGTTGTTATTATTATATACATTTCTTTTAAGATGTAGAAACTGTAATTTAGAGAGATTTAAAAACTTTCACTAGTACCAAATGGTCTTGATTACTGTAGCTGTAAGAAACAGTCTTGAAATCAGATGGGATAAGTCCCCTACCTTTATTCTTATTTTTTTTAAATTGCTTTGATCATTTTAGGTCGTTTGCGTTTCCATATGCATTTTAGAATCAGCTTTTTATTTATATATGAAAATAAATGCCTGCTGGGATTTTTTTGGGGATTGTGTTGAATCTATAGATCAATTAGGGGAGAATTGCCATATTCTCAATATTGTATCTCATAATTCAGAACGTGCCATATCTCACCATTTATTTATGTCTTTAATTTCAGCAAAGTTTTATAGTTTTCAGTTTAGAGGTTTTAGACATCTTTTGATGGATTTATTCCTGGGTATTTTATAATTTTGTGTGCTACTTTCAATGGGATTTTTTAATTCTCACTTTCAAAGTATTTGCTGCTAAAAACTTTTATGGTGAACTCTTCTTCCTTTCACAATGGAGATATCGGGACCACCCAGATATAGGGGAGATTTTTGCACTATATTTGGGCAAGTACTGTAGACTATAACCTGCCAAAAGGCTGAAAGAAGAGTAGAATGGCTGATGGGACTCCAAAAAAGAGTACTAGAAGCTTCCTCCTTCTGTCTTCCCTTGATTATGCCCATAACTTTTTATTATGGGGTGTAGGTTGTTATGGTGATGGAGGTTGGGAGAGTCCTGCAATGGGAGGAAACTGGAGGTCCTGGGTCCTCTTCTTATTCTACACTCTCTCCCTAGTGTCACTTGCAACTGTGGCTTCAAATGTCTTGTATACACTGGAGACCTGACATCTCCTCTAAGCTTCAGACATGTAGTGCCTCTCACAGATCCCTTGAACTCAGCATCTCTAGATCTGAACTCACAAACCTGTTTCTTATCCAATGTTTCCTTTTGCTGCAAACGGCAATCTCCCACCACCAGTTTCATAATACCCAATAGTGCTGGCATACTATTGGTATACTATTGGCATACTATTGGTATATTGGGTGGTAAAACCAAATGAACCCCATTGCTGTTGAGTCCATTCCGACTCACAGCGAGCCTCTAGGACAGAGCAGAACTGCCCCATAGGGTTTCCAAGGAGTGGCTGGTGGATTCAAACTGCTGACGTTTTGGTTAGCTGTCGTAGCTCTTAGCCACTGCGCCAATAGGGCTCCTATTGGGTAGTAAATAACCAATAAATACTTGTTGAATAGATGAATGTAAAAAGAGTTATAGTGTGGAAAGTGTACTTACCTTATATAAGCTTTGAGAAAAATTAACTCCTTTGACCTGGGATATCCCATGCCTCTTTCCATAATGCTAGAGGCATCAAGATTTAAATAAAGTTCCCTAAGACTCTGCATCCCAGAGCAGGTTCTTTCTCCTTGTGTTTCTTTAGTACCTCACAGCTACAGCAGGAAGGGGATAAGGCATTTCTGGTACTGAGGGCACATTATTCCTCACAATGACTGTCACTTATTCATTTCTATATCATCTGTGCCCTGGCTCAGTCCTAGAATGCAGAAGATACTCAATGTTTGAATGAGTGAATGAATGAATAAATCAACTCTATGATCTAAGTACTCTTATAGATGGTGAAACTGGAGATCAGAGACTGCCCAACAGCAAGCAGCAAAGCTGGGATGCAAGCCCAGTAATCCTGGTTCCCAGTCCAGTGGTCCCTCCACTGCATCCAGAAAGTTGTGACAACTGAGTACAGGTTTCATTTAATTTCCCTTCCGACTAATAGTTCTTAAGTGCTTCCGCAAGCCAGCCTTGATGACCGGATGAATCAAGATTGGATGAAGCTATTACTGTCCTCTTGAGAGCACATAAGGTCAGCCACAACACTTTGGAGGAAAAATATGCCCTTCTCCTAGGATCCTGACTTGAACCAGCTCTTGGTCATGTACAGCAGTGGTCCCCAAATAAAGATTCCCAGAGCACTCCCCTAGAATTTCTAATTCAGCCATCTGGAGGTGATACCTAGGAATCTATATTTTTACCCCTGCTCTGGGCTGATTTGGGAACCTCTGAAAACAGTCCAACAGAAAGGCTCTAGACAGAGTCCTCATGAGGGCGAAGAGTAAGCCTGTCTTCAGTCCTTTGTGCACTAACATTTACTGAGCACTTCCTATGTGCCAGTCACTGTTCTGAGTCCTAGGAGTACAGCAGTGAGCAAAATAAAGTCTTCATTCTCATTCATTCTGTGGGGTATGTGTGAGGGGTACAGACAATGAATAAGTAAAGAAATAAATGTCCAAGGTAACTTCAGATTATGGTGGTGTATTAGTTTCCTAGGACTAATGTAGCAAAGTACCACAAACTGGGTGATTTATAAAAACAGAAATTTATTGTCTGACAGTTCTGGAGGCTAGAAGTCCAAAATCAGGGTGTCAGCCATGTTGATTCCTTCTGAGGGCTCTGAGGGAGAATCTGTTCCATGCCTCTCTCCTAGCTTCTGGTGGCTCCCAGCAATCCTTGGTGTTCCTTGGCAGGTAAATCACTCCAATCTCTGCCTCTGTCTTCATGTGGCTGTCTTCTCACTGTGTCTCTTCTCTTTTATAAGGACACACTCATAATGGATTAGGACCCACACTATTACAGTATGACCTCATGTTACTGATAACATTTAAGACCCTATTTCCAAACAAGGTCACATTCATAGGTGTGGGAAAGGGGTGGTTAGGACTTCAACATATCATTTTGGGGGGGCACAGTTCAATCCATAACAGCTGATGAGGCTCTGAAGAAAATGGAACAGAGCGATGTGATACAAAGGGACAGGGAAAGGGGCTACTCTGGCTCTGTGAGGAGGTTGCATTTGAGCTGAGACTAAATGACCAGAAGGAGCCAACTATACGGAGATGTGGGGGAAAGGTATTCCAAGCAGAGGGAATAGCAGATGACAAAGTATTTTCAGAAGAGTAGGCTTGGCCTGGGTGTCTGGTGCGGAGTGAGAAAAGGGGGAGGATAGTTGAACCTGTGTTACACAGAACAAGTGGGAACCATGTCACTTAAGGCCTTAGAATTAGGCAAAGGGGGTTAGATTTTCTTCCAGAAGTGACATGATGTGATTATTTTAATCAGCTCGCCCTGTCTGCTAGGTGAAGACAAGAGTATAGCAGTCCAGAATGGAAGCATGGGGGGACCAGTTAGGAAACTCATAGGAGTCTAAACTAGAGATCTTGGTGGCTTGGGCCTAGGTGGTAAAGGTGGAGATGGAAATGGACAGATTGGAACTACAGCTTGCTGGAGGGTGGAATGTGTTTGTGTGTGGTGGGGCAATGGACAGATTGGAACTACAGCTTACTGGAGGGTGGAATGTGTTTGTGTGTGGTGGGGCAGGGGATGAGGATAGGGAAGAGTCAAGGATGACTCCTAGATTTGGGCTTGAATAACTGGATGATGGTGGATCACTTCCCAAAATAGGAGAACCAGGGGAGGAACAGGTTTTCATAGCCACCATACCTATAGCGCCTAGCTTAGTGTCAGATACATAGTAGGTGCTCAGTAAATATTCATTGATGAGTTAATTCGTGACCTTCTTTTTATCCTGGACTCAAACAATATAATATCCTCCTGACTTGGAAAGACACTTGTTGGCAGTACTGTAGAATTATTGTTATCCTTTCGAAGGAATACCTACTGTGGGTGCAGCACTCTCCTAGGCATTTGACAGACATCTATGAGTCTGTGAGGTAGGCATGTGGTTGTTGTTAGCTGTGGTCTAGTTGGCCCACAACTCATGGGGACGCCATGCACAACAGGATCAGTCCGCTATGATCCACAGGGTTTTCGTTGCCTGATATTCAGAAGTGGATACCCTACCGCCATTTCCCAGGTGAGTCAGCTGAGACTCAAAAAAGGACCCCAAGTCACAGCCTGCAATTGGAAGGAACCCCAGTGTGTGTCACACTGACCTCCTGCTTGTCCCTCAATCCACACAGCTGTCAATGCAGAAAATAGGCTTGTTCCTGATGAAACTGGTGTCTGGTAAAAGCTTTGGTTCTTCTGTGTCTCACTTTTGGACTGACCTGGGCCCGCACTCAGCTCCTAGCCCCGCCCTGGCATCAGGTTGTCTCAGGAGACAGGCTGCCTGAGTGGGTCCTTTCCTCAGCTGTTACTGTCAGCTCCACTACAGGGGCTCGAGTGAGTGGAGATCCCTGGCACACTGCCCACCCTTAACCTCCC
>NW_004444122.1:318782-319714 GCF_000243295.1 Trichechus manatus latirostris | reverse complement strand
GGGAGGGCTGATTAAAACACAGATTGCTGGGTCCCACCTCCAGAGTTTATGATTTAGTAGGTGGGGCCCGTTTCTAAGAATTTCTCTGGTGATGCTGATGCTCCTGGTCCAGGGGCCACACTTTGAGAACCACTGATTTACAATACTCACATAGAAATTATTTCCTAGTCTAGGAAATGCTAACAGGTTCTTTGAAATGTTGACAGGTTTTGTAAGAGAAGAAAGGAGCATGAGGATTGCTTCTTTGCCTTTTGGCTAAGACAAAGTGTAGAAAAGAGCGTGGTGGTTAAATGAATTAGGGAAATGCTGGGTTAAAGAAGTTAAGATATTTCTTTTGAGAAATTGGCGTAACTTACTGTCTCCAAATAAACAACTTACTCTCTACATCCACCTGACTCTCCTACTCCAGGAAATTCTTACCCAGAAAAATGAAATTGCAAATAATTTTATTGTTCATCCAAAAACTTCCTGAAAATCCACTAATCCAAATACTAGGTGATTTAGTTTGCCATCATTAGAGTAAATACAAATTTCTCAGGAAAAGAGATAGCTTCAAAAGACTGTTTACTCTTTCGTCTGGAAACCCTCACCTTGCTGTGTCCACCAATCCTCAGCTATTATGTCACAAACGTGACCAATCCTAATCAAGCTCTGCGTCAAAATAGCCACCTCAATCCAGATTCCCCAAACGTCATAAATATCCTGCCTTTGCCCTACCCCTTCCGAAAAGCTACTAAGACTGTCTTACTAGTAATCTCCTGGTGAGCACTAAACTAGACTACTTTATCCATAGGTTATTTTGGTGACATTTTGGGTAAGCCAGCATTCAACAATCTATTACCTTGACTTCTTACACTGGGTTTAGATTCCTCTTAATATCTGTCTTATTCCCAGTGCCTAGCACAGTGCCTGGAAAATAGTAGACATTCAAT
>NW_004444122.1:317506-318554 GCF_000243295.1 Trichechus manatus latirostris | reverse complement strand
TTCAGTAACGTTGATTACGTTCTTCCAGTTGTGCTGCTATTCTCACTAACCTTTCCCAAATTATTCCATCACCATTGTCTTCAACTCACTGTCCTCTGGCTTCCCATTAAACCTTTTGAGTTGCTGTTGGCAGTTTGATCTCACATAGATACTTCTTTTTATTGTTGTTGTTGTTGTACTTTAGATGAAGGTTTACAGAACAAAATAGTTTCTCATTAAATGGTTAGGACACATATTGCCCTACGACAATGGTTAACAACCCCATGACCTCAGCCTCGTACTTACTCAACCTTGGGTTCTCTATCACCAGCTTTCCTGTTCCCTCCTGCCTTCTAGTCCTTGTCCCTGGACTGCTGTGCCTCATTAGTCCTGAGTTTCTAATTTCTAACAAGTTTGCAGGTGATATGGATGGTGCTGGGCCAGTGGCCACCGTTTATATAGAGCTGTAGGGGTGCGAGTGGGGTGGGGGAGACAGAGGAGGAAAATGGAGGGGTTTGAGCTCTGGGTAGCTGTGGTGTGGAGTCTTTGGAAGAAAGTGGCTCATCCTCACTTTATTTCTCTCTCTTTCCGGCTCTCTTCATCTTTTTCTTTCTCTGAGAAGTGTCATTGGTAACCTCTCTCTCCCCCAGCAGTAGTAGAAGCAGAGTTAACCACAGACCCTAGGGTGCTGGCAGGCAAGCTCCATCGTTCTCCTTGCAGTCCCAGTGACTAGAACTCCAGGTCCCATGCTGGAGTCGGTGCCAGGTATGGTGGTTCTGCAGCTACTCCCCAACTCGCCCATCCCTGCCTGGGGAGATGGCATGTCAGGGAGAGGTGAGTGAGAAGCCCTTTCTACTTTCTGGAACTCCTGGCCTGCCCACAGGGCCAAGGAGTTAATTGGGGTGGGGAGAGGAAGTGGCTTCTTCCTGGAGCCCTGCTGGCATAGTGGTTAAGAGCCCAGCTGCTAACCAAAAGGTCAGTAGTTCAAATCTACCAGCCTCTCCTTGGAAACCCCATGGGGCAGTTCTACTCTGTCCTATAGGGTTTCCATGAGTCGAAATCAACTTGA
>NW_004444122.1:298118-306195 GCF_000243295.1 Trichechus manatus latirostris | reverse complement strand
TATCACCTTGACTTCCTCTCAATATGAAAGATCTATGTCAACATTTTTCTTCCCTCTTTTTTTATTTTAATGTTGTCGTCTTTTACATATTGACGTCTCTGTTTCTCTGTTTTCAGCATTTTAACTTTGATTTATTTTTGTGACTTCCCTGTCTGGGTTTATATCTGGTTGCTCTGTCCTGTGTTCTGGTCTTGGGTTTTTATCTGATGTTATTGATTTTCTAACCAGAGGACTCCCTTTAGTATTTCTTGTGATTTTCATCTGGTTTTTGAAAATTCCCTAAACTTCCGTTTATCTGGAAATGCCCTAATTTTACCATCTTATTTGAGAGACAGTTTTGCTGGATATATAATTCTTGGCTGGCAATTTTTTTCCTTCAAGGCTTTATATACATCATCCCACTGCCTTCTTGCCTGCACAGTTTCCACTGAGTAGTTTGAGCTTAGTCTTATTGACTCTCCTTTGTAGATGACTTTTCATTTATCCCTATCCACTCTTAAAATTGTCTCTTTATTTTTGGTTTTGGCAAGTTTGATTGTAATATGTCTTGGTGACTTTCTTCGGGTTCTACCTTGTGTGGGGTTCGATGAGCATCTTGGATAGATATCTTCTCGTCTTTCACGACATCAGGGAAGTCTTCTGCCAACAAGTCTTCAACAATTCTCTCTGTATTTTCTGTTATCCTCCCCTGTTCTGGGACTCCAATCACTCGTAGGTTATTCCTCTTGATAGATTCCCACATAATTCTTAGGGTTTCTTCATTTTTTTAAATTCTTTTATCTGAGTTTTCCTCAAATAAGTTGGTGTCAAGTGCTTTATCTTCAATGTCACTAATTCTAACTTCCATTGCCTCAGTTTTTCTCCTGTGACTTTCTATTGAGTTGTCTAATTCTGAAATTTTTTTGTTAATCTTCTGGATTTCTGTTTGTTGTCTCTCTGTGGATTCTTGCAACCTGTTAAATTTGTCGTTGTGCTCTTCTATAATCTTCTTAAGTTCCTCCATTGCTTTGTCTGTGTGCTCCTTGGCTTCTTCGGCATTTTTAATGATCTCCTTCCTGATATCTTGAAGAGTTCTGTATATTAATCTTCTGTATTCTACCTCCAGTAATTCCAAGAAGTTCCCTTCCTCTGGAAAATTTCTTCATTCTTTGTTTTAGGAGCTTGCTGAAGCTGTCATGGTCTGCCTCTTTATGTGATTTGATATTGACTTTTGTCTCCGAGCCATCAGTAAGTTATTATATTTATTTATTTATTGTACGTTTGCTTACTGTGTCCTGGCTTCTTGTTTTGTTTTGTTTTGATATGCCCAAATAGGCTGCTCATGTGAGCTAGTTTGATTACTGGCACCTTTGAAACTCTAACATCCTGTCGCCAGGTAGTTAAATCTGTTACTAGGTATGGGAGCCTAGGAGTCCATTTACTTTTCTTGTTTGTCCAGGTAGTCGGTTACCAAGTATGTGGTGCAGGCTCTCACCTACAGTCCTAGACAGGCAAGGATGATTGGAGTAGGTACAGGTATCTGGCTGAAGTAGGGGGTCCGGTGTTGAGCAAGGCAGGGGGCTGACGGTTGCCCCTGAGTGTCTGGGAAGAAAGCGTGTCCCTGTTCCCTAGAGTGCATAGGTGGGTGGTTTTTGCAGCTGGACTATGGGCACCAAGTGCTGTTGGCTGTAAGGACTGGGAGGCACCACTTATTCTCGGACCCTTGTTGCAGATGGCTAGGTGACATAGATGGAATCACCAGTCCTCAGGCCCCTGATGTGGGTAGGCGAGGACCCTGCTTAATCGACAGAGCAGTGTCAAATATCACGAACCTACCATTTCACCATATAGCTGATACAGTTGAAGTTAGGCTTCAGGTATATACTCTGTTGTACTGTGCTAATGAGGGCCTATGCTGTTGAAATGGGCCCACACAGGTCTATGCAGGGGTGAAAGGCATTCAGAGTCCATGGACCCCTTATGCCTGTGCCTAGGCAAAGGAGCCGTTCCTGCCCTGAGTTCCCGGCTTAGGGGAGCTGACAGATATTTTTTCCTGTTTGTTAATTTGTTCCCTCTCCAAGGCCAGGAGAATGGCTCAGGGCACATAACAGGTCCTACTTCTGGCCCAGGGGATGGACAATCACTGCAGCCAGTCCAGGACAGGTGCAGAGTGGGGAGGGAGCAGATAAATGGGACAGAGGTTTTTCCCAGAGGATATTTTTTGACCCATGCAGTAGGTTAGACTTTTAGTATCTTTTGCCAATGGTGCTTTGCTTTTCACTGGTTCTGGAGGCTTGAGTAGGCTGTCTGCTGCTCAGTCTCTCCTGATATGGAAAATGCATCCCAAATACCACTGGTTGCCTCACTGTGCAGCAGCCAATCCAGCCTGCAGGAAGCCAGTTCCCACCAGGTCAGGTCTGGTAACTTCTCGAAGCTCCTGAACCATCTCTCCCTCCCCCTGCCACTCAGTCCGATTCCTCAAATTTGCCTTTGATGTTCAGGGCTCCTAGATTGTCATATATAATTGATTCACTTGTTTTTTCAGGTCTTTGTTTTAAAAGGGACAACCGGAAGCATCTGACTACTCCGCCATCTTGGCCCCGCCTCCCCAGAGTCATTTTTTAAATGGCTACATGAATACCTCTCCAAGAGAGGTCCCTAGCTGAAATTCAGGAAGTTCCCTAGTATTCTGGTCTATAATATCTCTGGAGGCTGCAAACTTTTCTGTTACGCCTCAGTTTCCCCACTCTAATAATGGACAGAGTATGAAGAGAGACAGATTAGAACAAGCTTAGGCTGTATGGGCTCCTTTCAGGACAGCCCATAACCACACTCTCAGGGCAGGCCAGGAATCTGAGCTCCCTGCCCCAGCTAAGCTATTCACTCCATTCCGTTCTCCATGGAGACAGCAGTGCTGGTCACCAGGCAGCTAACAAATCCTACCACCTCTTGGCTTTCTCTCTCCCTCCCCAACCAGCTCTGGGCCAAGAAAGACTGGTTAGCAGGGTTTCCTCATGAGAGCCTCCCCACCTCAGGCTGTGTCAGTCAGGGGCGATCTGCAGCCTGCCTTCTTCCTTGTGGGAGGGACAGGTAGATCTGGGATCTCTCAGAGGTGACCATCAGGAGACCAGCTGTGGGTGGGAGAGGATGCCCCAGCCAGGACCACCTGCTACTGAGGATCTATGGCTCCCCAGGTCATTATCAAGGCCAGGGCCAGCTGTAGAGAACCTGGGGGTCTGGGTCAGCTATAGCAGGTTCAAATACAGGGCAAGTTTCATCAGGTTCCTTCAGCTTCTTGCCAGTGCTCACAATGAGAAGAAATCAGGCAACATCTATGTAAAAATGTTGGCTGTCTCCATCTCCTGCTCAGGGGTCATTTCCAAGTCACTACCTCCTTTCCCAGGCCCAGACCAGGTCCTGAGAGAGTCCCCTCTTTCCTCAGTCTGGCTCGCTGAGTCACTGAAGTTGTCCCTAGCCCCAGGATGCAGGGCCCAGGACAATCATCCTGTCCATTCCCAGGGTAGTTCTGTGGGGCTAGCAGAGGGAACAGGGAGCTCTGAGGACCTTCCTGCAGGCTTCAGGTCCTGCAAATGGTACAGTGCCCAGAAAGATCCTGATGGCTCTGGGACTTGGGCCCTGGTGCTACAGCCCTGAGGAGACCTCCCTCTCTGGTCCCAGCACTAGGTGTTGCTTGGGGTCAAGCAGTACTTTCTGAAGTCTCTAACTCCTGAGTCAGGCTCCTGATGTTTGCTATTGTGCTAAGAGCAGGGTGGGCTGCCCTGGCAGATTGTGAGCACCTGACGGGTGGTGTGGATGTGGAGGCTCAACAACTGCTCTTGGGGATCCCTTTCAGCTCATGGGTTCATGATTCCAGCCAAATCCCCAAGATATATGGACTCAATCTGACACAGAGCTTGCCGCCTGTTGGAGCCTCCTGGGAGATTGGTGAGTGAGCATGCTCAGTGGTGGGGAACCCACCCAGGAACTTCAGATAAAGAAGGCCCCAGGTTGGAGAACAGACACCTGGACTGAGACTTATAAGACGAATCCTACTCCAGCTTTGCAGTGACTTGCTGTGTGACCTTGAATTAGTTGCCTCCTATCTCTGAGCCTCAGTGTTGGGCTTGATCATCCCTAAGGACTGATAGGTCTCTCATTCAGTCTGTCCAGTTTGTACAGAGTGCCCGATTCCTGGCCTAGACATCTGTTTTAGTTGTCTAGTGCTGCCCTAACAGAAATGCCGCAAGTGAGTGACTTTAAAGAACAGAATTTTTTTTTTTTTCTCACAGTTCAGGAGGCTAAAAGTCTGAATTCAGGACACCAGTTATAGGGGATGGGTCTTTCTCTGTTGCTCTGGGGGAAGATCCTTGTCTCTTTCAGCCTCTGTAGCTCTGGAGTTCCTCAATTCTTTGTGAATCTTCATGTGGCATCTATCTCCCCACCCCACCCCACCCCATCCCCCAGTTTATGCTCATTTCTGTGTCTAATCTGCTCTTTTTATAACTCAGAGGTGATTAGGTTTAGGACACTCCCTACACTGATATGGCCTCATTGACATAACAAAAAAACTCTGTTCCCAGTGGGATTACATACATAGGTGTAGGCATTAGGATTCTTACTCATATTTGGGGGGACACAATTCAATCCATAACAGCATCTGTAGGTCTGAGAAAGGTGTGCTGCCTCCTATTTAGTTCCTGCCCCAGGAGACCTCAGCTGTCAGGGCCGCCATCTTGTTGAACTCCCAGGGGGATGGGGATGGGGAGAAGAAGGGTGATTCTCATCAGAGTCATCAAACCTTATTAGAACCCAATCTTTGATTCCACTGAAGCAGGCAGGCAGGAGCCAGTGTGTGGGAGATGCTGGTCCCTGGTGGCCTGGGCATTGACTGTGTCCCTGGACTCCATAAAACAGGACTAAATGCTGATATCAACAGGGGGGAGGGGTGCGCAGTGTGTTCTCTGAACAGTCAGGAGATAAATGCAAGGTGTCTGGGGCGCCCCCGGTGCTCCAAATACTTAATATTTATCAGCTGACACAAGACGCACTTAGTAAGGGGCGTGTGCCGTTCCAGGGAGAAAATGAGGGTAATTGAAATTAACTTGGCTCCTGCTGTTTTTCCCTCCTTCTCCTAATCACCGGGAAATCTGCTGCTAGCTGGGCAGGAGGGCCTGAGGGCCAATGCCCCCATGAGTCCAGGACTCAATTAAGCTGCGGCAAATTGGATTTCTGGCCGTAGGCCACGGGGCTGGGGCTGGCATTGAGGCATGAGCTGCCAGACGGTATTAGGCCAAGGGCTAGCCAGATGGACCCAGCAGCTAATTCAATCTGGCTTCTCAGAAACAAGCCTTGAAAGGTTGTAGCTGTGGGCCTGGAGATGGGTGAGTCAGGCTGGGAGGGCAGGGACCTGTGTGCGGCAGGGCATGTGGGGCTGAGCCCTCCTTGTGGCCCCCCAGGGAGTCCTGTGCCTGGCATCTGGCTTTCTTCCTGGCCTGGAAGCCAGTGATGAGCAGTGGGTTTGTGCCAGGGAAAGAGTCCAAGTTGGGCCTACAGGATCCAGGGCTCTAGTCGCCACATGGCTATCAGCTTGCACTAGAAGTGGGTTTGGGTCTCTCTCTTCCCCCGCCCTTTCTGTCTCTCTCTAGCACTAATATTCTCACATCTATGGTTGTCATGGGCTATTAGAAAAAGCAGAAAGAGTTAAGAGCACAGAAACTTAGAATGGGAAAGAGACAGAAAAAGAGAGATGGACAGACTGACAGAGAGAAAGCCAGTAACAGAAATAGATGCAGTGAGACAGAGACGGAGAGAATCAAAGAGAAATACAGAGAGTGAGGCGGAGAGGCGGATAAAGAGAAACAGGGAGAAATATTTAGATAGAGAACAAGACAGAGAGAAAAGAGACACAGACAGGTTTAGTGAGAAAGAGAGAGCCAAACCTTCACTACAGAATTGTGTCTGCCCAAAATGAGTATTCTATAGGGTAGAGGGGACAGGCAAGATGGAGAAAATAAGGAGGCAGACAGAGAATCTCTCTCTCTCTCTCTGTTACACGCACACACAGAAACAACAAAGAGGAAAATAGAGAGAGAGCCTATGAGAGGCAGATACATAAAGGCAGAAGGAGCCAGGCAGACAAACAGACAGACCCTCACTCAGAAGGGCAGAGGCAGGTCAGAGAGACCAGGGGAGGGCTGGAGTAGATGGAGAGGACTCGGTGGAGGAGGTGAGATTTGGGCCTGGAAGGCTGGTTGGAATTCAGCCACAACTGGAGAGTGAAAAGGTCACGTATGTTCTCGAGCAGGCAGCTCAAGAAAAGGCCCTACAGCAGGAAGACAGCATATACCTTCATTTTTGTCAGAATTTTATTACCTATTAGTGACTGGTTCCTAAAGCTGCTTTTAAAAAACAAACATGTATTTCTTTTACACTAGTAATGGTCATTTATTGCTAAAAGAAAAAAGTAAGAAAAATGAGAAGATACAGATAAAAAAAAAATTAAGCACCAAGAGTTAACCATTGTATTAGTATTTTGATGCAAAACTTTTCAGACTTTCAATACATATCATTATACGTGGAAAAAGGAGCCCTGTGCCACAGTGGTTAAGCGCTCGACTGGTAACCGAAAGGTCAGTGGTTCAAACCCATGGGAGAGAGATGAGGCAGTCTCTGCTTCCATAAAGATTGTTGTTGGCAGGTTCTGTTAGGTGCCGTCAAGTCGGTTCCGACTCACAGCCACCCTATGTACAACAGAACAAAACACTGCCTGGATTTGCACCATCCTCACAATCGTTGCTATGTTTCAGCCCATTGTTGCAGCCACTGTGACAATCCATCTCATTGAGAGTCTTCCTCTTTTTTGCTGACCCCCTGCTTTACCAAGCATGAAGTCCTTCTCCAGGGACTGGTCCCTCCTGGTAACATGTCTACAGTATGTGAGAAAAAGGCTCACCATCCTTGCTTCTAAGGAGCATTGTGGCTGTACTTCTTCCAAGACGGATTTGTTCCTTCTTCTGACAGTCCCTGGTATATTCAATATTCTTCACCAACACCATAATTCAAAGGCATCAATTCTTCTTCGGTCTTCCTTATTCATTGTCCAGCTTTTGCATGCATATGAAGCGATTGAAAACACCATGACTTGGGTCAGGCTTACCTTAGTCCTTAGAGTGACACCTTTGCTTTTTAACACTTTAAAGAGATCTTTTGCAGCAGATTTGCCCAATGCAATGCATCCTTTGATTTCTTGACTGCTGCTTCCATGGGTGTTTATTGTGGATCCATGTAAAATGAAATCCTTGACAACTTCAGTATTTTCTCCATTTATCATGATGTTGCTTATTGGTCCAGTTGTGAGGATTTTTGTTTTCTTTATGTTGAGATGTAATCCATACTGAAGGCTGTCGTCTTTGATCTTCATCAGTAAGTGCTTCAAGTTCTCTTCACTTTCAGAAAGCAAAGTTGTATCATCTGCATATCACAGGTTGTTAATGAGTCTTCCTCTAATCTTGATGCTGAGTTCTTCTTCATATAGTCCAGCTTCTCAGATTATTTGCCCAGCATACAGAGTGAATAAGTATGGTGAAAGGATACAACCCTGATGCACACATTTCCTGATTTTAAACCACACAGTATCCCCTTGTTCTGTTCAAATGACTGCCTCTTGGTCTATGTACAGGTTCCTTGTGAGCACAATTAAGTGTTCTGGAATTCCCATTCTTCATAATGTTATCCATAATTTGTTATGACCCACACAGTCAAATGCCTTTGCATAGTTAATAAAACACAGGTAAACATCTTTCTGGTATTCTCTGCTTTCAGCCAAGATTCCTCTGACATCAGCCATGGTATTTCTCATTTCATGTCCTTTTTTGAATTTGGCTTGAATTTCTGACAGTTCCCTGCCAATGTACTGCTGCAACCATTTTTGGATGGTCTTCAGCAAAATTTTACTTGCATGTAATATTAATGATATTGTTTGACAATTTCTGCATTCTCTTGGTTTACCTTTCTTTGGAATGGGCACAGATACGGATCTCTTCCTGTCAGTTGGCCAGGTAGCTGTCTTCCAAATTTCTTTGCATAGACAAGTGAGCAC
>NW_004444122.1:295416-296484 GCF_000243295.1 Trichechus manatus latirostris | reverse complement strand
TCATACTTTGTACATTCCACATTCTGATTATTAATGGAAATTTGCAGCTGTTTCTTCTCATTTTGAGTTGTGCCACATCAGCAAATGAAGGTCTTGAAAGCTTGACTTATCATTAAAGGTCGACTCTACTTTGAGGAGGCAGATCTTCCCCAGTTATATTTTGGTGCCTTCCAACCTGAGGGGCTCATCTTCAACACTATATCTGCTGCTATTCATAAGGTTTTCACTGGCCATTTTTTTTTTTTTTGAAGTAGATCACCAGGTCCTTCCTCCTAGTCTATCTTAGTCTGGAAGCTCCACTGAAACCTGTCCACCATCGGTGATCCTACTGGTATTTGAAATACTGGTGGCATAGCTGCCAGCATCATAGCAACACACAAGCCACCAGAGTACCACAAACTGACAGCCAAGTGCTGGCTGTAAAGATTACAGCCTTGGAAACTCTATGGGGCGGTTCTACCCTGTCCTGTAGGGTCGTGATGAGTCTAAATCAACTAGATAGCAGTGGGTTTTGGGAGTATCAATGACTGGCAACACCGAGAGCAATTTTTAAGAACATTAAGAAAAACCAAGAATAATTCCTCACCTGGGCTTAAAAACCCAGTTCCTAATGGTCAGAGAAGGCCCCTGTTTCCTCATTCTTAGAAAAGAGGGAATAGTAAGCTTTTCTCCCTGCTCCTCCTCAGTTGCTTTCTCCAACCCAGTGCATGGGATTCCTTCTCACCTTGCTGCTCCTGGGTGGAGCAGCTCCAACAGCCTGAGCCCGGCTGGTCAGTCAGCCTCAGCCACACATTCTCCTCAGTCCTGACACAGTTTCCCCGTGCCCACCCCTTTCTGGGCTTGCACCACTACCTAGTTGTTAGAGCTTCAGAGAACGGAGTCCTGTGAGGTGTGCAAGGGCTGGTTCGGTCCTTCCTCCCAGAGGTCACATGATGAGTCTCAATGTCCGGTCCCATTCTCTGATACCCAAAACTTGCTGTCCATGATCCCTGGAGGCCTCCCTCCCTGGGACTAGGCCCAGAGCCCTTTAGAGACTGAGCTCTCACCAGGGGTCTCTGGCAGGCCGTC
>NW_004444122.1:294019-295068 GCF_000243295.1 Trichechus manatus latirostris | reverse complement strand
ACTATTAACATAAACTCACTGGCCCCTAAGGTTCCTATCTAATCTTTCGAGTTGCCGTTGTCAGTTTGATCCCATATAGATAGATCTTAAAAGAGCACAGTGCTCAAGGCAGACGAGAATGGACAGACTTGAGCAGCAGTTCTTGACTCTGAAATCACTTGGGGAACTTTAAAACCCACCCGTCCCCAGGACCCATGGCCCAGAGACTCTGCTGTACTTGGTCTGGGGTGTGGCCTGGACATGGGGATTTTTAAAAGCTCACAGGGGATCCTAATGTGCATCCGGGAATGAGAACCAGTGTTCTCAAGCCACAGCTAGCTGAGCCAGGAAGAGTCCACCCCATACCTCACCTGGCAGAGGCTCAGAGATGGCCAAGCCCCTGTCTGGGGTAACATGGCTGCAAGGGGCAGAGCAGAGCCCCCAGGGCTCCTCCATTGCCCCGCTCAGCTCCTCACCCTCTCCATCCCAGAGGTAACTGCTCTGTCTCTTACCTTCCTCTATGTCTGCTCTGGCCTCAGGAAGGCTTGGGGTTGAGCCCTGTATCAACCTGTTACCAAAACTTTCTCCTCTATGACCCTCAGTGTCGTCATCTGTCATTTGGAAGTAATGTGCCCACTGCAGAGGGTTGGGGTGACAAACAAATGAGTTAACCTATGTCAAGCACTTACCATGGTGTCTGGCATTTAGTAAGCCCTCAGCAAATGCTGTCTATTATTATTGCTGTTGCTGATACTATTGTCATTACTAAAAATGTGATGTCTTTCACCAGCCTGGTACAAACAGGATCACACTGGCAGTACCATCCCCTGCTCATTTCTGAAAGGCCCAAGTGGTAGCTCACAGGCGCTTGTGCCCTTTCCCATGGGGCATCCTCTGGGCAGCACGGCCAGCAGAGGTCTTCCTTCACAGGTGGTGCCTGAAGCTCCAAGTGGGTCCACTGATAGAGGGACCACAAACCAGGACTGCCATATCCCAAGTTACTATGAGTCAGTGAAGCAGTTTAGAGCCCTCCAGTGTCCTCAGGACTCAGCCATGAGGGGGACAGATAC
>NW_004444122.1:289696-293522 GCF_000243295.1 Trichechus manatus latirostris | reverse complement strand
TGCATCTCTGAAACTCAGGGAGAAAACACCCCCATGTGGTCAATTCCTCTGAGGCCAGGCCTTGGCAGAGCCAGTACAGCAGCCTCTAGAATGAAGTGGACACTCAGCTTCCCTCTCCCTGCCCCGCCAGGACCCAGATTTCCAGAGCTAATGGCTAGTGGATTTGGAAGAATAAAGCCTCTTACCTGATGTTCTCCTCTCCTGAAATGGAGATTGAGGGGAAGGAGTTTTAATGGAGCCCTTCTAAGGGGAAATTTCAAAGCTACCCAGCAGTCAGCTAAGACAGCAGCCATTAGGAAGCCAGTGCTCTAGACCTCTGTCTGATTCCTGGCAGGGTGAAGGGGGTCCATTGAGGGCTTTATGTCCAGGGGTTTGGGATGGTGACCAACTGCAGGGTAGTGACACCAGCAGGGCCAGCCGAGAGGAGAAGAGGGTCAGTCTCTGAGGCGACTACTCAGGAACAGTTTCCCCTAATCCTCCTCTTCCTCACTTTTATCATGGGGTGTAGCAGGAATGGCCACTTGAGTTAGACCTAGGACAACTTTGTGAACATGAGTACTCCAGCTAAAAGGAAAGCAGAGCTCACTGAGTCCAGCAGCCTCATTGTACAGACGAGGAAACTGAGGCCCAGAGAGGGGAGGGACTAGATCAAGGTTATACCGTGATCAGTAGCTAAGCCAAGACCAGAACCCAGGCTTCCAGATGTCCACACCTGGGATAAGCCTACACTTGGGAGAAGGCTGTACCTTAAATGGGTGGGAGGGGGTGGGGGCGGAGGAGATCCATGCAACAGTCCCTGGCTGACAGCTCCGACATGGGCTACACCTTGTGAGGAAGTTGAGAAAAGTTAGATCTGGCACCGCCCTTGAGAGTTAAGTGCAAGAGGGGAAAGACGGTACAAGAGGCCGCTGGCGCGAGTTCAGAGCCCAGAGTCTTGGAGGAGGTGGGGGAAGGGAGGGTACTGAGCAGGGTCAGGGACAGTTTGTTGCTGGGGGGCTGTGCCACAATGGCTAGGCAGGCTCTGTTCTTGTGTGGAGACTTTATTTCTGACCCTTAGGGAATCATTCTGGGCTCTTGCCACACCTCAAACTACACATCCAGGACCAGCAGGAAATACCCACCCACAAGAGAATTCCCAGGAGGAAAAGTCTGTCTCCTGGTTTACAGTCACTCACCCTGGGGTACAGGAGGTAACTAAAGAGGCCTCTGCATGCCCTGGAGCCCCCTTTCACCCCCAGTGAGTGCCTCCACCCCCCCACTCCCGTTGGTTGGGGCAGGTGGGTGGTCAGAGTCCCCCTGGGCACCAGCATCCGGCCAGACCACTGATTTGCTGTGTGCAGAAATGACTCTAGGCATTGTGGGGAGTTCAGTGAGGGGACTGACAAAGAAGAGCCCCCCCTTAAAAAGATTTACCATTTAAATAAGTTGAGACTGTAAACCTGTGGAAAATCGCCTGCTGTTAAAAGCTTTACAGAAAGCAGGTGAATGTGTATGATTCTTCATGACGCAGGTGTTTTCCTAATAAGAGGGTGAAAACACAGCAAGTGGATTGTGTGAGGAAGGAGGAGGCAAGTTTGAAGCAGAGCTTTCAAAGAAGTGAGGGACAGTCCTTGGAGTGAAGAAGTGAGGTGTGTGGCTAGGAAGTACAGTGGTGAGCGCCGTCTGTCTGTCTGTCTCTCTCCTCGCAGACTGCTCCACAGCCTGCCGCCTCCCTCAGAGCTGTCAGACAGGATTTAGTGGTCTCTGCAGTGAGCCAGCTTTTGAACTCAGGGACCACCGTGTATCGGTAGTGCCCAGCTGAGTAACTGACTGCCACAGAGGTCACAGCCTGCCCCTGGGTCTCTGCGAAACCCCAGCCTTGATCTGTGCTCCCCTATCCCTGACCATTTTTTGAGGAACATCTCACTGTTTTGTGTGGTTGTTTCTAAGACTTTGTTCGTGAATGGATTCCTGGGCTCCCTGTATACTGTGTGTAGGTTTCACCCTCAGCCTGGGAACACTACCAGCGCAGGTCTGGGGAGAGAGGGAAGGAAGAGAGAAAGGAAGAAGCAAAACTAACCCCTGACCCATTCATCACTACAGGTTTTATTTATTTGAGTCAAGAAGATGCTTTGATCTTTGTGTTCCTTTAAAATGCAAATAACCATAAGAGGGCCCACAATTTAAGTTTTCAGTTGTATTCATTTCAACAACAGTTACCCCCCTGCATAGCTTAGAAATTGTTTAATACCTTTGTGTGGTGGGGAAAACACTATCCTTGAAGTCAGGAGCCCCGGGTTCTAGCTCCTTCCACCAGAAGCTATGTGACCTCAGGAGGGTCCCTGACCCTCTCTGGGCTACAATATCCCCATCTTGAGGCAAAGGAGTTGGACTCATTAGCTAATCTCTAGGGCCCTCGGCGGCTCTGACTCTCTAATGCAGCAGCGGAAGTCCACTGACCAGGCTGCGTGCAGGAGGCTGGATGCCAAGAGGGAGTCAGGAGTGGGGAGGGGACACTGTGAGGGTTCCAGACCTCCCCTGCCTGACCCGCCATCCAGCCTGAGCCAGCCCTATCTGTGTTAACATCCTGGGTGGTCTAAGACCCCAACCAGACTCTGAAGGTTGGACCTGTTACATTAGGCCCCATAGTAAGGCTTGCTTGGGTTGAGCTTCATGAGGCCTCAAGCAGGTGGCCTTCATGGGCATGCTGAAGCAGCACAGGCCAGGACAGGCAGAGGGGCCCTAGGGGGGTAGTGAGGGGGCAGAGGTCAATGTAGGGGTGGCTGCACAGCATGACAGGTAAGTCCTCGAGACTCCCTGGGCCCCACTTGTCCCAGCCCTGATGGGAGCTAGGTCCTGGGATCTTTCCTGGACCAGACTTCTGCGCTGCCCCTGTAAACAGGTGTGGCAGGGAAGAATATTATAACTGCATATTTGTAGTCACTCTTCTCCTCCTTCTGAAAAGGGAGGTTCCCTTATTTGGGGGCTCATTGCCTCCGGGATATTATTGTGTAGTGAAGGGAGATGGGTTGAGATGCAGAATTGGAGAAGCTAAGAACGACCAACTTGGTCAGTTTGAGGAAAGATGGAGGATCCCTGAGGGGAAGGCAGAAGCTCCAGGGAAACGCGGAGGCTCCCAGGCGGGTGAGAAGGGGAGGGGCAGCAAAGAACAACACACCGACACAAGCTTTGTATTTTGGAGAGAGCAAGAGAAAAGAGGAACAGAGATTTGGGCAACTAATTTAGGAAGGAGTAAGATTGCGGAGGGAAATCTTTTAAGGAGATTTTTGGGAAGTTTTGTTGTGCAAACTCCTCCTCCATATCCCCAAGAAACCACCCCTGAAGATTTATATTACCTCTCATTACTTTTGCAGTCACATTTGTGTCTTTTTTTTTAAAAAGTAATGCATTGGCCTGTCTCCATTTAAATTACTCAGGGAAAAGCACCTTTAGTAGGTTTGGTCAGTGTTCCATTAGCTAAATATTGGGTTTTCTGTTTTGTGGGTTGCCTTAACCACTTTGTAAGCCCTTCTGCAGTGGGAGGCTCCTGAGAAACCACTTCCTGGGCCTGCAGTTCCCTCTCCTTCATCCCCAGGGTCTCCTGAATGGGTGCCCCCGCTCAGAGGGTAATGCAGCCAGCAATCAGCAGAGGCTCTCCTCTGACCCCTCGCCGGCCCGCCCTCCCTCAGGCTCCCCACTGGCTGCACTGGTGCGTCTCCTTCTAGCCTCGCTTGCATGCACTAGAACAAAAACAGATTCTAGATTCCTGCTCCTTCTTTCCTGTTGCCTTCCCGGTGGTCTCTGACCCATCTGTGAAATTGGGGCTGTAGTGTCTTCCTCACTGCTG
>NW_004444122.1:279653-289345 GCF_000243295.1 Trichechus manatus latirostris | reverse complement strand
CAGATTCTAGATTCCTGCTCCTTCTTTCCTGTTGCCTTCCCGGTGGTCTCTGACCCATCTGTGAAATTGGGGCTGTAGTGTCTTCCTCACTGCTGGGGAGACCAGAGAGAATGGATGCAAAATGTTTAACACAACAACCCCAGCACTGGTAGGCACTCTGTCAACAGGACCTTGAAGCCTGGTACAGAACACAGGTGTACAAGAAATATCACCACTCTGTTTCTTAAATGGAGCCCTGGTGGCGAACTGGTTAAGAGCTCGGCTGTTAACCAAAACGTCGGCAGTTTGAATCCTCCAGCTGCTCCTTGGAAACCCTATGGGGCAGTTCTACTCTGTCCTATAGGATCCCTATGAGTTGGAATTCACTTGACAGCAACGAATTTTTTTTCTTTTTCTTAAATGCAACATTTGAGTTTCTAAACTTCAATGTCCCCTTTCCTCCGAGCAGTCAGGCTTCCCTCCTCAGGGTTGTGTCTCAGTCTTGTGGTCTTACGCAAAGTCAGGGGTGTGGGCATGCGGGGAGACACCTTGTCCTTTGTCACCTCCCACCCAGGTTGCCACTGACACGTCCCTCTTTTCTGTCATTTCTGCTCTGTAGCCGACCCAGGGTCATCCTAGACACAAGTGATGGGGGCAGGACTTGTGCAGGGGGATGGAAAGATCTCTCTTTCTCTCGTCCTTCTTCTTTCCACTCTACCGTATCCTTCCTCCACAGGCAGTGAGTTCCGGAGCTGGCTGCTGGCTGGAATGAGGCGGAAGGACAGGGAAAGAGAAAGCCATGAGTTAATATCTCAGAAGTTGGTCCCGTCGTAATTATCTGTATGTCTGAATATAAATGTTTCTCTGGGCCACCCTGCTGCCTCTCAACTGTGTGGAGAGAATGGGAGCGAGGGAAGGACTTGAGAAAGAGCGAAGTTTACGGCTGGGGGGAAAGGATGAGAAGCTCTCAGAGCCTCTCCGGATGGCGTCCTCTCTCTATTGCCCTGTGGGCACACACGCGTATGGCCCCCTCCCTAATTACTTTTCATGTTTTAAAGCCAATTAGCTGAAAGCGGTAATGGGATTTCACAGCGGGGCTCCCCGGCCATATGGCTCAGAGCCTCCCAGGGAGCACCCGGGATGGCATGGCGTTTAGGAAGCTCTGGGAGTGACAGATGTGTGTGGTGACATTCAGGAAATTATGCAGACCTGCTCAGTCCCGGGGCCTGGGGCCCTGATTCACGGCGGGCACAGGGGGATGGGGGTGGGGTGGCTGGGAGGGAAGACAAACATGAATTAATGATCACCGGAGTGCATCCGGCCAGCCACCTTTGGAAGTCATGGGCCCTTTAAGTGAAACAGAGAACCGATGTGTTTCCAACTGAAGGAAAAACTACTTGGAGTAGAAGATGCAGAATCGAACCTGCTCTGTCACTTGCTTGGCCAAATCCCTTCCACCTTCTGAGCGTCAGGTTTCCGGTCTGTGAAATGGGGATAAAACCACCTCTCCCAACTGTGAGGATTAAATGAGATCATGTGTGTCAAATCACCCCATCAATGCCTGGTGCCATGTAAATGTTGGCTACTGGCTGACGCTTTCCTTCTACTGCTCTGGGCAAAATGAAAAAAAAAAAAACCACTGAAAGAGAGACATGAGTCAGGAAGAAGGAAGCAATTACCCACCCCAGTCTCCCTAGGGAGGTTCCTGCAGGAGGCAGCATTGAAACTGAGCCTGCAAAAATGAGCAGGACCAAAGCATCTGACTACTAGCCGAAAGATTAGCAGTTTGAACCCACCCAGAGGCTCCTCAGAAGACAGGCCTGGCGATCTGCTTCCAAAAGGTCACAGCCTTGAAAACCCTATGGAGGAGTTCTACTCTGCACACACGGGGTCACCATAAGTCAGAATGGACTCCATAGCAACTAACAGAACAAACTCTGTGTTAGGTTCCGAGGGCTGCGTTAACAAAACACCACTAAGTGAGTGGCTTTGAAGAACAGAAATTTGTTGTCTCACAGTTCTGTAGGCTAGAGTCTGAATTCAGGGCATGGGCAGGGCCGGGTCCTCTCCAAAGCGTCTAGAGGAAGATCCTTTCGTGTCTCTCCTGGCTTCTGGTACCCCCAGGAGTTCCTTGGCTTATAGGTGTATCTTCACAAGGTATCTCCCTCCTCTGTGGAGAAAGAAAAAGGGGGAAGGTAGGCCCAAGGTCCAGAACAACACAAGCAAAGGCTTAGAGGCAGGACAGTGTTCTCTGTTCAGGAAACGGGGCTCCTCATTTATTAGAAATGAGAATAGAATGACAAAGCATGGGCCTTGAGTGCCTGGTGAAGAATCTGGACTTTATTCTGTAGGCAACAGGGAACCATTGAAGGTTTTGAGGTGGTGAATAGCAGCATATGATCTGTGTGTTAGAAGCACAGATCTGGTGACACTGTGGAGAGACTGGAGTGAGGGAGGCTGGAGCCCGAAAGACCAGTTTGGGTGAGAGGATGGGAAGGGGTAAGAAGGGAGAGTTTGAGACATGTTGTGATGATAAAGTCAATAGGACTCAGTGAACAACGGCCATGGCAGATGGAGGGGTGGTGTTCTAGAATGAAGCCAAGTATCTGGTTAAGAAGTTTGGGGACAGGAGAGGGGGAGCAGCAGATGTGAGCAAGGTGATGTGTTCAGGTTTGGACGCGATGACTTTGAGGAGACTGTGGGCCATCTGGGCCATTCCCAGCAGGATCCATGAGTCTGAATCACATGGATATATTATAGTTACTTGTTTGAGGATCCCCAGTGCAAACCCAGGTGCTGTGGAATGGGCAGTGGAGGTGGAGGGGCAGCCCAGGTGGAATGCCGTGTGGACTGGTTCACCTCCCTCCCGGTGCCTCCCAGGCTCAGTGCTCAGACCAGCCCAGGATGAGGCCGGCTGTTCTGCCTCCCCTGCCACTCCCCAGGAGAGGTGTCTCTGTTTGAGTACTGAGCACTATGGCTCTGCTCCCCCTGGGCCCTATCTCCTCACCCTGCCATGATCTCTGCACTGGCTGCAGGGAATGTCCCTTAGGATGGCTACCTGGGGCTCAGCACACAAGCTCTCTGATAAAGTAAGCACTGCCCTTTCAAACTCAATTTCCTCCTCATTAACATGAAAAATAAAAGCTATTTAAAGATATGTTTAATCTTCCTTATTGGAACCAATGATTAAAAGTGGAATTGGACTTTTTTTATTCTCATGCTCCCCAGCTAGAGTGAGCATGAACTGTGCAAAGAAGGCATTGGGCAGCCGTGACACTGCCCACGGGCCCTGTCAGGGGGTTATTTAGGCTTTCACTGAAGAAGCAAGGTGTTCTCCGGGAAAAGGAGATGATCAACATTTTTAATTTGGCGTTTCATTGTAAAAGAATATCTGGGAAATTCAACTGGGCAACTGATTCAGATATTGATTAGATGTTCTAACCACACACACACTCACTCTCTTCTTAGGCCTTATAATCCTCATTCAGCGAGTATCATTCATTCAGCAAACCCATACTAAGCATCACTGGGCCAGGCTTTGGAGATTCAGATAGGAAGAAGACAGGATACCATGTGGATGAGCCTGGATCTTAGGGTACCTCAGGGTACTGAGCATAATCCCATTCCTTTACCACTTGGGCCGAAACCAATGAGGGCATAGCCTCTCCTCACCCTCCTCCCCTGGCCACAGTGATTGGTTCTGAAGTGGGTATTAATCAGAGTTAGTTAGGACCTTTGTTCCATGGTCAGTGGAAAAGAACTTTCTTCTTTGGGATGCTGTAGAGGGTGGATGTGAGATCCCGGACAGCTGCAATCATTTTGAAACTATGAGGGAAGGTAGATAGAAAAGGAAACAGTTACACAGAAAAGAACAGAGCCCGAGGAATGCAAAGAAACAGAGGCAGGGCCTTGATCAAACTCTGCCTGAATCCTGACCGATCACCAGACTTTGCAGTTTTGTGAGCCTACACATCCCTTCTATTTTGTATTTTTGTATTTTTTATTTTGTAGCCAAAAGAGTTCTAACTGAAATAGGCACATAATATGTGCCTGCCCTTTACATGACTAATTTAGTCCTCACAACAACCCTTTAATGGAGAGACTGGCAACCCTATTTTGCAAATGAGAAAACTGAAACCAATACTTAGGTGACTTCCTGAGGTTACCCCATTAGTAAGTGAGGGAGTTGGGGTTCTACCTGAGAAACTCGACTCCAAAGCCTGTTTTCTGCAAAACATTGTTGCCTGCTGTGTTGACTTGGGGGAAAGTTCCTCACATTATTTCTGTGGGATCCTCCTGGACTGGTTTTTCCTTTGTTTTTGGACTTAGAAGGACCAAGTTTCATGGCTTAGTTGACATAGGATGGAGGGGAAGCAGGAATGCAGGAGGCCACGAGATGCAACCCCTAGACCCCTGCAGCTTGGGGAAGTTTTTGCACGATGCATAACTGTGGGACTAGAATCAAGATTAGCTGGATCGCTAGAGGCAGGGAGCTCGGTTGACATCTGGGCTCTGGGTAGAAAAATAGAAATCAGCCTTGTAGAATAAAACATCTATACCTTGTCATACAGACAGCCTTTCTGCAATGATGAACCTCCTCATTTTTGCTTACAGAGCAGGCTTGACATTTATATAGATTAATTCCAACTTGACATTTTGACCAAAGGAACTATTAACCCCTTCCCTCCCAGGGGATAAACAACTTATGAGGCCTGACCGGCAGGTGACCCCATCAAGCTGTCTAAGCTACCCCTTCTCTGGCTCAACATCTGGCTAGGAATGGATGGCTCCTCGATGACTCTGAGGAGTTACGGCCAACAGGAAGCAAATTCACTTTCTCCTGGGCTCATTTTTCACGCTGGCTGGTTTTGTTGGAGATGCAGTAAAAACCCGACTCTCAATTTGTTGGGCAGGAAGGGCAAGCCTTGCACCTGGGCTGTTAGATAAACCTCCATGCAGCCTTTGGAAGCCACATTCCAGATTTAAAAGGGAAGAGCTTTACTTTGTTGACAATTGCTTTATGATTCACTTAAGAAAATGCCTTTCCTTTGCACAGAGCTGTGCACTTTGACTTTGTTACTTCATCTGCTCTTGCTATAGCCCTGCAGGGGGACAGACACGTGTCTTTATCCTCAGATAAACCAAACCAAACCCACTGCTGCTGAGTTGATTCTGACTCATAGCGACCCCATAGGGTTTCCAAGACTATATATCTCTCCGGAGGCAGACTGTCACATCTTCCTCCCACAGAGCCACTAGTGGTTTCAAACTGCTGACCTTTTGGTTAGCAGTCAAGTGCTTTAACTACTGTGCCACCAGGGCTCCTTTCAGTTCGGTAGGAGGATATCAAAAGCCTCGAGAGGTCGAGGCAGCTGCTCCAGTTGCACAGCTGGTCAGTGATCAAGTCAATGCTTTCAGTCTTCTGACAATCAAATATTCTTTCTTCTACACCAACCACATTGCTTCTTTCATGCAAATTTAGAGGGAAAGAAACATAAAGAATCCACTGAATTTAAAATTGAACAACTCGTACCACTTGTCATTTCCACTCCCAGCAGAATTGAAGGCACCCACCCCATGTGGCCATGACCTGGGTCCACACCTCCTTCGTCATGCTTATCCCTCTGTTCTTGGAAAACCCGTCTCCCCACAAGACTGTGGGCTCATCCACTAGAGAAGGGGCAGGCATTCACGTCTCGGCGGCATGGTGTGGAGCAGTGTTCCTCCATGGGGTACCGTTGGCATTTGGGACTGGATAAGTCTCCATTTTGCAGGGCTGCCCTGCCCACTGTGGAACATTGAACATTCCTGGACCCTGGCCACTAAGCTCCAGTAGTGCCTCCCCATTTTTTTTATTATGATGAATATATATGTAACAGAACATTCGCGATTTCAACATTCTTTGCGTGTACAATTCAGTGATGTTAAGTATGTGCATCATGTTGTTCAACCATCAGCATTATCCGTTTCCAGATTTTTCCATTTCCCTTAACAGAAGCTCAGTGTCCCCTAAGCAATGAGTCTCCCTTTTCTTCTCCCTCCTGCCCGCCCCTGGTAACCGCTAATAAACTTTGATCTCTATACACTTTGCCTATTCTAGGTATTTCATATAAGTGGGATCGTACAATGTTTGTCATTTTGTGACTGACTTACTCTACTCAGTGTAATATTTTCAATGTTTATCCGTGTTGTAGCATGTATCAGGACTTCATTTCTCTTTATGGCTGAGGAATGTTTCATTGTATGAATAGACCACATTTTGTTTATCCATTCATCTGTTGATGGACACTTGGGTTGTTTCCACACGTTTGGCTGTTGTGAATAATACTACAAGGAACACTGGTATACAAGTGTCTGTATTCCTGCTTTCAAGTCTTTTGGTTATATACCTAGAAGTGGAATTGCTGGATCGTAGGGTAGTTCTATTTTCAACTTGTAGCAAACTCTCCCTTTTTTTAAAAAAATTTTTTTAAATTGTACTTTAGATGAAGGTTTACAGAACAAATAGTTTCTCATTAAACAGTTAGTACACATATTGTTTTATGACATTGGTTAACAACCCCACAGCATGTCAACACTCTCCCTTCTCGACCTTGAGTTCCCTATTACCAGCTTTCCTGTCCCTTCCTGCCTTCTAGTCCTTGTCCCTGGGATGTTGTGCCCCATTAGTCTCATTTTGTTTTATGGAGCTGTCTAATCTTTGGCTGAAGGGTGAACCTCAGGAGTGACTTCATTACTGAGCTAAAAGGGTGTCCGGGGGCCATACTCTTGAGGTTTTTCCAGTCTCTCCCAGGCCAGTAAGTCTGTTTTATTTTTTTTTCAGTTAGAATTTTGTTCTACATTTTTCTCCAGCTCTGTCCAGGACCCTCTGTTGTGATCCCTGTCAGAGCAGTCAGTGGTGGTAGCCAGGCACCATCTAATTGTACCAGACTCAGTCTGGTGGAGGCTGTGGTAGTTGTGGTCCATTAGTCCTTTGGAGGACTCCCCCATTTTTACACTCCCAAATATTTCCAGATCTCCTAGGGTCAGGGTGGGGAGTGGGTGGGGAAGGTGTGGACAGTACCACCCCTGGTTGAGAACACAGATTTTGGAATAAGATGGCCAATGGTTCAAATCTTGCCTCCCTAGCAGAGTGAACTTGGAAGCCTGGCTTCCTGATCTGGAAAATTTACCCCAGACAGTAATCAAATGAGCTAACATTAGACCAAAAGTACAAAGCTCTATACCAACATAAGGTATTTTTTAAGTTATTAGTGAAAATAACAAACAAAATTAAGTGCTGTCCCTTTAAGACTTAGCCCTACTGTGCGTGCAGTAGGTGCTCAATAAATGTGACTTTCTTCTACTTCTGTATTCTCAGAGCCTACGACAGGTCCTCAACAATCATATCAATAACAATAAGAACTAACATTTAATGGCTACTTATTATGTAGCAGAGTCCCTGGGTGGTGCAAACAGTTAATGCTCTCAGATGCTTACTGAAAGGTTGGAGGGTTGAGTCCACCCAGAGGTACCTTGGAAGAAAGGCCTGGCAATGTACTTCCAAAAAATCAGCCATTGATAACAATTATTGGTGATGGCTACACAAAATGGTTAATGTAATCACTCAATTATACACTCAAAAAACTTTGAAATAACAAATGTTGTGATATATATTTTTTACAACAATTAGAAAAAAGAACGAAAAAAAATCAGTCATTAAAAACCCTATGGAACACAGTTCTACTGTGACACACATGGGATCACCGTGGGTCAGAATTGACTTGCTAGCAACTGGTATTATGTGTCAGGCAATGGCTAAGTAACATGCCTAGCAGACACAGGGTCAGCCTGTCCTGCAAAGGGAGACCCATGGAGACAAGAATACTCACAAGTGTTTTGCCCAAGTGTAGAAACTTTTCATGTGCACTGACTCTGTTCACTGGTAAGCCCGGCCTCACAGCACCCTGGAATCTAGCCAAACACTTTAGTGACTTCTTGCAGGAAGGATGGGACATGGGAAACCAGGGGAGATCTTGAGGCTATATTCACACATGCACAGAGAAAACTTTGGTTAATCCAATATTCTGGCTACCTGAGAGTTAGCATGCACCCTTAAATTCTAAAGTTCAGAGCACAGGAGTGAAAACCTTAGAAGGAACCTCAAAGGTCATCTAGTGATTTTCCTGTTCAAGCCTGTGGGTTGTCTGGAGTCTGCGTTTTACTCATCTGAGTAGCCACTGCCTGGCCTTCTAATACAGTCCCTAGTTGTTATGGTAGTGGGAGAGGAGAGGGCTGAAACCAGGAGGTGGCTGTGGAAGTGTGGCTGAAATGTGCACTATAGCTCTAGGCAAATGTCTCAGTTATCTAGTGCTGCTATAACAGAAATACCTCAAGTGGAGGGCTTCAACAAACAGAAGTTTATTCTTTCACAGTCTAGGAGGCTAGAAGTCCAAATTCAGGGTGCCAGCTCCAGGGGAAGGCTTTCTCTATCTCTGTCAGCTCTAGGGGAAGGTGTTTGTCATCAATCTTCCCCTGGGCCTAGGAGCTTCTCAGTGCAGGGACCCTGGATCCAAAGTACATGCTCTGTTCCCCGTACTTCTTTCTTGGTAGTATGAAGTCCCTGTCTCTCTACTTGCTTCTCTCTCCTTTTATCTCTTATAAGATAAAAGGTGATGCAGGCCACACCCCAGGGAAACTCCCCTTACATCAGGGCTGTGACCTGAGTAAGGGTGTTGCATCCCACCCTAATCCTCTTTAACAGAACCTAATCTTGCCTCATTAACCACAGGCAGAGATTAGGATTTACAACACGTAGGAAAATTACATCAGGTCACAAACTGGAGGACAGCCAGACAATACTGGGAATCATGGCCTAGCCAAGTTGACACATATTTTTGGGGGACACAATTCAATCCATGACAGTGAGAGAGCTCCCCATCCCAGACCACGATACAATCTCTTGAGATCAGGTAACCACACTAGTTTCTGCTTTCTCAGTGTTACCCCATGACCCATAAGGACCACAGCTTTTGAAAGGGGTGGGCGACAAAGATCACAAAATGAATAATTAAACATGCATGGTTTGGCAACAACAATTGGAGTTGTTTCCTCTCCCAGGGGACTGGGCACCTCACCTCTTATGGGTGTGTGAGGGTCCTCTGGGGCAGAGTCTGTGGGGGTAGTCTCCTACAGCACAAACTTGGAGGGAGTTGGAAGTTTTTTTTTTTAATTTTATTTTGTTTTTGGTAAAAAATATACACATCAGAATATGCTCCCATTCAACCATTTCTACACATATTATTCTGTGATATTGGTTACATCTTTCACAAAGTGTCAACATTCTTGTTATTTCTGCTCTAGTTGTTATACCCCTGTCATGGATTGAATTGTGTCCCCCAGAAATATCTGTCAACTTGGCTAGGTCATGATTCCCAGTATTGTATGATTGTCTACCATTTTATCATCTGATGTGATTTCCCTGTGTGTTGTAAATGCTACCACTGTGATGTTATAAGATGGATTAGCGGCAATTATACTGATGAGGTCTGCAAGATTAGATAGTGTCTTAAGCCAGTCTCTTTTGAGATATAAAAGAGAGAAGCGAGCAGAGAGACAGGGGGACCTCATTTCACCAAGAAAGCAGTGCCAGGAGCAGAGCGCATCCTTTGGACCTAAAGTTCCTGTGCTGAGATGCTCCCAGACCAAGGGAAGACTGATGACAAGGATCTTCC
>NW_004444122.1:273912-278580 GCF_000243295.1 Trichechus manatus latirostris | reverse complement strand
ATCCTGTTCTCTTCATTCTCCCTTGTTCCCGAAGGGATGAGACCAGTGGAGTCTCTTAGATGGCCGCTCACAGGTAAAAAGCGCAATTCTTAAGAATGACATTCTTTACTTTTTGAGCTAAACTATTTTTTATTTAAAGATGACTTCAGGGGATGGTTTTGTTAAAAGGTTTGAAGAGTATCCCGAGGCAATAGTCTCGGGGGTTCCTCCAGCCTCACTGGGGAGTTGGACCCTTCTTTGAGGGGACTGTATTTGGATTAGGCATCACATTTATTTCTGCTCTTCACGATCCTTCTTCATGCCTGAATCATTTCTTAAAACCACATTATTCCTCAACAGGATCTTTATCTTGTTGATTGGGTGCCTGTAATTGAATCATGTGATGGCTCATTTAGTCCTAGGAAAGCTCCCTCCCTTAACCCTCTTCTCATTGCTTGGTGCCAGGAAAGGCCCCATAGACCCCTTCCCAGGCCCAGAGAAGTCAGATCAGTCCCTAGAATAGAGATGTCCCCCTCACTGTCACTCTCCCCTGCCCCCTTACCTTCTGGTCCCTGGGGCCTTCTGAGTGACAGGGAGGATTTGGCCCAGACCCTTCTGGTGAGGAAGCCAGGATATGCTTCCCTAGGCCATGCCCTAGGAAGGTTCTCCTTCTTTCCTTCCTCCCTCCTTCCTTCCTCCCTTCATCCAGCAAATACACATTCAGTGCTTCTAAAATGCCAGGCCCTCTGCTGAGCACTTCACTTCTCACTAAAACCTCACAGCACCTGTATGAGATAGGGCCTATTATTGGTCCCATTTTATTGATGAGGAAACCGAGGCTCAGAAAGGTTAAGTAAGTTGCCTGAGACCACAGTTAGTGGGCAGGCAGAGCCACACTAGGACCTAGAACCTGAATCCAGGTGTGACAGTTTTTTGATGTGTCAACTTGTCTAGGCTACAGTCCTCAGTTATTCAATGAAGCACCAATCTAGGTATTGCTGTAAAGGTATTTTTGTAGGTGTGATTAAGATCCATAATCAGTTGACTTTAAGGAAGATTATCCCAGATAATCTGGGTGGGCCTGATTCAATAAGGTGCAAGACCCTAAGAGCAGAACTGAGGCTTCCCTGATGAACAAGAAATTCTAACCTATGAATAGCAGCTTCAACTAGTATCCAAGAGTTCCAGCCTACCCTTCCTGACAGCCTGGCCCTGTGGATTTTAGACTTAACCTGCCCAGCCCCTACAGTCGCATAAACCAATTCCTTGCGATAAATCCCTTAATATATCTCCTGCAGGTTCTTCTTCTCTGGTTGAACCCTGACTGATACACCAAGCAAGCAACTTCCCAAGCTAAGCTCACACCACTGGGCTGGCTGGAGTCTGCCCAATGCAGCTTCCCCAGTCCACACTCAGAGCAGGGAATGTAAAGTCACAGTGAACACCAACGGCTTCCTGGAGGTGGTGTGTGGCCTGAGGCCAGGAGAAGGACCAGGCATGGTGAGGACCACTGACTGCTTGTTTGTATATGGGCTTCAGATCTTTAGCATCAGCAAGGTGGAACCCGAGGGTGGCAGGCTAGGGTGGCAGGAGGCTCTTTAGAGACCCTCTTGTTTCCTGGAGGGGTTCTGCTGGTGGGAATTTTATTCCTCCATTAGGTTTTTTGTTTTGTTTTGTTTTTTAATTGTGGTAAACGTATATGTGGCAAATTGCCATTTCAACATTCTTCACGTGCACAATTCAGTGACATGAGTTACTTCTATCATGTTATTCAACCATTACCATTATCCATTTCCAAATTTTCCCATCACCTTTAACAGAAACTCAGCATCCCCTAAGGAGTGAGTCCCCTTTTTCCTCTCCCTCCCACCCACCCTTGGTAACCACCGATAAACTTTGGTCTCTATACCCTTGCCTATCCCAGATATTTCATATAAGTGTGGGGACTCCTCCACTAGTTTTTGAGCTCTTGCCATGTGCCAGGCATATAGATCCTGCCCCAGATGTCCCACCTCCCACCAGCTGCCACTATGAATGTGTGTGTGGGAGGGAGGGGGTACATGAGGTTTCTCTTCCTGTCCCACACCACAGAGGGACAGACCCAGAGGGCTGTGGCCTGGGTCTCTGGGGTCCCTTGGCTTGGCTCTGCTGTGGCTTTAGTTACTCACATAAACTGAACCATGCCTTCTCCCTAGCTCCCCTTCCCATCTTGAAGAAGCCTAGAGCTCCAGGCTATACCAACCTCAGAAGTCCCAAGCTACTGGGTCCCTAAACCTGTGGAGCAGGGTTATTGTTGATCAGGGTCTTCCATCCTCCGCTGCTCCCAGTCCAGACCAGGGATGGCTTCTGTTCACCCAGGTCTTCCCTGAACCCAGCCAAGCTCCAGCCCAGCGTGAGTCATAGGTTGGAAATCAGCTGAGGATGAGCCCTGAATAATGCATCAAAGCTCTTCTCCTCTGGGGAATGGACCTGCTGAGCCATTAGTATGGGGGAGGGGAGGGAAGCCAGATAACATGGAGGAATCATGGTGTTCACCACCTCAGGAAGAACATCAGAGGCTCCAACAGCCTCTCCCATCCCCTAAGTCCTGCTTCCCACTGCTGGCTGATCTCCAGTGCCAGGTAAAAGGAACACGATTTTGTTGACATGTAAGGGCCAAGACAAGCTCAGGACAGGGAAAGGAAATCAAACTCAGCTCAGAGAAGTCCAAACGGGAGCTGGCTCCTCTTGGCCCACGGGGACGTGCAAGGAGGGAGTCCCCAAGACCACCTGCCACAAGCACCTCCCTCACCCTCTACTCCCTGCATTTCCTCTTCTCCCCAAAGACCTTCCTCTGCCTGATGAAGGCCCTGCTCTTAGCAGGCATTCAGGGCCCTCTCTGATTCCACTGTGACTGTATGCCAGAGACATTCCAGATCTGCAGAATGTGGCCCATGGGGCTGAAACCCACACAACTCTTGAGTGTTTGCCAGAAGGACTGAGGGTTTGGAGTTGTCCTATCTCCTTGGGAATAGCTGAACTGACAAAAACAAACAGCTGTCCCGGGAGAAGTAGTCGGCAGGGCGGCATGGGCTGTATGTGTCTCAGGAGCTCCAGGTTCTATTCCTGCCTCCATCACTGCCTGTCAGTCTTCCCTCAGTTTTTCCTTCTGCCACAAAGAGGATGTGACCAGATCAGTCCTACAAGTGAATACACATCTCTCTTTAGATTGTCTATTGGTTACAGTTGATTTGCATCACTGCTTTTCAAACCAAGGCATTACCTTCTAGGAGCCATCCCTGGAGCTTTCATTGTAAAACCTTAGCAGTGACTATTCAGTTTTAAATCATTATCTCCAAAGATCATCGAGTCTATCCCCCTGCCTTCAGGAAGGGCGGTACCAAATCTGTCTCTCCACTTTCCAGTTATGGCCATTTCCTGCCTGTCTGAGGTACCTCCGCTCTGGCTGGACTGGCATCTTCATTGTCCCCTAACACACCTCCCTCTTCTGAGATCTTTCTGTCTCTCTCCTCTGCCTGTCCAGGTCCTTTCTATCTTTCAAAGACTTCGTATGGAAGTCACAGAAGTCAGTCATCTTCTCTGATCTCCCATAGCATTAATGATCTGTTTTACTTTATTTATTCATGTATCCACTCAAGTATTTATTAAGTACCTACCATATGCTGGGTGTCATAAAGTAACAGAGCCATAAAGCAGCTTCAGTCTAGTTGGGGTAATGCAACATGGATATAACTCTAACCCAAAGAAGACTGTAAAAATTGCTCAAGGGAAGTACAAGTGGAGGGCCACTATGGAGAGAGAGACACAGAGAGAAGGGAGTGTGTGTGTGTGGTATATGTATATATGTGTGTACGCCTGTCTGTATGTGTATGTGTGTGTATGTCTGTGGGGGTGGTGTGTGTATTTGTATGTGTGGGTATGTTTGTGTGTATGTATAAATATGTGTATGTGTGTGTATATGTCTTTGTGAGGGGTATGTGTGTGTATGTATGCATATGTGTGTGTCTTTGTATGTATGTATATGTATGTGAAATATGGGTATGTGTGTCTGTGTGAATGTGTGTGTGTATGTGTCTGTGTGCATGCTCTAGCGGAGGGTTAAAGAGAGACAGAAGGTTTCAGTGATCTTCCTCTTGTATGTAGAGGAAGAAAACCTGGGACTGGGCGTAAAGTGACATAAAGTCCAATATAAAGAGGCAGAGTAATGCCTAATTAAAAACAAGTGTCCAAGGATTAATTAATATTCATCTATACAGAAATATATGCCAACTAACAACAACGAATTTGGTTTGTTTGTTTGTTTTGTTTTTTTTGTTTTTTTTTTTGTTATGCAGAAATATAGAATTTCAGCTGCAGGAGGAAATTTGGACATAATTTAACCTAAAACCATGATAATTTTTGTGAGAAAATGTTAATTGCCAAAGCTTACTGACTAGAACAACTAAATAAACCCATAGCAAAAGAAGAGATTGAAAAAGTAATTTAAAAACTCCCAACAAAAAAAAAACCCTGGCCCAGATGGCTTCACTGGAGAATTCTACCAAACTTTTAGAGAAGAGTTAACGCCACTACTGCTAAAGGTATTTCAGAGCATAGAAAAGGATGGAATATTCCCAAACTCATTCTATGAAGCCAGCATAACCCTGACACCAAAACCAAGTAAAGACACCACAAAAAAAGAAAATTACA
>NW_004444122.1:257470-273812 GCF_000243295.1 Trichechus manatus latirostris | reverse complement strand
GCTTAACCACTGCGCCACCAGGGCTCCTTTTAGACCTAAATTGTTGTTAGGTGCCATCGAGTCGGTTCCAACTCATAGCGACCCTATGTACAACAGAACAAAACACTGCCCCCTCCTGCGCCATCTACAATCGTTGCTGTGTTTCAGTCCATTGTTGCAACCACTGTGATAATCCATCTCATTGAGGCTCTTCCTCTTTTTCGCTGACAGTCTACTTTACCAAGCATGATGTCCTTCTCCAGGGACTGGTCCCTCCTGATAACATGTCCAAAGTATGTGAGACGAAGTCTTGCCATCCTCACTTCTAAGGAGCATTCTGGCTACATTTCTTCCAAGACAGAGTTGTTCATTCTTCTGACAGTCCATGGTATGTTCAATGTTCTTTGCCAACACCATAATTCAAATACATCAACTCTTCTTCAGTCTTCCTTATTCACTGTCCAGCTTTCACATGCATATGAGGCAATTGAAGACACCATGGCATGGATCAGGCACACCTTAGTCCTCAAAGTGACTCTTGGCTTTTTAACACTTTAAAGAGGTTTTTTGCAGCAGATTTGCCCAATACAGTACATCATTTGATTTCTTGACTGCTGTTTCCATGGGTGTTGATTGTGGATCCAAGTAAGATGAAATCCTTGACAAGTTCAGTATTTAATCTGCTTCACATGATGTTGCTTATTGGTCCAATTGTGAGGATAAATAGGAGGATAAAAAATAAAATATGGAAAACTACACAGCAATGAAAAATAAGTAACTGTGGCTATGTATAACAGAATAGATTAATCTCACAGACTTTGAGTAAAAGAAGCCAGCCACTGAAGGGCACATACTGTATGATTCCATTTATATGAAGTTCAAGAACAGGCAAAACTAACCTATGGTGATAGAGGTCAGAATATAGTGGTAACCTTTAAAGGCGGATAGTGACTGGAAGGAGGCATGAGGGAGCCTTCTGGAGTGATGGAAGCATTCGTTACATGGGTGTGTAGATAAGTAAAAATTCACTGGGTGTGCACTTAAGATTTGTTCCCCTTACTACATGTTTTTACTTCACTAAAAAAGAAAAATAGACTATGGAAAATCTTGTCTCTAAAAATGACAGTTTAAGATTGGATACACTTAGAGCTCAATTTTGTCCTTGCTTACACATATATTGTGACCATCAGAGTCATTCTTAACTGAGAAAAGTTTCAGTAAATTTATTTTTAATTTCCCGTATTGTCTATTGTATGCAGATAAAGCCAAATTTCTAACTTAGATTTTAGGTTAAGACTGAACCCATAGCCATTTGTAGTGATGTGTGAATGACATAGAGAAATACATTAACAGAATCCAACTACAAAAATAAATTTAAGGGAACAATTCTCTGCTACTGACTCCTCCAGACAAATCCATGACTTGGATATCAATAAGTCACTAAAACTGGAAGTGAGAAAAATCTGAGCCCTTTTTGCAATGGATGGATGTTTATGAGGCTATTAAGTGAAGAGGGTTCAGAAACAAGGGGATAAATAACATGCTAATTTGGGGTTGAATTGGACTAATGGGATGATCTTGGAAATATAAGAATCCTGCTTAATGGGAGTTGTCTATTTGCAATTCAATAAACCAGATATACTTAAATTCAAAGAGATAAAGGACATGAGCACTTAAAACAAAATTACGGGAATGAATTTAGTAAAGGGACTAGAAGAGGCACCAAAGCTGAGATACGGGCCACCATTCCATGTCTGACGCTTTTAACTCTTCTTGAGTCATGAGTTTGGTATCCCAGGGAACACAAAATTTTCTGGCTGGAAGCTAAACCCAGCCATTGGAGCGGGTCCAGAGAGACGCTGTGTTCAGACTCGAGAAGGTAAAATAGATGCTGCATGGTCTAAAATACCTTTTGCAAGGGCATCTTCAAAGACAGGGATGCTCGGGGAAAGAGAATGTTGTAAGTTTAAAACGACAAAAAGAGCAGAAACAAGGAAGAAAACGTGACCTGAGTGTAGGGTGACCATATGTTCCAGTTTGCTAGGGCCGGGTGAGTTTACGCCCGTAGTACCTGAACAATTGTTAATAATGCCAGTTTTGACTTTCTGAAGTGTCTGGATGTGAATAATAAATCACATGATCACCCGACCAAAGAGAAGAAATTTGGCAGAGACTCCTGTGCGGTTTTCAAATAGGTGAGGAATGACCCGAGCCCCGCTCCCCGGCTGCGCTTAGCTGCGGGGTAGAGCGTTGTACGCTACCTCCGCCTCGCCCCGCCCAGCTCTCCGGGAAAGGCTCTCGATGGACGCTCAGCTCCTCGCTGCTCTGGTGCCACCTTCAGGCTGTATGCGGGAACTGCCTCTTCCCCGCTCTGTCCTTCCACCCTTCTGTCCACAGCCTTGGACTTGGCCAAAAGACATTCTTCGAAGCTCTGGGTGTGAAGTGGGCAGAACCGAAAATGAAGCTCAGGTTATGGAATTAGGCAGGCCCAGTAAAACCAAAAAGCCAAGTTCTTCCTCTCCCTATCAACTCTTGTGCTGTCTAATTTTATAAACTGAAGCCTAATTTAGGGAAAGATTGTTTAAATGTTCAACGTCTGGGAAGCATAGATCCAGGAATTTCGCTTGTTCCCTCCCCCAGTCATCCTATCCCCGCCTTTCCCAGTTCAGCCCCACCAGACTAGTTGCCATGCAGTCGATTCTGACTCATGGCAACCGCACCTGTGTCAGAGTAGAACTGTGCTCCGTAGGGTTTTCAGTGGCTGATTTTTCAGAAGTAGATCATCAGGCCTTTCTACCATAGTGCCTCTGGACCTCAAACCTCCAACCTTTCAGTTAACAGCTGATTGAGTTAACAGTTTGCACCACCCAGGGACTCTCCACCTTTCCAAGTCGTCAACAAATATACTAGGATAGTGGAGAAGGAAGAGAACGTACACTTACTAAGCCCCATCTGTGTGCTGGGCACAGAGGCACTTTACATATGTTATCTCCAGCCTAGAAAATGGTAGGAAGTAGGTGGCTCTCCAACAGGAATACAGGATTAGAATGGGCTAGTGACTTGCTCACAGTCCTGCAAGCTAAAATTTGAACCCAGGGGTCTTTGACTCCAAAGCTGGTGGTCTTTTCAGGTCCCTGACTTGAGTGGTATTTGCAAAATGCAAAACAGCCCCCATGAAAATCTAATATGATTCATAATAAGGTTGAATTGTAAGCAAAAACATGGAGTGTAATTTTCCTTTGGGCTGGAATTATCTCAGCTCTATGTAATAGGATATCTCCTAGGAAAATCAATGAAGTATGGCTATGAATGCAGTTTGATAAACAAAATCCATCAGAACCTGGGACCTGTGGGTCCTTAGTAGTGGAGACAAGGAACCATTGTGTTGGACATTTTCTAAGATGTTCTTTAGAAAATGATTGGAGATCCCAGTGCCCCCAAATTTGTTTCCACTTCCAGGCAGTTTCCCCATCTGTCTGCATCCGACGGCCTATCATTCTATTCACCGAATTGTTTTTGGATTTATGCCTTGTAAAATATAAATCATGGTGGGAGTGGATAGCAGTCATTTACACATTAGCGAAAATCATCTCAGATTCCCTTTTCTTCTCAAATCTTTTACCTGAGCTTGCCTATGAGATCGGATGGGGAGGGAGAAAAGGGACAGGAGGGCAGGTACTCTTGGAACTAGTACTGTTTCTCCTCAACTCCCTAGCGCAGTGTGAGTGCCAATCTAAGTGCAGAGCTCCGCACTTGTGCCCTTGTTTCCTTTGCTTCTGATACGAGTTCCCAAGCACGATCTCCCAGACGGCCTGCCTGAAGGTAATGGAAAACAGCTTGGCTTTGGATTTCAGGCCAAGCTCTCCCGGTGACTTAGTGTGTAAGCTTCGGCAAAAAGATTCACCTCTCTGAGCTTCAGTGACATCATCTGTAACAGGCTGGTCTGCCCTAGATTAGTGACTCTCTTTAGTTTTTGCACATTTTTGTGTGTGTGTTGTGTTTTAACATTGTATTTAATTCTGATCAGAGACCGGTTGCCATTGAGTCGATTCCAACTCATAGCCACCCTATAGGACAGAGCAGAACTGCCCCGTAAGGTTTCCAAGGAGCGACTGGTAGAATAAAACTGCCGACTTTTTGGCTGGTAGCCTAGCTTTTAACCACTGCACCACCAGGGTGCCGCAGTAATACATAGAGTTCGAAAACCAAGGGGTACGGAAGGGCTTATATCAAAAACGCAATTCCTCAGCTCTTCCTCTTCTCACCTTCCAGTTCTAATTGGCAGAAGCTGTCACTTTAAACACATTTTGCTGTTTCCTCTGGTGTTTATAATGCTATTTCTCAACAATATGTTTATGCTGCGATTTCTTGATTGTTTGTTTGTTTTCAGTATCTGTTGACTTTCTGGGAGGAGCCCTGACTTTCTGGTATAAAATCATAGTCAAGGGCTTAGCTCCTTCATACAGTCTGATCAGCTTCCTTGCCTCCATCCTACTAATTAGATCACAATCTTTTATGAAATTAATAATATTTACATTGTGTAGCTATCTAAATATTGTTCTCGGCTAACCCATGCACTCTACTGAAAGTATTTCCTTTCTTTAATTCCTTTTCCTTCCCATGGAGTTAATACTTCCCTCAGGTTTTTTTGTTGGTTTGTTTTTTATTTGCTTAGCTTCCTTCTTACCTATTACCTTTTTTTTCACCCACATTCTCCAACTGGTCCATCAAATGCCTAGCAATAATTATCTAAACACTAAGATCCATAAGATGATCTACCACCCACATATTTTTCTAGCGGCCTCCCTCTCTTACCCTCTGTCCTACTCCCAACTCCCATCTGCAGCACAGCTGTCATTCTGGGATTTCCCCACATTATCATATTGGGACTTCCCAGCAGGCCTCTTCTGTGTAGATCCCCTGTTTCCTGGATCTCAGATCTTCTCTCTTGGTTTACTCTTTCTTGTTGGGGAAACATATCTTCCCATGGCTTCCTAAGAAAGAGGGCATGGGAGGGAAAATATCTGAGTTCTTGCGTATTGGAAAATATCATTCTGTCCCCAACCGTGATTAATAGTTTGGTTAGATATAATGCTCTAGTTTAAATGCCATTTGTCCTCCCATTTTGGAAGTAATGTTTTCTACCTTCCAGTGTTGCTGTGGAGAAGTCTGTGTTATGCTGAGTCTCACTTCATTATATGTAACCTGTTTTTTCTCCCTGAAAAATTTTAGGACTTTCTCTTTATCCTTGGTTTTCCGGAATTTCTCACTGATGTGCCTTGTGGTAGGTCTTTCTTCATTTATTGTACTGGTCACTTGGTGGAGTCTTTTGATCTAGGCAATTATGTCCTTCTATTCTGGGAAGGGGAGCCCTGGTGGCACAGTGATTAAGAGCTCATCCACTAACCAATTTGAATCTAGTTTGAATCTACCAGCTCTCCTTGGAAACCCTATGGGGCACTTCTACTCTGCCCTATAGGGTCACTATGAGTCGGAATCAACTCAACAGCAATGAGTTTGGTTTATTCTTGGAAAGAGGAGCCCTGGTGGCAGAATGGTTAAGTGCCGGGCTGCTAACTGGAAGGTTGGCAATTCGAACCCACCAGCAGCTCTTTGGGAGAAAAGACCTGGCAATCTGCTCCCTTAAAGATTACAGCCTTGGAAACCTACGGGGCTGTCCTCTGTCCTGTAGGGTTGCTATGAGTCAGAATCGACTCAACAGCAACAAGATTGGTTTTAGTTTGGTTTATTCTGGGAAAGAGGGGCCCTGGTAGTGCAATGGTTAAGCACTTGGCTGCTAACTGGAAGGTCAGCGGTTCGAACCCACCAGCAGCTCTGTGGGAGAAAAGACCTGGCAATCTGCCCTCATAAAGAATGCAGCCTTGGAAACCCTATGGGGAAATTCTACTCTGTCCTGTTGGGTCTCTATGAATTGGAATTGACTCCATGGCACACAACAGCCACATTCTGAGACGTCACCAGCAGGTTCTTGTGAGCTGGCTAACCCCATCCATTTCCTCCAAGTACAGAGGTATCAAGGCCTTGGGGAATGTAGAAGTGGGTGGGGGAAAAGAGACCTGAAATGAATAACCTTCCAACAAACAGTGAGCACATTTTCCAGGGCTAGGCTTTCCCATGGGGATAACAGACATGGGTGATACCCAGTTCTTGCCCTGGGGAAGCTCAGGACACACATGCTCCAGGAAGGCCCTAGCCCCAGGCTACATGCACCCAACATCCAGTAGGCCCCAAGGACAGCTTAGGGGAGAGCAGGACTCCAGGGCTGCAGTAGGAGAGAGAGGTAAATCATCATGGGGTGGGGATTGGCTTTAGGCGGAGGGAGCAAAGGCAGGACCATAACTTGCACTGTGTGTGTGTTGAGGGAAATGGGGAGACCATCTGTGGCTTTGTTGCCCATTTTCTGGCCACTGTACCCCCTTCTTTAGGTACATAGTGTTTCCCTCCCCACCCTATTCCAATCATATGATACTAAAAGCCGGGCAGTTTTAGTAGCCCAGCAACCCAGCCATGGGCTGGACAGGCAACTCAGACTGGACCAACCAGAAATCTTCCCTGGATTTTTCTGAATACGAACTGAGGGAGGGGAGTCTAGCACTGTCAACAGCTGACTCCAACCTCATGAGAAAAGATGCTCTAGGAGAACAAAGCTGACACCCACGCTGAAGCAGAGACAAGGGAAGGAGCCTGCAGATGCTGACTGTGTTGGTGGCCCTGGTTCCAGGGGTCCCTGATGCCCAGTAAGTCCTCTGCCCTTCTGATGATTTACTCACAGAGCCAATAAACTTCCCTTATTGCTTAAGCTAACTTGAATGAGTTTCTGTCACTTATCACGGAAAGAGCCCTGACTGCAAAGGCAGGACAGGGCAGGGCTGGGTTGGCTAGGGCAGAGGACATGTGGGATGGTCTGTAACAAGGACCAGTAGGTACAGATATCCTTTGGACTCCATGGAGGATTACTGCAGCCCTGACTATGAGCAAGGCGAGGCTGATAGGCTTTGGTTTGGTCAGAGGTGTCATGCTCAGAGCCATTTTTCCATGAGCAAGCTTTTTTTTAAATTTTATTTTTTGTCATTGAGAGTATACACAGCAGAACATACAACAATTCAACAATTTCTACATGTACAATTCAGTGACATTGATTACATTCTTCAAGTTGTGCGACCATTCTCACCCTCCTTTTCCAAATTATTCCTCCACCATTAACATAAACTTACTGCCCCCTAAGTTTCCTATCTAACCTTTTGAGTTGTTGTTGTCACTTTTATCCCATATAGATAGTTCTTTAGAAGAGCACAGTGCTCAAGGCAGATGTTCTTTACTAATTAAGCTAAACTATTGTTTGCTTCATCTGAGTCGAAATTGACTCAATGGCAGTGCGTTTGGATTTGGGTCTGGGTATTGTTTGGTTTAAAGAAGACTTCAGGAGATGTTTTTGTTTTAAGGTTTAAGGTTTAAAGATTATCTCAGGGCAATAGTTTTAGGAATTCATCCAACCTCAATGACTCCAGAAAATCTGGGTTCCATGAGAATTTGAAATTCTGTTCTGCATTTTCCCCCTTTTAATCAGGAGTCTTCTGTAGAATCTTTGATCAAAATGGTCAGTAGCATGGGCAAGACTTTTTGCCATTAAAGAGCTGCCTATCAAAGAGAGTCTTAACCAAATCTTAGGCTCACTTGATTAATTGCTATTCTCCTAGTTTCAGGACCTTCAACCAGGTTTCCCTGTTGGGGTCAGAAACCTAGACCCCCAAGGAGGGCTTGCCACCAGCCTGTGCAGGGGTCCAGAGGGCAGGACCAAGGGTTTTTGGAGGAGCCTGCCTGGGCAGCCTTGACATACACACCACCCTTGATCCATCTCCTGGAGCTTTTCACCCCTGAGGTTGTGGCACCTGGTGGCCATGGCCCTGACTAACTGCCCCATCAGAACTTAGCCACCAAACCAAAGAACTTAGTGTCAGCAAGGCTGTGAAGTCCAATTACCTTATCCAATTACCATGGCCCAGAGAGGGAAAGAGGCTGACCCAAGATCACACAGCAAGTTGGCAGCAGAGCCAAGAATCCTTCTGAAAACCACAGCTCCATCCTACCCCCATTTCTGGGCCCAAGATGTCGATTTGCTGCGACACTAATGAAGCTTAAGCTTCAGGGCTTCTCATTTGCACAGGCATCTTCCGAGAAACTGGCGGGGGTGGGGGGACTTAGTAATTTTTTTTCTCAAAGAAGCACCCCAATTTGCTTAGGCTTCAAGCTGCACAATGCCTAGATCTAACCCCTGCCTTGTCTGGCAGTCACACTGAACCAGGCACAGACACCATGAGACCACCCTTGGGCCTGAGGGGACCCTGCGAGGTCCTGTGCTTGCCTGTCTTTGGGGTTATCCCATGTCTAGCTCCCCACCTCTGTGCTCATCAGTCACCCTGCCATCCACAAATACGTGTGAGAGACCCACTACACATCTGTTGAGGATCGCAAAAGACAAGTATACAAAGTTCAGTCCTCCTTCCTCGAAGAAAGCTGGAGAAGTAAAAAAAAAAAAAAAACTTGGCCAAGGTCGCTTGGAGTCCCTTCTGAGTTTAGGATTTACATTCAGCTCTCCTGTGGTGAGGACAGGGGTCCTGTCCTGGCGCCATCCATCATGACAGAATGAAGGTATCGAATGAACCAGGCAGGTCCTGGACATTTCAGTTTACAGAGAACCCACCACATGCCAGCCCTTTCTACACATAGTAGCTACAAAACAAATGATTGCATTGTTACCACAACTGTGCAGGCAGGTTTTATTATCCATGCTGTACATACAAACTGAGGCTCAGAGAAGGCATGTGACTTGCCCAACTGGTAAGTGATGGAGAGAATTTTTTAAGCTGTTTGGCCTGAGCTGTCTCTGTTCCCTGGTACTGCCTCTAGAAAGGGCCTCTGACACTCATCATTGCACCAGGCAATTACATTCCTGTCAAAACTGAACAAACCGAGGGTCACTTCCCTAGTGGACAGGTCCCGTTGGCCTGTCTTGTGCTCCTGATGGAGCCACCTCCCCTGGATACAAGTGTGTCACTTTTGCATTTTCCCTTCGACTCCCTCCAGCCAAAGCATGTCCCCCTGCCAAGCGGGCTCTAGCGTTACACTTAATGGTGATGGGTCTCATCTGAAGGATTTCTTGCTGAAAATCATCAGTTTCCTCCTGTACCAAGTACTGCCTGGCAGTTTAATTCAAATTAAACCCAGCAGGAGACTGCTCGGTATTGGGCTGTGGAAAGCATTAGTTTGCTGGTAATTGAGCAGTCAGACACTGTGCAGATCGACCCAATAGACAGAGCGAGTACACACATAGGGACCAGCTAAGATGAGGTGCGCGCGTATACAATGCACACACACCCACCCACACACACACACACACACACACATCAGAAAATCTAGAACTAAGCTATTTTAATTCCAGCTGCCATGTACGTTCTGTATCATTTCAAAAAAATGAAATTTTATTTTATGGTTTAGTATTGTTTTTGCTTGAATTACTTAAGGGAAAGGGGGACAGACCATAATTTTGCAGTTGTCTTGGGCCTCTAAAGATATTAATTAGGCCCTAAGCTCAGATGTGGGGCCCTGGTGGTGCAGTGGTTAAAAGCTCAGCTGCTAACCAAAAGGTCAGCAATTTGAACCCATCAACTGCTCCTTGGAAACTCTATGGGGCAGTTCTACTCTGTCCTATAGGGTCACTAGGAGTTGGAATTGACTCGACGGCAATGGGCTTAGTTTTTGGTTTTAAGCTCAGATGTAGGCTGGGTCTTGGGCAGTGTAGCCACAGATGTAGCTGTAGGAGGCCCGTCTAAGCTTACTCTAGCCCCAGGGCCCAGGAGAGGCAAAAAGGAGTCCCACAGGCCAGTGGTTCTCAACCTGGCTGGCTCTGTATCCTCCTCTCACTTGCTTCTCTCTCACTCCCTTACTCATCTCAGATTCTTAACAGTATCCCCTCCCACCTCAGGACCTTTGCACATGCTGTTGCAGCTGCCAGGAACACCTCTCCTAGGTAGATAGCAAAGTCCTACTCAGATATCCCTTGTTTGGGGTGTTGACTACCCGCCCATCAGATTAGGTCCCCTGCTTTATGCTCTTGTATCTCCTTATACTTTTCCAATCAAATTTGATCTGACTCATAGTGACCCTATAGGCCAGAGTAGAACTGCCCCCCATAGGGTTTCCAAGAAGTGACTGGTGGATTTGAACTACTGACCTCTTGGTTAGCAGCCAAGCTCTTAACCACTGCGCCACTACAGATGTCCCCAAATAAAGTGTATTAAGCAACATTCCCATGACAAAAACACCATGTGCAGAAGAATCCCAGTTTGATGCTACAGGGTCTTCCTGCCCTTACAGGATTTATAGCATCCCCCAATTTTCTACAGTAAACACCTTATAAATACCTTATTTAAAAAAAAAAAAAGTATTACATTTTAAAGATTAAGTGCAAAGCATTCTTTTTTTGGACGATGTAGGCCAGTCAGTTAGAAGTAATACTTTATAACAGAATTAAAAAACCTCTTGCCGTCGAATTGATTCTGACTCATAGCGACCCTATACGACACAGTAAAACTGCCCCATAGGGTTTCCAAGGCTGTGATCTTTATGGAAGCAGACTGTCACATCTTTCTCCCGTGGAGCTGCTGGTGAGTTTGAAAAGCCGATCTTTCAATTAGCAGCCAAGCACTTAACCACTGTGCCACCAGGGCTCCTGTATCTAAAAATAGGTGCTGCCAAATGGCTTGAAAATGTTTTATTTTCCTAAAAGGATTGAATTCCTCCCCCCAAAATAAAAATCCTCCACATCTACCCCTAATCTTGTTTGCTTACCCAGGGCTTTCCTGGGAAATGTCAAAATAAAATATACTTCTACCTAACTCTGGGTTCTTCAAAGTCCGGGTGTGAGTGACCTGACTCTGTCTCAGGAAGGCCCAGGGTCTGGGGGCTGACTAAAGTTCAAACAGCAGAGCCAGCTTCTTCTAACAATGCTACCTTAGACAAGTTAGTTATTGTCCCTGAGCCTTCATGTCCTCGCCCGAGAAACGGGCCTAAATCGTTCGGAATTGTGGAGAGGATTAAAAGAGAAAATACCTGCAAAGCAATAGCAGCACCACGCCGCACACATCGTTGGTTTCTTAGCTCTGGTCCCCTTTTCTGTGTCCCCTGACCCTCTAATTGCTAGGTCCCTCACTTTCATTCATTCACCAGAAGCGGTGTGTTCCCCAGGGAGGCTAGCCTTCAGTTGTGTGTTTGTTTGGGTCTGCTCTATTTGATACATGCCTTTCCCATATGACAAGCCCCAGACCGCGTGCTGAAGCCATAGGTTCTCACACTACCTTTAACCCAATGCCCATACCTTTCACTGGAGAGTAGGTGAATAAATCAAGGTTCATTGTTAACGTTTTTCATTCTCTTTGAGTTTCTGTAGTTATGTGATGCAAGTGGCTTACAGTGTGGTTTGCTTGGGGAGATGGAGATTCTTGCAGCAATAGAGGGCTGTGATGGAGTCCTGTTCGGCCTAGGGCAATGGCTCCGGATCAACAGAGAGTAAAGGGGTTGAGGGCCCCACTGCGCAAATGCCCACAGTCTCTTCATGTGGGTGGGTAGGAGGTTCCCAGCCATTATACAAGTCAGTCTTTTCAAATGCGTCTGCCATTGGGCTAAATCCAAGGAATGGTGGGAAGAGGGAAGAGATAACAGCAGCAAGCCCCTACTGTCCCCCAAACATTATATAGTTTGTTGAGGCCACCATTTATGGACAGTCTTTCATGTGCCTGATAATGTACTGAGAGTGCTTCACACATATTATCTGATTGAATCCTCACCATCACCTTACCAGGTAGGCAAAATGGAGATGATGTCTTGCTCAGAGGACTGTTGGAGAGATTAAATGAGGTCTTGGCTAGAGAGTGGCTGGCGGTAGATGCTCCATAAATGTAGCTGTTATCATACCTCCATTTACAAGTGAGGAAGCTGAGACTCAGCATAGTCAAGCAACTCCACAAAGCCCACACAGCAGGAAAGAGGCTGAGCCCAGGACTCTGGTGCTCTGGTAAGAGACAGAAATCCCTGAGGGCTCAGGCTGACTTTCTCCCAATAAATCTTTCTCCATATGTTCTAAAAACTCAACCATTTGAGCCATCTTTCATAAACCAAACAAAATTACCAGCCCCTTCATTTTAGAGAAAAAAGACATGTTAACAAAGGTCGAAAAACCAAATAAATAAAAAAGAAAAACACCAGTTGCTGTCAAGTTGTTTCTGATTCATGGTGGCCCCACGTGTGTCAGAGTAGAACTATACTCCATAGTGTTTTCAATGACTGATTTTTCTGAAGTAGATTGTCAGGCCTTTCTTCTGAGGCACCTCTTGGTAATCTCAAACCAACAGTCTTCCAATTAGCAGTCACATTAAACATTTGCACCCCCTAGGACTCCAGCTAAGCTCGAGGGCATCCTATTTCAATCCTACACATTTCTAAGGCAAGTGCTAGAGCAGTGCCCCAACCAAGAGAACCCTACACAGCTGTTTCTGTGGGGCACGTGTGTCCCTGGATGTAAAGGTTTTCCAGGGTGTGCTTAGGGGCCAGTGGCAATGACCCTCAGTCACAGGTCAGTTAGGCCTGACCCAGCAGGCACCATTGTGTGAGTCAGCTTGGCTTTCCAACTAGTTTATTCATTGTTTGTATTCAGGGAAGCCCCAAGGAGAATGGGGGTGTAGGTGGGCAGAGCTCTGATTACAAGTCTTCTGGTCTAGGCATAATCTCCCCCAGTCTCAGGAAACTAGGGATTCCATCTGCAAACACAGCCTCAAGCAATTTCCCCCAGCCCCCTCTCCCAACCAGCTGGCAGTCCCTCTGTTCCTCCTCCATAGATAGCTTAGGGCTATACCCATCCCCTAATTAGGATCTGCCACCTGGGGCCTGGCTTAGTTTCTTCTCCAAAGAGCCATCAGTTAGGCTTTTTCCTAATATGATGCTGTTTTTAGTTGCCATGGAGTCGGGCGGCCCCGTGTACAACATGCCTGATCCCATCCCATCTTCATGATGGTTGGTACGCTCAAGTCCATTGTTGTGGCCACTGTGTATTTTGAGTGACTTCCAACCTAGGGGGCTCATCTTCCAGCACTATATTGGACAATATTCTGTTGTGATCTGTGGGGTTTTCATTGACTAATTTTCAGAAGTAAAGCTCCAGGCCTTTCTTCCTAGTCTGTCTTAGTCTGGAAGCTCTGCTGAAATCGTTCCACCATGAGTGACCCTGCTGGTATTTGAAATACCAGTGTCATAGCTTCCAGAATCATAGCAACATGCAAGCCATCACAGTAGGAGAAACTGACAGTTGGGTGGTGGCCTAACATGATACTGGACCCCAGTTTCCTTGCCTGACTTTAAATGATCCCTACCGTGGATGGTTATTTCCCTCATCTCATCACTGTCCTTTCTCATTCTTCTCCAGGTTGGATTTCTCACTTCAGCCAGTCAAGTTATGCTGCTCTTCTTGACACAGCACAGCTCTAGGCACATAGTTGGTACTAGAAAAAAAAAAAAAGGTCTTATATCACTGATCAGCAGAAGTGATGGCTCAAACGTGAAATAAACTTGATGCTGCCTGGACCTCTGAGTTCAACAGCCTTGCTAGACTAAGGGCTTTGAGCTATAGAGCATGCATGTGCACACACACAGCCCTCCGTTAGTATTTTCCTGCCTCATTTATGCAAGTGTTTTTGGCATGATAATAATCATAGCTAACAGTGGTTGGGAGTCCCTGGGTGGTACAGTTAAGTGCTCAGTTGGTGGTTCAAATCCACCCAGAGGCACCTCAGAAGAAATACCTGTGGATCTACTTCCAAAATATCCCCACTGAAAGCCCTGTGGAGCACAGTTCTACTCTGACATACATAGGATAGCCATGAGTTGGAATCGACGCAATGGCAACTTAAAATAATAATAATAATGGTTGAGCACTTACCCTGTGCCAAGCAGTGTGCTAAAAGTTTTCACATGGACTTCCTCACTAAATAATAATTTCTGTTTTTCAAATGAAGAAACTGAAGCGTAAAGCTGTTCAATATCTTACAGCTTGCAAGTGGCTGAGTTGGGATTTGAACTCAGACTACCGGGCTCCAGATCCTGTGCCCTTAACCACTATACTATTCTGTGTCAGCTACCTAAAATTAATGTGTACACATTTTCAATTATATTTGAGGGGGTGACTTTGTGTTTGGGGGCATTTTACTTACAAAGTCCATTGAGCTAGAGATTAACCGAGAACAAATAAAAGCTAATGAACTCTGAAAAGCATAAAGCATGAGCAACATGACGTCACTGCCAGAGACCTAACAGCAAAGTGCTTTCTTGTGAATGTATTTTGCTGACAGCCCCACAAGCTAATAATCAGCCTGAACTCTGCAGTACCCTGTTCCTTTGGGACACACACACACACAAACACACACACACACACACACACACACTCACACAGTTGCTTGTTTGTGCCACCTACCAGGACCCAGTAACTACCCTGGATTAATAGATGATGAGGCATTTCGTAAGCAACATAGATCAACTGGAAAAGCAAACACCCGTAGCCAGTGACCAACAATAAAGAGATACAGTCATACCAATCACCAAAATATCCCAGAGTGGGAGGGAATATAGCAAAGACACAAATTTGTATCAGGTTGTACCAAAAAAAAAAAAGACAAAAGGGGGAGTCCCTGGAAGAAGGAAATTTGCTTCACACAGGGGCCCCATAGGTTCAGTGACTTGAACAGAGCCATGGGGTCAGGCTGGGACTTGAATCCAGGTCTCCTGCCTTTGATTCTCGCCATTATATTATATATAAGCCAAGATATAAAATGAGGAAAACTCATCCAACACAGGTGATAGGTTTGGACATCTGAGGGATGGGGGCAAGGACAAATATGGGATTGGGTATAGCCAAAGGGTTTTCATGCGCATAACCCTAATCCTTCCTCCATAGAGGAAACAGGTGGACATTAGCCTTAGCCCCCACTCACAGCCTGTCTCCTCTGCTTGCTTCCCTTGCGCAGTGGTAGTTAAGAGCACAGATACTGGAGCCAGACTGCCTGGGTTCAAATCCCAGCTCTTTTTACTTACTAGCAGTGTGAACTCAGGCTATTCCTCAACCTCTCTGTGGCTCAATTTCTTCATCTATAAAGTGACAGTAATAACTCTATCTCTTTAGTAGTGTTGCTTGGGAGTATTAAATGAATTAACTCATACTAAGAGCTTAGAGGAGCCCTGGTGGTGCAGTGGTTAAGAGCTCAGCTGCTAAGCAAAAGGTCGGCAGTTCAAAGCCATCAGCTACTCCTTGGAAACTCTATGGAGCAATTCTACTCTGTCTTACAGGGTCGCTATGAGTCAGAATCGACTCCACGGCAGTGAGTTTTTGGTTTTAAGAGCTTACAGGAGCCCCAGTGGCGAAGTGGTTAAGCTCTTGGCTGCTAACTGAAAGTTTGGTGGTTCAAACCCACCAGCCCCATGGGAGAAAGATGTGGCAGTCTCCTTCTGTAAAGATTACAGCCTTGGAAATCCTGTGGGGCAGTTCTACTCTGTGCTGTAGGGTGGCTATGAGACTGAATCAATGACAACTCGTTTTTTTTTTTTGTTTTTTTTTTTAAGAGCTTAGAACAGTGTGTGGCACTGAGTAAGCCCTCTCTAGGCTTAGCTGCACTGAAGACATTAGCAAAAAACAAGGCTCCAGGAATTGACGGAATACCAATTGAGATGTTTCAACAAACAGACGAGCACTGGAAGTGCTCACTCGTCTATGCCAAGAAATTTGGAAGACAGCTACCTGGCCAACCTACTGGAAGAGATCCATATTTATGCCTATTCCAAAGAAAGGTGATCCAACAGAATGCAGAAGTTATCTAACAATATCACATGCAAGTAAAATTTTGCTGAAGATCATTCAAAAGCACCTGCAGCAACACCTTGACAGGAAACTGGCTGAAATTCAAGCCAGATTCAGAAGAGGATGTGGAACCAGGGTTGTCATTGCTGATGCCAGATGGATCTTGGCTGAAAGCAGAGAATACCAGAAAGATGTTTACCTGTGTTTTATTGACTATGCAAAGGCATTCGACTGTGTGGATCACAACAAATTATGAACAGCATAGCAAAGGATGGGAATTCTGGAACACTTAATTGTGCTCATGAGGAATATGTACACGGATCAAGAGGCAGTCGTTCCAACAGAATAAGGGGATACTGTGGTTTAAAATGAGGAAAGGTGTGCATCAGGGTTGTATCCTTTCACCATACTTATTCAATCTGTATGCTGAGCAAATAATCTGAGAAG
>NW_004444122.1:215643-257370 GCF_000243295.1 Trichechus manatus latirostris | reverse complement strand
TATGCAGATGACACAACCTTGCTTGCTGAAAGTGAAGACGACTTGAAGCACTTACTGATGAAGATCAAAGACTACAGCCTTCAGTATGGATTACACCTCAGCATAAATAAAACCAAAATCCTCACAACTAGACCAGTAAACAACATCATGATAAATGGAGAAATGATTGAAGTTGTCAAGGGTTTCATTTTACTTGGATACACAATCAGCATCCATGGAAGCAGCAGTCAAGAAGTCAAAGGATGCATTGCATTGGGCAAATCTGCTGCAAAAGATTTCTTTAAAGTGTTAAAAAGCAAAGATGTCACTTTAAGGACTAAGGTGTACCTGACCCAAGCCATGGTGTTTTCAATCACCTCATATGCATGCGAAAGCTTGACAATTAATAAGGAAGACTGAAGAAGAATCGACGCTTTGAATTATGGTGTTGGAGAAGAATATTGAATATACCATGGACTGCCAAAAGAACAAACAAATCTGTCTGGGAAGAAGTACAGCCAAAATGCTCCTTAGAAACGAGGATGGCAAGAGTTCGTCTCACATACTTTGGCCATGCTATCAGGAGGAATCAGTCCCTGGAGAAGGATATCATGCTTGGTAAAGTAGAGAGTCAGAGAAAAAGAGGAAGACCTTCAATGAGGGAGACAGACTGCAAAAATGGGTTCAAGCATAACTATGATCACGAGGATGGCACAGGACTGGGCAGTGTTTCGTTCTGTTGTACGTAGGGTCACTATGAGTCGGAAACAACTTGACAGCACCTGACAACAACAACAGGCTTAGTTAGCTATTACTATAATCATCTCTGTTCCTTCCCGAACTCCAGACTTTGCTCCTTGTTTTTTCCCTTGCCTTTTTGATTTGATTAAGACCTTCTCAGTCATTCCTTCTATAGCATAAACCTTACACTCGGATGAGGTAAATGACACTCGGGAAAAAGCCCGAGTAAGATGTCCTGTGATCTGACCAGGCCCACCTCTCCTGCCTCATCTCTTGCTCACCCCTTCGCACCCCATTTTCCTGTCATTAGCTGTCAAGTCTTTCCATGGGCTGTTCTCTCTGCTTGAAAACTCTACCCCCACTATCCACTAGTCTGTCTCCTGTCTAACTCTTGTTCCTTCTTTGTTCCTCAGCTCACACATTATATTCCCCAGGAAGCCACTCCATCCCTGACCATCCCTAGACCTGAACACCACCTGGGTTAGATATGTACTCTCATAGGACCCCATTTTTCCTTCTCTAGTGGCACTGATTACATCGCCTCTTGATTGTCTACTTGCCTATTGAGGGCAGTGGTGGGCCAGTGGTAGAATTCTCACCTTCCATGAGGACGACTCCAGTTCAATTTCATCTGGCAGTGGCGGCTTGCCTGCTGCTGTGATGCTGAACGGATTTCAGCAGAGCTTCCAGACTAAGACAGACTAGGAAGAAAGGTCTGGTGATCTACTTCCAAAAATCAGCCAAGGAAAACTGTTTGGATCACAGCAGTCCGATGGGGGCTGACTCCACAGCACCTAACAACATTTGCCCATTACCTCCACAAAATAATCAGCACTGTGGGGCACAAAATATGACTTTTATTTCTGATCTCTGTGCCCCTCCAGATGCCTTTTCTCCTGGTCTCCATCCTGCCCTTGGCCTGGGAGACTGACCTGTAAGGGCTGCTTCAGTGGCCTGTGCCCTTTGCCTGCCAGTGGAGGGAGCCCCAGCAGGAGACTGGAGGGAGGAGAGTGAGGTCAGGGTGTTTGTTCCTTTGGCCCCCTCCCTGGGAGATTGCCTCAGGCTGGCTGCCTCCCTCACTGAAGGGCATGGCTCCTCTTCTGTAGCTGAAGCTACCTGAGCAAGCACTCCTCAAATTATCTGGGGCTGAAAACCAAACCGAACCAGTTGCCATCAAGTTGACTCTGACTTATGGTGATTCCATTTGTGTCAGAATAGAACTGTGCTCTGTACGGTTTTCAGTGGCTGATTTTTTAAAAGTAGATCACCCGGCCTTTCTTCCAAGGCATTTCTGGGTAGACTCGAACAACCAATCTTTCAGTTAACAGCGAGCTCATTAACCATTTGCACCACCTAGGGGCTCATCTAGGATAAAGAGCCTTTTTTATTTTTTACTTCCAATCAAATGCAGAATAATACTTTTATAAAATACAATTAAAAATGAATTATTTGAAAAATAAAATTAGGAAGCAATGACTTGCAAAATACAAGACCAAATTTTTTTTATTGTTGTGCTTTAAGTGAAAGCTTACAATTCAAGTTAGTCTCTCATGCAAATATTTATACATACATTATTTTGTGACCCTAGTTGCTCTCCCTATACTTTGACAGTACACCCTTCCTTTCCACCCCGAATTTCCCGTGTCCATTCAACCAGCTCCTGACCCTCTCTGCCTTCTCATCTCACCTCTGGGCAGGAGCTGCCCATTTAGTCTCATGTAGCTACTTGAGCTAAGAAGCACACTCTTCATGAGTATCATTTTATGACAAGACCAAAATTTTTATCACTAAATCCAATAAAGTTATAGTCATAAAATATTATCAGAAAAAACATAACATTTTTTAAAAAGCCATTACAAAAACTATACATGTGGCTCATTGAAAGTCTGCATATAGGTGATTAATACAGCGAATTGCTACTACACGCATAACTTCTTATTCTACAATTGTATCTATACCAAAAATTATGAAGGGTACAGTAATTTCCTATATTAAATGCCTACACACACTTTGAAAGAACAATATGTATATTGATATTTAAAGTTTTTAATGTGATAAACATCGTGCTTTTTGCTTGTTAATTTATCTAATCTAGGTTGGATTGACACCATCTCTACCCATGGGGTATGATGCATATAGGAACTGTTTCAGCATTTTGTTTAAATTACACTCACAGCAGAGCAATCAGTCTCACCAAGTTAGGGTGACAGGAATGGAAGAAGAGATTTTAAGCAATTTCAGCAAGATCAAGCTATTCATTTTTATCTTTTATCCAAAACGATGCAAGTGATGCTATGTTTTCAAAATTAATCTTAATTCATCAGCAGCCTGCACCAATTTATCCTATAAAGTCATAGCTCTGGATCCATTAATTTCCTATGCATGGATTTTCTTTCGATGAAAAACAAAAATTTTCCTTTGATGATCATAGCAATGTCAAATGGCTATAAAATTTTTATACGCTTACTTTCAATGGCTATACTTAGCTCATCATAGGCAGTTTTCAGACCTGCACGGGACTGTGAATCATATTTTTGAGTAGCACTGCTCCACATGATTCTCTCTTATTCCAGCTTCCAGTGATCACTCCCTCCCCTCGTCTTTGCAAGCCTATGGAGGTGGTAATGGCTTGGCCGCTACTAGCTCTAGGTTACTGCACTAGTCCTTGTAGTTTCCCCACACCTACCAGCTGCCATTGAGTTCATTCTGACTCATGGTGACCCTGGATGTGTCAGAGGAGAGCTACACCCACTAGGTTTTCAATGGGTGATTTTCCGCAAGTAGATTGCCAGGCCTTTCTTCCCAGGTGCCTCTGGGTTAGCAGCTGAGCAGGTTAACCATTTGCACCACCCAGGGACTCCTCCCCGACACCTACACTTTTGGAAATTGGAATTTTGTTAATCAACCTCCTCCTTGATTATCCTAATCTAAGCATGTCATCTGTTTTCTCTTGGGAAATGTTTTCTGATGCAACTTCCTACCGTAGCACGCTGCCTGGCAATGAGAAAATGGACAATACGTTCACTGAATAAATGACCAGATACTGCTTATCAATCTTTAATGAAGGATTAAGGTCATATCTTGCAGGAGGTTCATAAAAGGAGAGGGCCAAAAGCACAACATGAACTCTGGTCTTTCCCTGAGATGATCATTCTCCCCTCCAGATCTGGCGTCCTAAGATGGATCCACCACTAGCTCATTCAGTGCCTTTGTGTGACTTAGAAAATGTGCAGGCACTGGGAGGGTGCAGCCCCAAGATCACATGGTTTGGAGCATGGAGTGTGGGCGATCTTTCAGCACCCCAAACCAGGTATTCATTGCTTGGACAACAACAACAAGAAAAACCCATTGCCATTGAGGTAATTCCAACTCATGGGGAGAACTGCTTCATAGGGTTTTCTTGGCTGTAATCTTTACAGAAGAAGATGCCAGGCCTTGTCTTCCGTGCAGCCATTGGATGGATTTGAACCGCAAACCTTTCGGTTAGCAGCCAAGCTCAAACCATTTGCACCACCTGAGGACCTGCTTGAACAACGCAGACCATCTTATGCAGCAGATGTGCCCTAAGCTGAGCAAGCCAGCAAGTCACTCCATCTGCACCTGAGATAAGTACCAGGTGTTTGCTATCACTTAGAAAGGTGGCCAATTAAGTATGATTCTCTGAAAAAGTCCAGTGCAACTCAGATTTTTGCTGGAAATGTTTTTGTTTCTGGGGTGATCTTTTTCACACATTCTTGCTTACATAGTTTACATATGTAGTATTGTAGTCTCTAGGGCTAAATGCTTGCTTTAGTTCTTCTGGATTTAATCGTGCTGCCCCTGAGAGGCCATTAAGACCCACCCTTGACTGTGACTTCGAGTAGCCCAGGGGATTGGGGTGGGGGGTGGTATTATGAAAGAGCTCTTTCTGGCTGGCACTGGGCACGACTCTCACAGGGCTACACTGACCTCTGGGGTGGATTCAGGGGCAGGGAAGAACTATTCAAGGGAGAAGGGTGGGGAAACTGGACAGCTTGTCAGTGCCTTGTGATTCAGACCTTCCTGTTGTAGAGAAGTGATTTTGTTTGACATGAATTCCCAGAATGCCTGACACACCCACATATAAACGGGTCCAAACCTATCCCAGAGTCCTTTGTGAATGAGTTGAGAGTTTGTACTAGCTTCTATCCTTAGCACCATTCCCTGCTCCCACCTGAGCAGCCTCCCCCACCCTCCCACCCCCACACTCCGCACTGGAAGGGTCAGGGAAAGCTAATGGTAATGGGACCTTGCACTAAACTGACTTCATAATTCTCAAGCTCAAGAAGGGAAGTTGCTTCAAGGGAACTAGTTTCCTGTCTTTGCTGGAAGGTTGACACACCTTCACTTCTCTTGTTTCTTAATCTCCCAAACAGACCTGTCAACTGTTGGTTTGGTGCAATGACAGAGATATTTACTCTGTAGTCAGACCAAAGAGGTGAGATTGGGAGGACGTGGGAAAGGTTCCCAGGCTTCTGGGAAGTCAGAACTGGCGTCAACACAAAGAGCTCTGCATGTGACCACTGGGCTCTTCACTAGAAAGCAGTGCTCACTGCATTTTGAAAACTGAAGAAATCTTGGAGACCATTATCCATTTATTTCAAAGATTAAGACACTGAGGCTCAATAAAACTTATTACTGCTGAAGGTTACCCAGGAAATAGTGAAGCCAGGGTTAGAACTCAGGTCTTGTGGCTTCTACACCAGTATGGTTTCTCCTGTGCTGCGCTGCCTCTCAAAGTAGGCATCTTTTCATTCACTCATTCATTCATTCATCAAATATTTATTGAACACTACTCTGTGCCCGCACTGTGATATGTGCTAGATCTAGAGCAGTGAACAAGATAGACAACAGCCCTCTTGGAGCTTAAGTGTAGTGAGAAGCAGCCTGCAATAAATGATAGACAGGGAGTTTGTGCATAGGCACACCAGTTCCCTCCACTACGGTTGAGATAACTTTGAAACATATTCTACAACGTTCCCAGAATTTCCTGGAAGAATTGAATTCCAGTTGCCTAACGGTAACCTGTTTCCCTTCCCTGTCTGGTTTCCCCAACCCCGTATTGTTGCTTCCTGGGCTCACCTTTAAAATAAATTACTTGCACTGGAATCTTTGTTTCAGGGTTTACTTCTGGGAGAACCAAAACTAAGACCAGCTCTGGGCTCCCTGGAAATCCAGAGAGAAACTAAATAATTTAACTGTTATATTTAGAAAGTAGAAAACAATCAGTTCCTCCGTGGAGACAAAGTATTTCTCTCTCCCTAGACTACCTCCCCCCATCCCAAAAAGCTCTACTCACCATCCTATTTTCACACTCTCTCTTTCCTTGTGTTCTGCCCTCAGGCCTATAAGTTCCTTGACCTTTATCCCCTTTAGAACTAGTAAAGTGCCTTGAACACAGTTGAAACTACATAAATGTTTGCACGATGAGGAAACCGAGGCTCAGTTAGGGGATGTCACCATCCACACATCCCATGAAGAGTGACCAGGGGAGCTAGCCTCAGCTCTCAAGTCCCCTAACCATTCTTCTGGTTCTCTGCCACAAACATAGGCTCCTCCCAGGTTTTGTTTTTATCATCTCTGAGTGGAGCCTAAGGCTTTTAGCAGGAGGAGCATGTTTATAAATGTTAAAAATATACCTGTCTTTAGAGAGCCAGGTCCTCTTCCCCTTGGCGCTTTAGGACTGAGGGGCCTGTGCTTGTTGCTATTTAATTTTTCATGTCTTGCAAGGTGAGACCTAAATGTAACCAAGGAGAGGACTATAGATTCTAGGCTATTCAAAGTCCTATAGCGCATTGATTGATCATAGCAAACCCCAAGCACAGAATTAAGTTCGTGTTTCCATAAATTCCTCCCGGAAATGACACTACCTTGAAGCCCTAGAGTATAGGCAGAGTGAGGACTTGATTTAAGCTGCAGTTGCTCTGCAGACTAGGAAAAAGGCTAAAGGAGAGACCCAACAACGAGCAAGGCAAAAGAGGAAATGCCTATGTAAATACCTTAGACCCACAGCATAAAAAGCCCTTACTCACCATGGTTTGGGGAGAGAAAATTCTTCCAGTGGAGATTAAAATTTCAAAAGTTGAATTGGCTGTTTGTCCTGGGGCCTGAAATTCCTATAGCCTCTGAGCTGCATTTATTTTTGGTATTTGTGTATGCGTGTGTGAGGGAGAAAAAATAACAGCCACATATTCACTGGTCCTTTAAAATTTCTTTGCAAGATTCTTCCCTGATTTACTTCTCTCTACCAGTGGCCATGAAGTCAATTCCAACTCATAGCAACCCGAGGTGTGTCAGAGTAGAACTGTGCTTCATAGGGTTTTCAGTGTCTGATTTTTCCAGAAGTAGATCACCAGGCTTTTCTTCCCAGGTGTCTCTGGCAACCTTTCCATTAGCAGCTGAGTATTAACCATTTGCACCACTCAAGGACTCCTACTTCTCTTCACTGTAAATATTTACAAACCAATTAGAAGTATGTTATTTTATTACATAAATAATATGTGTTCAATTACAACAATTCAGAAAATGTAAATAAGCAGAAAGAACATTGAAATGACATGTTAGGTCATCACTGAGAAATGACCACTGTTAACATTTTGGTGTATCCTTCCAGATATGTACACAATCTCATTTTGATGGCTGCATAGTATTTCATTGTATGGATGTACCCTAAAACATGGTACATCCAATTGTAAGACTCTAGTTCCTTTCCTGTCTTTTATTATCATAAAAAGAGATGGAAGAAGTATTTTACTAAATCTTTGGTTTCTGATTTCATCTATAAATATTTCTGTACATAACTCTAAAAGGTAAGGACTCTTGTTTCAAAAATATAATAACAATACCATTATCACAGCTAAAAATTTAGCAAATTTCACATTATCATCAAATATCTAATGTTCAAATTTCCCCAGTTATCTCATAAATGTTTGCTGCTCTCTTAGTTTTGATAAGTAAATCTTGCGTATATGTTTAATTAATTCTTAGGATAAATACTTAGATTTGAAATTGCTGGGTTAAAGGCTTATTATGCTTAGATCTAGAAAGATGTTCTCATTAGCCTTAAACATTCCAAAAGAACGTTTTGTATGAATGTGACTGTGGAAGGAATGGAGGAGGAAATCTTTTTATTTGAGGCTTTCATTTGCTAGTGACAGAAGGGGAGTTAATATCTGAAAGGTTTCCTAATGATTTACTAAGGTAGACCCCAGGCGATTTCCCTTCTCCCTTCCTGCATCGGCCAGGTCTGGAGGGCCTCCCATTGTATGGAGGAGCCTCTCTGGAGGGGCATCCTCCCTTCTTAACAGCCTGGGTGGTCTTCCTGAAGAAGCTGGCATCTCTCTAGCAATCAAGAATCCGGGTATACAAACAGAGATCTCCTTAAGAAGGAAGATATTTTAATACAGTGAAGTTACTGAGCCACTCTGCTAATTTATTTGCTATTTTATATTTATATATAAAAATCCATTGTCATCGAGTCGATTCTGACTCATAGCAACCCTATAGGACAGAGCAGAACTGCCCCACAATGTTTCTGAGACTACCACATCTTTCTCCCATGGAGCAGCTGGTGGGCTTGAACCGCAGACCTTTCGGTTAGCAGCCAAGCACTTAATCACTGTGCCACCAGGGCTCCTTATATTTATAGATAATATTTGCATTATTTATGTTTATTACTTATATAGAAGCAGCAGAGTAGTGAAAACAGAAAGATCCAGGTTCAAATTCTGGCTTTATCATTTATTGTATGATCTTGGCAATTTTCTGAAATTCAGTTATTTGGGAGAATAATGATAGCTTCCTAAGGTTTCTTCAGTGAGGATGTAGCTTGTACACAGTTGTTAGATGCTGTAGAGTCAGTTCTGACTCCTAGTGACCCTACGTTCTACAGAACGAAGCTGCCTGGTCCTGCACGTTGCTCACAGCCATCGTTATGCTTGAGCTCATTGTTGCAGCCACTGTGTCAGTCCATCTCGTTGAGAGTAGGTGCTCAATAAATATTTGTTGAATGAATCAATATTTCCTAACTAGAATCATATGTTGTCGTGGCTTTTGTTTGTTTTAGTTAGAAGAAATCTTAACGCACACCCTATTTATTTTAGAAATGAGAAAACTAAGTTCAGAGAAAATGTGTAATTTGCTTTTTCAGTTATTCATTTAATAAATATTAAGCACTGAGTATGTGTCAGGCACTGAGGATATAATAAATAATAAGACATGGTCACTGCCCTCAAAGAGTAAGAAAGGATAGACATGTTTTTTTTTTAAAAGTGCTAAATGGAGGTCTATGTGTTATAGAATTATCTAGAGATGCACTGTCTAATATGGCAGATACTAGCCTCATGTAGCTATTTAAATTAATTAAAATTAAATAAAACTAAAAATTCAGTTCCTCCGTTGCACCAGCCACTTTTCAAGTGCTCACGAGCAGCATGTGGCTAGTGACTCCTGTATTGGATCGCACAAGCATGTAACATTTCCAGCACTCAGAGTTCTACTGCGCAGGGCTGTTCTACATCTTCTCCCCGGTATAACACTCATGTGCATGTTGTTGTTGTTAGGTGCCCTCGAGTCGGTTCCGACTCACAGTGTCCCTGTGGGACAGAGTAGAACTGCACCATAGGATTTCCAAGGAGCGGCTGGTGGATTTCAACTGCCGACCTTTTGGTTAGCAGCTGAGTTCTTAACCACTGGGCCACCAGGGCTCCACTGATACGCATAGATACATCAAATTCATACAATTTCAAGGTATTTGCACCTCAGTTTGAACCTGGTAGGTAAAAAGCCCCTTACAATTGTTCTAGGGTAAAATCACCACAAAGTTATAGTAAAGCAAGATGAAAGGTTTTATTTGGCCTACGTTCAAAGAGGCAAAAGCAGGAAACGGGCAAGCCTGCTGCCACAGCCATGTCTGCCTGAATCTGAGGAATATCACAGAATAAGCAAAAGTGGGAAAAGGGACAAGCATGCTGCCAGAGACATGTCTATCTACCCCAGTCCAAGGAATATTACAGAATCATCAGTATATATTAATATTACAAATGGATAAAATCATTGAAACCTTCACCTTTTCACAGATTAGCTAAAACCTGCCCAGTCACTGTGATTCTACATTTTGAATTGTTTTTCATAATAATCATTGATACAGGTTTCAGTAATGACAGGAGGGTCTTGTTGGTCCAATAAATCTTACTATTCACTAAATTCTAATAGAAAAAGATAAGAGTGGAAAGTATGTGGGTCTTTTGTGCTTTGTTTATGTGAAAGGTTCCCTAAGAGATATTTTCTAAGATTGTCCTAGCTGTTGTCTTTATACCTCTGGGCCCAGCTGATGTGTCCCGGTGAGTCCAGCTCCAGCTGGGTCACATTCTTTATACTCAAGGGCAGGGAATAATGGCTCCAATTAAAAAACAAAAACAAAAAACCTGCTACCACTGAGTGGATGGGACAGAGTAGCATTGCCCTATAGGGTTTCCAAGGAGCAACTGGTGGATTTGAACTGCTGACCTTTTGATTAACAGCTGAGCTCTTAACCACTACTCCACCAGGGATCCAATGGCTCCAATATTACCTCCTAAATCACAATACAGGCAAAGAGTCCCTGGGTGGAGCAAACTGTTAACGTACTCAGCAGTAACTGAAAGCACGGAGGTTCACATCTACCCAGAAGTGCCTTGGAAGAAAGGCCTCTTGATCTACTTCGAAAAGATCAGACACTGAAAACCCTATGGAGCATAGTTCTACTCTGACACACATGGGGTCTCCATAAGTCAAAGTCAACTCAATGGCAACTGGTATTACAGGTAAGAGAGAAATGATGGGCGTTGGTAACTAAAACTACAAAGACAAAAGAGTTTCATTATAAGCCAGAGTCCAAAATTGTGAAAATTTTAGCTTAGAACAGCTTCTGGCTGAGGAGTTGGCTGCAGCAGAATAATGAGTCACTTGTTGATGTCAAGAGAGATGGGCTCAGTCTCCTGCGTCTCCTGCATAGTCCTGTGGTTGTCTGGGTCTATGTGGCCACGGGCTGATGTGTGCATGCTGTAGACAGAGAGACATCCACACAGCTTCCCTGAGATTACAGTGAAATTAGATAACTTCTCTCACAATTTACTTACAGTCTCTTTCACTGAGAGCATTATGTGGCTTTCACTTCTAGTAGGCCTTCTTTCTCAATGATCACTTCTTGGGTGTTTTTTATGTGCCATGGAATGGGCAATGTGCAATAGTTATTAAGATGATTAAGGCAAAATGTATACAATTTAACAGAGGAGATAGATACGAAACCAGCTAGCTATAACCAGTGCAGAATGAAATAAGTGCCGTAACAGGCAAGGTACTAGGAAATGCGGGAAAAGCAGAAATTAAACTCAGTTTAGAGGACTAAGGAAGCTTGACAAAGGAGGTTGCAATTTGAGCATAGCCTTAAAAGACATGTTGGAACAGCATAGAATGGAACATACTATCACTGGGAATTCTTTCACATTGAAGTTCTTAGAGTCTAAAGTTGTTCTTTTGCACAAGAAGTGACTTCTCCCACTCCTTCTTTGATGCTGAACTTGCTGTTTTTTACTGAAGACTTGAGACTATTGACCCACCCTATTCCCATGGTCCTTCATGCACTTCTAGGTGAAACTCCATGATCAGACTTTTCAACCGATTTTTGTCAGCACTCCACAATCCCTTGCCCCCTGGCTTCTGTATTGATCTGTCTTGCCAGTCCCCAACCTTGCCTTGCTGAAAAAAAGTTTATTCAGTATGAGGTCTCTCAACAACTCTCTTCTCTAACTCAACATTTCTTGGTGTCTTCTCTCATCTTCTTCCGAGCCCCCACCCTCAATGGAGGGAGAATTTCTTCTTTCCATTGAGTAACTCCTTATCGCCTGTCCTTTCCATCCTCTCCCAGGACTTAATTCTGTGTCTTACCTCCTCTCTTGTATCTTCAGTATTCATTGCCTGTAAATGGCTCTCTCCTTAGGGGCAAATCCAGGTTTTGTAGGGCCCGAAGCTTATCCAATCTTGGGAGCTCTCTTCAAGAAAAAGAATACACAATTACAAATATCAAGTTAGGAACAAAAGTTAATGTTTATTGAGAACAGGCCTGTGCAAATGAGGGGCCCTGAAGCTTAGCTTCACAGTAAATCTGCCTGATTGTCTTATAATAAAAGCAAAATACAAATCCTGAAACTTCCCTGTGCTTTGCTATTGTAAGCTACTGTTCCATCTCTTTCTCATTACTCTGAAAACTTTCCAGGAAGTAGTCTACACACATTGTCTTCATTTCCACATCACTTTGACCCATGCCCACAATTCTATTGCAATGGTTTTCTCTAAAAACACCATTGATCTCCTAATCGCTAAAGTTATGACCCTTTGTCTTAGGCTGGGTTCTCTAGAGAAGCAAAACCAGTAAAGAGTATAAATATATAGAGAGAGGTTTATATCAAGGAAATGACTCAACTCAGTTGTAGAGGCTGGAACACCCCAAGTTCGAGGGTCAGGCTGGAGGCTTCTTCTGAGTCATGTAGCCACAGGGGCTGATGAACTCAAGATTGGCAGGTCAGACAGCAGGGCTCTTGCTCAAAGGCTGCAAAGACCAACAAATCCCAAGATCACAGGTGAGATGGCAGGTAAGCTGCTAGCTCAAGTCCCAAGAACCAGAGGTCAGATGAACAGGAGCCAGCTGCAGGATCCGGAACAAGCAAAAGCCTGTGAGCCTTGCCAGAAAGTCCGCCTATATTGGATGCAGGCCACATGTCCAAGGAAATGTCCTTTCAGCTGACTGGCTGCTCATAGCAGATCCCATCATGGAGGTGATCACATTATATCAAATCTCATCATGAAGTGATCACATCATCATAGGACTGCCAGACTACATCATAACTGCCAAACCACTGAGAATCATGCCCAGCCAAGTCGATACACAACCTTAACAATCGTAGTCCCCCCCTTGTCAACTTGGCGCCTGTACACATCTGCTTAAGCCTTACATAACTCCATGAGCATGGGCCCACTGCTGTACTTCATTTGCTGTGAAATAAGTCCCTTGATCTGAGGCTATGCTGTGTGAGATACCGTGACAGTGGATAAGTCATTCTGTAAGTCCACGGATGGTAGTTTGGCACAAGCATTGCATGCAGGGAAAGCAAATTCGTATCCAGAGTAAGTGTCATTTCCAGTAAGAACAAAATGTCACCCTTTCCATGATGGAAGCGGTCCAATGTAATCGACCTATTACCAGGTTGCTGGCCAATCACCTCAAGGAATGGTGCCATATTGAGGACTCAGCGTTGGTCTTGGCTGCTGGCAGATTCAGCAGTAGTTGTAGCCAAGTCAGCCTTGGTGAGTTGAAGTCCATGTTGCTGATCCCATGCATAATACCCATCCTTGCCATCACGGCCACTTTGTTTACGAGCCCGTTGGACGATGGGGAAAGAGTATGACTGGTTTCCACAGAACTCATCATCCTATCCACTTGATTGTTAAAATCCTCCTCTGCTGAGGCCACCTTTTGGTGAGCATTCACATGAGACAAAAATATCTTCACTTCGTTGGCCCATTCAGAGAGGTCTATCCACATACCTCTTCCTCATACCTTCTAGTCTTCAATTTTCCAATTACGTTCCATCCAAGTCCCTTACCATCCAGCCAAACCATTGGCCGCAGCCCATGAATCAGTATACAATTGCACATCTGACCATTCCTCCTTCCAAGCAAAATGTACAACCAGGTGCACCCCTCAAATTCTGTCCATTCAGAAGATTTCCCTTCACCATTGTCCTTCAGGGAGATTCCAGAAAGGGGCTGTAGTGCTGCCACTGTCCACTTTCAAGTGGTGCCTGCATATCGTGTAGAACCATCTGTACACCAGGCACAAGTTTTCTCTTCCTCAGTCAACTGATCATAAGGAACTCTCCATGAGGCCATAGGTGCAGACTGGGAGACTGAAGATAGTGTAGCAGGAGTGGAGACCATGGGCATTTGGGCCACTTCCTCATGCAACTTACTTGTGCCTTTAGGTTCTGCTCAGGCCCAATCTCATATATACCACTTCTATTTAATGATGGAGTGCTGCTATGCACATCCAACTTTATGGCTCTGTGAGTCAGACAACACTCAGTTCATGATGGGTAGCTCAGGCCATATGGTGACTTGGTGTCCCATGGTTAAGCATTCAGTCTCTAGTAAGGCCTGGTCACCAACCAAAAGCTGTTTCTCAAAAGAACAGTAGTTACCTACAGAGGATGGTAAGGCTTTGCTCCAAAATCCTAAGGGTCTGTCATGTGATTCATCAATAGAGGCCTGCCAAAAATTCCAGACAGTATCTCTATCTGCCACTGACATTTCAAGCACCATTAAATCAGCCAGATCATATCGCCCAAGTGGCAGAGCTGCTTGCACAGTAGCTTGAACCTGTTGTAGAGCCTTCTCTTATTCTGGGCCCCACTCAAAACTAGCAGCTTTCAAGTCACTTGATAAGTAGCATGCCCAAATGAAGATATGTTGCCTCCAAAATCCAAAGAGGCCCACTAGATGTTGTGCCTCCTGTTTTGTTGTGGGAGGGACCAAATACAATAACTTATCTTTCACTTTAGAAGGAATATCTCAATATGTCCCACACCACTGAGCGCCTAGAAATTTCACTGAGGTGGAAGGCAACTGAAGTTTTGTCAGATTAATTTCCCACCCTCAAGCACGCAAATATTTTACCAATAAGTCCAGAGTCACTGACACTTCTTCCTTACTAGGTCCAGTCAGCATAATGTCATCAATGTCATGAACTACTATGACATCTTGTGAAAGGGAAAGGTGATCAAGGTCTCTGTGACTAAATTATGACATAGGGCCGGAGAGTTCATATAGCTCTGAGGTAGACAACTGAAGGTATATTACTGGTATTGCCAGCTGAAGACAAACTGCTTCTGGCCGTCTTTGAAACAGGTATGGAGAAAAGCCATTAGCTAGATCAATATCTGCATAACAGGTACCAGGAGATGTATTAATTTATTCAAGCAGTGAAATCACATCTGGAAGAGCAGCTGCAATTGGAATCACCACCTGCTTAAGTTTTCAATAATCCACTGTCATTTTCCAAGATCCATCTATTTTTTTTGCACAGGCCAAATAGGCTTGTTGAATGGGGATGTGATGGGAATCATCACCCCTGCATCCTTCAAGTCCTTGATGGTGGCAGTAAATCTCTACAATCCCTCCAGAAAAGTGGTATTGCTTTTGGTTTACTATTTTCCTAGGTACAGGCAGTTCTAATGGCTTCCACTTGGCTTTTCCTGCCATAACAGCCAGTGCTCCACTTGTCATGGATCCAGTGTGGGAGTTCCACCAGTTCCTGAATATATCTATTCCAATTATGCATTCTGGAACTGGGGAAATCACTACAGGATGGGTTTGGACACCCATCAAACCTATTGTGAGACAGATATGAGGTAAGACTCAGTTAATAACCTGACCTCCGTATGCCCCTACTCTGACTGGTGGGCTACAGTGACATTTTGGGTCTTCTGGAATTAGTGTCAGTTCAGAGCCAATATCCAGTAATCCTCAAAAATCTCATTATTTCCTTTTCTCCAGTGAACAGTCATTCTAGTAAAAGGCTGTAGATCACTTTGGGGAGGCTGTGAAAAAGATTGACAGTATAAATTTTTGGCAGTGTATTAGAGTCCTTCCTCAAGGGAACCTGGCCTCCCCTTCATTCAGGGGGTTGTGGGTCTGTAAACTCGCTCAAGTCTGGGAATTGGTTGAGGAACCATGACTCTATTATGGCGATTTGAGTTAGACTGCTGTTCCCTAGACCTAGAATTCTTCCACTTGTACAGATCAAGTAAATATTTAGTAGATTGCCTATCTATTTCACTCCTAGGGACACCATGACTAACTAGCCAATGCCATAAGTCTATACAAGTCAGACTATTCTGATTACTGCTTTGACTCCACTGTCCATTATGGTAACCACACCCACCTTGTCTTTGTCAGCTGAGTGCTGCCACTTGGCTCCTACCACCATGGGGTCCAAACAGCTCCATTGTAGTTATGTGTCTTAATGCAGTTAGGGCAGTTCCCATTGTCAAATATGACTTATATAAAACAGCAATCACAGCTGTCTTCAAGGATGCTGGGGCTCCCTTCACAAATTTGTTCCACAGTTGTGGTAAAAGTTGTGTCCTCTGGGCACTCCATGTGTGGGTCTGTGGGCCTAATTTGATACATCCACTCTAACATGCCAATTTCCCTTAGCCTTTGGATAACTTCTACAGTATACCAAGGCAGGTCTGGTATTTCAACTTGATTTAGTGTAGGCCACCGTGTAATCCATGCTTCAGTGACCCAACCAAATAAACTATTAGATCCTTTCCTAACCTCTCAAGCTGAAACACTGAATGAAGAATCTGTGCTTAGTGGGCCCATATCAATAAACTCAGACTGATCCATCTTTATGTTCCTTGCACCATTATCCCATACTCTTAATAGCCATTCCCACACACATTCCCCAGGTTTCTGTTTGTACATATTAGAAAAGTCAAGCAGTTCTTTTGGAGTGTAGTGTACTTCCTCCTGGGTCACACTTTGTATTTCACCTTTTGGGCCTCACTGGGACTTAAGTCTAATTACAGGTCTAGAAGCCAATATGGGTGATGGAGATGTATTTTGAGAACATTCAGCATTGTCTTGTAAGGCATCTGCCTCAGGTGATGCCTCAGGTAATGACTCAGACAAAGCCTTTTTAGACACAGCTGGGTTAATCTCATCAGATGGGGGTGGACGGGCTAATGGTTTTACTGGGGAGGGTGGTTTAGCAGACAAAGATGGAGTAATCTCTTCAAATGGAAGTGAGAGGGCTGGTTGTGTTTATAGGAGTGATTCAATGAAATTTAGGGGCTCAGTGTCTCCAGCTTCCTGATTATCTGCCCGTATGTCCCCATCCGAAGTTTCAAGGTCGCATTTTTTCCCAATCAATGCCCTCACTTTAACTTCAGACACCACTTGAGGTTGGGAATTCAGTTGTCATTGTAATTCAGCCACTCTGTGTTTGTTTTTCGGCAATGTTGGCTCTGTTACTACAAGAAATAAGGCTTTCTTTCCAGGCACAAGTGGAAACTTTGAGGTCGTTTATGTAATACTTGAGCTTTGACTCTGAAGCCCTGAACTCATCTCTTTCTTTCATCACTTTGTCTAGTGAAAGTAAGACCAACCAACCAGCTTCCTTATACTGCTCATTATGACAAAATTGTAGAAAGGTATCAAACATGCGATCACCCAGAGCCTCGCCTTTCACCAATACCTGATCTATTGGTGGTGATATTTTGTATATTTCTATTGACACCTCATGCCATGGATTAGTAGCGCCCTGTTTACTACTGGACGCAGAGTCATCAACGTCTTTAAGACTAACCAGGCTTGAGAACCAATTTAGAATACTCATCTTTACAATTTTGTTTCCCTAGAACCACTCTTGGTGCCAAATGTCTTAGGCTTGGTTCTCTAGAGAAGCAAAACTAGTAAAGCGTATAAATATGTAGAGAGATTTATATCCAGGAAATGGCTCATGAGGTTGTAGAGGCTGGAACATCCCAAGTCCGTGGGTCAGGCTGGAGGCTTCTCCTGATTCATGTAGCCACAGGGGCTGGCGAACACAAGACCAGCAAGTCAGACAGCAGGGCTCTTGTTCAAAGGCTGCAAAAACTGACGAATCCCAAGATTGGCAGGCAAGACAGCAGGTAAGCTGCTAGCTCAAGTCCCAAGAACTGGAGGTCAGATGAACAGGAGCCAGTTGCAGGATCCAGAGCAAGCAAAAGCCCGCTAGCCTTGCCAGAAAGTCCACCTATGTTGGATGCAGGCCACACCCCCAAGGAAACTTCCTTTCAACTGACTAGCTACTCACAGCAGATCTCATTATGGAGGTGATCACATTATATCAAATCTCATTATGGAAGTGATCACATCATCATAGGACTGCCAAACTACATCATAACTGCCAAACCACTGAGAATCATGGCCCAGCCAAGTTGACACACAACCTTAACAATCACATGGACAGACCTGGAGATGGATGGGCATTTCTTGAAGGACTCCTACCTTTTGTTGATATACCTGAATTTGAAAAACCGATTTGCAATTTATCTGCTACTATTCTCCAAATAACTGATAAGCTTGCTGATAGCATAGAGGCCCAAGAGAAGTCCTTAAGTTCTTTAGCTAAAGTTATATGTGATCATATGATTGCCTTTGACTTTACTGTAACCCGACAAGGAGGAGTCTATGCAGTGACCAATACCTCCTGCTGCACTTGAATAAATAGTTCAGCAGAAGTAGAACCAGATATTAGACAAGTCTGCCAAAAGGCCACTTGACTTCGAGTATCCTCCATGTCAAATTCCCCTTTTCTAGATATTTTCAGCTGGCTACGCTTAGGGATTGGATTGTGGATCAGATATATATTGTTAACTGGATTAAGCATACTTATTGTAATTTTTATCAGAACTGTCAAATGCTGTGTGAAAATTACTGCCAACACTTTGACCCAAAGAAGTTATCAGTTAAGTGACTCATGTACGGTGATAAAATCTATTCCATTGATGGACTTGAGCTCTCTCTCTAGAGGCTTCCTACTAACTTAGCAACCAAGTAGTTCCTCTAATGTGGCCCTGCTCTATACTAGCCTTCCCCAAAAGATTACTGAAGACTGGGTGCTAAATCAAGGCATGGTGAAGACAATGGATGGGGCCTGGCCCTTCAAAGAGGATGGTGTCTGTGGTCTTAAAAACTTGCACTAAAGGCAGGTGGCCATATGTCTTAGTCATCTAGTGCTGCTATAACAGAAATACCACAAGTGGATGGCTTTGACAAAGAGAAATTTATTTCTTCACAGTAAAGTAATCTAAAAGTCCAAATTAAGGGCATCAGCTCCAGGGGAAGGATTTCTCTCTCTATCAGCCTTCTCATCAATCTTCCCCTGGACTAGGAGCTTCTCCACACAGGGACCCCAGGTCCAAAGGACATGCTCTGCTCCTGGCACTGCTTTCTTGGAGGTATGAGGTCCCCCTGTCTCTCTGCTTGCTTCTCTCTTTTGTATCTCAAGAGGTTGCCTCAAGACACAATCCAATCTTGTAGATTGAGTCCTGCCTCACTAACACAACTGCTGCCCATTCTCCCTCATTAACATCATAGAGGCAGGATTTACAACATATAGGAAAATCATACAATACCAGGGATCATGGCCCAGCCAAACTGATACACACATTTTTGAGGGGACATAATTCAATCCATGACACCATCCAAAAGTTAATTGAAATGAAGGAAAGCAAACCATTCTGTACATGATCAAAGAATTTCATAGAAATCCTTGATCAAAAGGAGGGAATGTATGAGAGCCTAAAATATGAAGCACTTGGTATATGTAGAGCAGTTTGAAAGCAAGGTCTTAACTCCATCTCAAGTCTTGACATGAATCTAGAATCCATTTTGAATTTTAAAGTTGCCTTTCTAAAGCAGTTTTTATCTCCTGGTCAAACTGAAGCACAATGTCACAGCCTGTTCCCAGAGGATCTTTTCTTCTTTGGTCAAGCAGGTGCAGGATGTTGACAGCCCATTCCCAGTGGGTCTTGACACATAGCATTATTTAAAAACCTTCTTTACAATGGACCCCCAGAAAAGACATGCTTGTGAAAGCAGTTTTAATAGCATGTTCTCAGAAAAGCATGTCCTGTCATTGTCCTGTGATAATCTACCTGCACATACCCTACCTGCGCGTACCCCTGGAATTTGAGATAAGTTGTCGATCCCTGAAGTCCACCTATATATTAAGCCCTCAATCACTAAGAAGCCCTGCTTTAGGAAAACCTGGCTCTAACTTCCCTGATAGCCTGAAAACCAACCAGAATATTGTAGCCCTTGTTCTTTGTTGAAACCCTATAAAAACGTTTGTGTGATTATTGTGCCTCAGACTTCGTGGTTTCATTTTTATGAGCTGTGTAGTTTCTGGTTTGAACTGTGTTGAACCTTTAATAAACCTCTTTGTTTTACTTTTAAATAGAATGCGAGTTTTTTCTACTACACCACAAATGAATCATCCTCTGACTTCTTCGATGACTCCTTTCCTACTCAACTACCACTGGTTGGCCTTACTCAGTGTTATGGATTGAATTGTGCCCCTAAAAATATGTGGTCATAATTCCTAACCTCTATGCTTGTGGTTATAATCCCATTTGGAATGAGTAAGGATTAGTGTGGGGTATGTCTTGAGTCATATGTCAAAAGAGATTGAATAAGCAAGCAAGAGAAGCAGAGATGGGGTAAGATAGATGCCAAGACACATGGAGATCTCCAAGGAATCAGGAAACAAAAGCTGAAGAGACAAGGACCTTCCTCCGGAGTCAACAGAGAGAGAAAGCCTTCCCCTACAGCTGGCACCCTGAATTTGGACTTCTAGCCTATTAAACTGCGAGAAATTTCTGTTTTTAAAGCCACTCACTTGTCGTATTTCTGTTGTAGCAGCACCAGATAACCAAGACACTCAGGGTCCCTTCCATGGCCGAGCTTGTGTTTCTTCCACAGTGATCACATCCACACCCATGGCTTCCACCATCATCCCTGTGTGGCTGATCCACAATGGTATGTCCCTTGCTCTGACTTCCCTTATAAACTTCAGGCCTATGATACAAATTCTCTACCTAAAGGGTCCCATCAGCATCCCAAATTTAATATCTTTCTCTGCTGTGTCAATGGCACTACTCTCTCCCAGCCCCCTGCTCTAGAAACTTCTAAGTGTTACTTTAAAACAAGCAAACAAACAAACACACACACTTCTCTCTTCTCCTTCTATCCCTGCATCGTCTCTAAAATCTAGCAGTTCTACTTCAGAAATGTCACTAGAATCAGTGTGGTCTTTTCCATTTCCACTACCACTTCCCCACTTCAGTTTTTCTCACTATTGACTTGGACTAATTCAAAGACACCTTATTGTTTGGAGCTAGAGAATCTCAACGCTGGATTGACTTGACCCATTGAATTAATGGAAGGCCAGATCTAGAATCTGCGTTTCCTGCCTCTTTTTGGTGTCTACTTCATGGTTTTAATCCCCATGTAATCCACTTTGTGCACTGATGCCAGATTAATGTTAAAAGTGATGACTCTCACCAAATAAAACTATAGTCCCTGGCATGGTATTTCAGGGCTCCAAAATCTGGTTTCAAATCAACTTCACAGCTTTATCTTCCTTTTGGCCCCTTTCTGTGTAGTGTAATCAACTGGGCTCTTGGATGTTCCCTGAACATGGCCCCACTTTTATGCAAGTGATTTCTGGAATTATTTTCTTCTTCCCCGGGTATGTGGTAATTTGAACCTCTTATCACATATGATCTGATATTGTCTTCATTTAATGTGTCTGTAGTAGACATTGTAGTTGACTCTTCAACATCCATTCTGTCCCAGATTGGCAGTCCAGAGTGGTTCCATCCATTTACCTGTGATTGGTTTAGGAGTAGGCATGTGATAAATTTCTGGCCAATGACACGCGAGAGGTCTGCTGGGAGGATTCTTAGAAAGATTCCCATGTCTTAGAAGGAAATATGGGAAGAAATAGCCCTTTCTGCCTCTGGATAGTCATGTCTGGATGTGACCCTAAGGACCGCTACAGCCACCTTGCTCTCCGCCTGACAAAGCAGAGCAGAGAGACGGAAAGAACCTGGGCTCTTAATGATATTACTGAGGCCCAAATCAACCAATCCTGGAGTCAGCGCTGTCTCTGAACTTCCTATTATGTGAAGTAATACATTTCCTTATTGTTCAAGCTGCTTTAAGTCACTTTTTTTGTTATTTGCAGCCGAAAGCACCAGGAAACAGTGTTTTGTTCCCGATGTCAGATTTTAAGCTTCTTGACTTCAGGACTATATTTATCTTTCTAGCCCTCTTAGGGCTTGGCACACAGGAGATACTCAAAAAATGATTGTGATGTATTTCTGAGATATAACTAATAAAAGCACTTGCAATTTATAAAGCTTTTTATTATCTCATAGCAATTTAGAGGTAACAAAATAAAGCTTAGACAGATTAAACAACTTGTTCAAGACATTTTATTTCTCGAAGTCATACCAGATTCTGAATAGGTTGTTCCACTTTGTTTCAAATCCTTGTCTGTGACTGCCATGCCTGTTAGGGTCCCAAGAGTACTGGAGACTGAAGGAAAAAGAAAGTGGCAAGTCACTCCAGCACTTCACCCAGCAATAATGCTAAAACAACATCCCAGAGCTCAGGGCTGGAACGCTTTCTCCTGCCAGTCCCAGTTCACAGTGGTGCCTCTAAAGCTGGGGCCATGAATATAAAATTTCATATGCATAGGTATTTTCCTGGGAAGATGGTCCATGGTTTTTATTAGCTGCTCATAGGGGTCTTAAAGGTTAAGAAGGTTAGGAAGCACTGTTACATGATGTAATATCTCATAAGTAAAATGAAAATCAAAACTTTTTAAATGTTCCTCATTCAGTAGACTTGATGCCTCTGGATGTTGTTCTGTATTTTGTCATCTCAGGGTACCAGCAGACCAGGGACAGCTTGTAGATTATGAAGCAGGAGATGTTTAGGCACCAAAACTCCAAAATCAAACCTGTTGCCATTGAGTTGATTCCCATTCATAGCGACCCTATAGGACAGAATAGAACCACCCCATAGGGTTTCCAAGGAGCGGCTGGTGGATTGAACTTTTGGTTAGCAGCCAACCTCTTAAGCACTGCTCCACGAGGGCCCCATTTAGGCACCAGGACTAGGTGTCTCTAAGTAGGACCTGTATAAAAGGAAAACGCTGGGACCCTTGTTGAAAAATTAAGAATTTCAAGATGGCAACAGTGAAACATTAAACCAAGCGCAGGGCCCTTCTAACCTGGAAGACCTGTGCAACTACACAGACTGCACACCCATGAAGCTGGTTCTACCTCTAGTACATATTACTATACACACTATTAACTGCTCTATTATGTTGTATTCTTTGGCACTGCCATGTAGTCCCTCACCCATTTTTGGAGCATCTAGAATGTGCCAGGATTCCAGATAAGAGCATTCACTTAATAAAATTGGATACTTACTATATAACAGTCCTTTTTCTATGTGTTAGGGATACACTCTGAAGAAGACATTCGAGGTGGGCAGAGACAGTGAACAACCCAACAGGAAAAATATCAGATAGTGGTAAATGCTGAGCAAAAAATTAACATAGGATGATGTGACACCGGGTGACTGGGTGGCCATTTTAGATTGGGTGGTCACGGAAGCCCTCTCTGAGATGACATCTGAGCTAAGATCTTAATGAAAATAAGAAGGCAGCCCTGCCTCCAAGGGAGGTGGGGTTGAAGTGGGTTATCTCAAGTCTGCAAAACAAGGCAAAGGTTTAAGGCAGGGAAGAGAAAACAGAAACAGAAAAACGTCCAGAGTGAACAGAGGTAGTGGTGAACGCAGAGGATGAAGTCTGGGGAAGTGGGAGGGATCAGCCGGCAGGGGTCAAATCATCATCTTCGATAAATGGATTGTTTGACAGCGAAGGCTAGAGCATCGCGCCAGCTAGGAGGTCATTGCAGTAACCTAGGTTAGAGACAGCAGTGGCTCGGACTAGGGTTATGTGCCCAAGTGTACTGCTCAGAGTAGCTGAGATGAAGCTGGGTGGGCCTATATTGGGTCCAAAGTGCTGCCTACAGCATGCACCTGGCTGTCTCCCAGAGCGGCCGCGCCTGGGTCAGGTGAGTATGTGGCCACTCAGGGCCATGCGTTGGAGCCGCCCCCAGAGGTCGGCGCGCTGCTGCGCCGACGTGGCTCGCGCAGTAGGTAGCGCACGTGTCTGGCCCCAGACAGTGGGCGACGGGCGCATGGGGGGTCCCTGGCCCCTCTCGGTGATGACGGGTCGGGGCACCAGCTGGCCCGGAGCCACCTGTCCGCGGGCGCTAGGAGCAGAGCAGATGGGCCAGGCGGAAGGGGGCTGGGTCGCGGCGAGGAGGGGGCGGGCCGGGCGCGCGCGCGCCCCTGTCGCGTGCACACGCCGTAGCGGGGGCGCGCAGGGCGCGCTGGGGCGGGGTGGGGGCAACCCTTTCCCAGGCGGTAGCGGGGGCTGTGTCGCTGTTGCCCGTTTAAGCTGCCCGGCCGCAGCCGCCTTCTGCCCGAAGTCAATTGGAAAGGGAGCAGCCGCTCAGACCGCCAAACAGCTGCCGTCTGAGGCCTCGACGCCCCCACCCCCCCCGCCATTTTCCAGTCCCGATCCAACGCGGGCAGCAGCGGCAGGGAGAGGCGGAGCCGCGAGACCGCGGCCCGGGCCGGCCCCGCGGGGCGGTCGCGGCCGTGACGGCGGCTCCCGGCCCGGCTGGCTCCCCCTCCTCACCCCTCCCGCCGGAGATGAGGGGAAGATGTCCGTGTCAGGGCTTAAGGCCGAGCTGAAGTTCCTGGCGTCCATCTTCGACAAGAACCACGAGCGATTCCGCATCGTCAGTTGGAAGCTGGACGAGCTGCACTGCCAGTTCCTGGTGCCGCCTCCAGCGCCGCCGAGCAGCCCGCACTCGCCGCCGCCGCCGCTCACCCTCCACTGCAACATCACGGTGAGGCGGCCGGCCGCAGCCCCGAGGGGCCGGCTGGGGGCGCAGGCGGAAAGAGGGGGCGCCTCGAGTGCCCGGACAAAAGGGAGCCAAGCCTCGGAGAGGCCCCTCGCGTCTCCGGGTGGGGCGGGCCCGCCCCTTGCCCTGGCGGGTGGCCCGGCCCAGGCCCCCCGGGGCTGCGTGAGGCTTGGGTGGGAGGAGGCGGAGGGCAAGTTTCTCCGGCCTTTCCTGCAGGGCTGGGTTTGGAGCTCTTGACCCCCGTCGGCCCTCGTCGCCGCGCCTCGATGTGGAAGACCGCGGCGGGCCCGAGTCCTCACTGGGTCGTCATGGCTGCTCGCAGCCGGCCTGCTTTGGGGACCGCGGCGAGGCAGGTCGTCTCCGGCTGTTGTTTGAGTCCAGGCGGGGAAGGGCAAAACGCCCTCAAGTTTTAGAGCTTCAGTCTCCAGTTAGGTTTCCCTTGTTCCCGCTTATTCAGCTAATCCATTTTATAAGTTTGGGTTAAAGGGAAAACTGACTCATTTAGGGAAAAAAAGTTTGGAATGTAGCCTCTGATACTGTTTGAATTCTCCCCTTTCCCCTGTTCCGCGCTAACATGTTTCTGGAATACGCATTGTACTGCGGCAGGTGGTGTTATGGGTGTGTGTTCATGTAGCCCCCTTCTGTGTATAAACCTTTAAAATTATTAATAGGTGAAAGAAGTTACGTGCACAAGTGTACTGTCCAGAAAGATCGTTTAATGTCACAAAGCCGAAAAGACACCTAAAGCTCACTCATTTAAACGGAAAGCTCGTTAGAAACCTAATGTAGTCGGCTTGGCAGAGTAATTGAAGGGTTAAAAATAAGTTTCTTTGTGAACATGTATGATGACCCTCTTCATTGTGAAATTGATTTATCATATTGGTTCAAACTGCAGAATCAAGGTAGTAGTTTTATGTTCCTCTTTAAATATGGCTAAAACCAAGTCTGGTAACTTGGTTAATTACATGCCTACAGTATGCCAGGCACTTAAGCAGAATATGAGTTTGCAGGGGCCTTGAAGTTATGATAATTAACCTTACAGTAGCTACCAGAATATCTGGGGGAGAAGATATGTATTACTGCAAAAACAGTATAATCAAGTGCTGTACTGAGGGGAAAATTCAGCATTTATTGAACAGCTCAGTGTTCTGTTTGAGGTAGTGGTGTTGCCAAACTGGGCAGAACAGTCCTGCTTTCAGAACTCAGTTTTCTTGAGGGAGTTTTATACAACAAAGTGTGCAACAAATACTGTGGTATCATTACGAATAGTGTTATGAAAACCACAGGGAGCAATTAATTTTGACAGAGGAGGGCTGGTCAGAGAAGGCTTTGACAAACGTCTGGCAGTGGAGTTGGGCTTACATCAACCCAAAAGAAACCAAACCCATTGTCGTCGAATTGATTCCAACTCATAGCGACCCTATAGGACAGAGTAGAATTGCCCCGTAGGGTTTCCAGGAAGCGGCTGGTGGATTCGAACTACTGACTTTTTGGTTAGCAGCCATAGCTCTCAACCACTGCACCACAAGGGCTCCAAAGGCTGAGTAGAATTTTGGAAGGGGGTGGAACCACATTTCAGGCTGAGGGAACTCAACCCAAAAAAGACCCCAAAGCTTGAGAAAATGTGGTTTGTTTAGAGAGAAGTGGAAAAATCATGGTGGTACTTGAGGGTAGACAAAACTTAAGGAAGAAGTTGAGATTTGAATCTGACTTGTAGAAATCCCAGGATATAGACTGGTAAAGGGGAAAATTTTCCAAGAACAGTATACATGCAGACGTAGTAGTGAGCATGAAGTGGGGATAATGAGATTGGCCTGAATGGCTTGGAGGGTGATTATTGTGGTAGAAGTTGAGGTATGACCAGGAAAAGGTAAGACTGACTTGAATGAAAGGAGACTAACATTGTAGGCAGTGGAAGTCATGACAGTTACTCAAGTAAGTTGGGAAAATGTGTCTGACGTTAGGGTTAGAAGTGGTTCTCCATGGTGGGTGGCATTAACAAGGTCTGTGGGATATACAGTTGCCCACCCACTTTTTCCACCTCTCAGGTTTCGAGACTCTACTTTTCCCAAGAAGAGTATTTGCTGCCCTCCAGTGGGGACTGGTGTAATGGTGAAAGACTGAAAGTAACACTTCTTGACACAAAATAGCTGGGGTATCAGGCTTAAATATGAGGTAGTGCATCCAGGAAGTGTGATTGGGTAAAACTTTTGTCTCTTTCGGCTTTTGTACAGCTAGGTAAACCTTGTAAGCATATTTATGGTTTCCTGTGTGATAGTTTTGGAGACCCTGGTGGCGTAGTGGTTAACAGCTACAGTCTGTAGTCGAATCCACCAGGTGCTCCTTGGAAACCCTATGGGGCAGTTCTACTCTGTCGCTATGAGTCAGAATTGACTCGACCACAATGGGTTTGGTTTTTTTTTTTGGTGTGATAGTTAGGGAACCCTGGTGGTTTTGTGTGTGTGTGTGTGTGTGTGATATTTGGAAAACTAGCGGTGCCCAATGTACCCAAATGGAAGGTGCCCTGCAGTAAGTCCTGCCACCCATGACCCTGGTGGGCCAGACAGGTGCCCACCAATCATGGCGCCATCATACCCCGCCCCCCCAGTTTCGAGGTAACATATATTCCCATGTAGTATTCAAAATCCATATTGTCAGTGAAAAATTTAAACACACTTAATGACTTGGCATGCTTCCATTAATGAAAACACATGTTATCAACAAAAACTTCAAAACAGAAAATAATTGGGTCATGAAAGGGTTAGGAAATGCATGCGTGTGGGATTTTGGTTATCCCAGCGGGGTGGTGGTAGTGTTGCTGTCCTGCATTTCGTGCCAGCAGTACAGGAATGCCAAATGTCCTGCAATGTTCAGGCAGTCTCACACAACAAAGAATTGTCCCAGCTAAAATGCCAGCAGTACCCCGGTGAGAACCATATTAGAGGCTGTTAGGAGTCTGCTGCAGACAAAGATACTGAGAGAAAACCTGAATTACGTAGTGGCAACTAAAATGGATTAAGAAGTGAGACACTCAGTAAAAGGAGGATTTGGTGGGGGCTAGTATAATAATGCTGCTAGTAGAAACTTTTAAAATTGAGATGGTAATGAATTAATGAAAACATCAGGAGATGCTTCGGTGTATGAGTGTATGTTAACTTTTTATTACAGAAAGACATCGAATGTATACAAGAGTTGACTAGTGTAGTGAACCTCCACGTACCCAGCCTCAACAATGATAAACGTTTGATCAGTCTTTTTTCACCTATACCCCACCTTGAATTATTTGAAGCAGATCCCAGACATATCACTTCATCTGTAAATATTTCAGTATATATATTTCTAAAAGATAAAGGCTGTTTAAACCTGGGTGAGCGTTTTGATAAAGTCTGCATGGCTTGCTCCTGTTGATATCATTTGCTTAGAGGAGAAAGGAGAAGGAAAAAATGGGGTCAAATTTCAAATGCCAGGACCTGTCTACTGCTTTTGTGATTGCTATTATCTAAAACTTGTAGCACTTAAAAAAAAAAATAAAAAAAAAAAGTAGTGAGTTTGACCTATTCTGTAACTTTTCGTCTTTAGACAGCTCAGATATTTATTGAGCTTTTCTTCCAGGCCCTGTCTTTTTCATGCTTACCAAGACACATCCTGATGCAGTTTCTGTAATGTTGAGTGAGTGAGACCTCATTGGTTGTTTCCTTAAACACATGCATGCCGGTTGCTGAATAATTCGCTAAAGATAGTGCACCCTCTTTTCTTTCAGGCTTCTGCATCAGCTGTTTTTCCCATGTGCAGTGAGTCCCTGACTCTCATTCCTCACCCCAGTCCATTCTGTTTTTCTATGTGTGACCATCCTTCAAGGCTCTTCTGGGTCCTATTCAGTTTATGTTGATATTTTCCGTTCCTACCTTTTGTAGTCCTTACTGTTTACTGCTTTGGTTATGTTTTATTATATTACATTATAGTAGTTTTGGGTGTTGGAAGTTTTTTCTTCTTTTTTTAAATGGTAACAGGAGAGAGTATTCTATAGTTAGGCTTATCATCTTCCACTCAGTAACTGTTAGTTCTGTTGACTACCATATCTGACCACCATTGTAGCTATATTCCGTTTGAACAAAAATCTTAACTATCATGTAAGTTAACTGTCACAGAGTTTGTCACAGTGTAGCAATAACACCAAGGAAGTGTCATGGATAATGCATCAGTGTTTGAAAGGCCCCTGAGGGCTCAATGGTAAATCTGAAATTTGACTTCATATGAAAGTGTTAGAAGTAAACAAAACCAAAACAAACCGGTAGCTATTTTACTCTCTAGGTCAAGGGAATTGAGCTAATTTTTTTTTTCTGTTTTATAAATTTGTCCTGGTCTTAAATAAGGGGAAAATATGTGATATTTTTCAACTTCAAAGAAGTCTTTTTATTTTTTGTTTTCTGTGAACTCATGATGGTAAAGATGTCTATCATGCAAGCTTACGTGTTGCTTTTCTATTTTCAGTAAACAGACCTAATTGCCAGTCAGTGCTAACATAGCCAGTTGTGATCACACCTAAAAACAAAGAAGCTTTTAATAACCAGCCTTAATAACTTGTACAGCCTTATTGGAGCCCTGGTGCTGCAGTGGTTGAGAGCTAGGGCTGCTAACCAAAAGATTGGCAGTTCAAGTCCACCATCTGCTCCTTGGAAATCCTGTAGGGCAGTTCTACTCTGCCCTATAGGGTCGCTATGAGTAGGAGTCTACTCCATGGCAACAGGTGTGGTTTTTTTTTTTTTTGCCCCTGCAGCCTTATTTCGAGCTAGTGTATGGCTTTCTTTTAGTCTTTCTGAAATATTTAACATAACTTGGCAACTCCATTACTCCATTTATGGACTTTCTTGGCATCTGGGGACTCTTGGTAGGGAATCACTGTTTTACAGTGAAAAATCTCCCCCAGGAAGTAAATAAACTGGTAAATGAATGAAACCTCTTTCTTTCTTATTTGTGTAGCATAAATCATTACTGTTTCTGCATGAGTGACTATTTGCCAGGCTACTTTTGGTGGAACTTTTTTTTTTGTTTAGCTAATTAAATTTCTGTTCATCATTCTAAGGAGCGCCCCCTTTCCTCCTTCACAGGAAGGTACTGAATTAAAAAATGTTAGCGCTTTGCATCTAGGAGGAAGAGGGAGGTTTAGTCTTTACTTAGTAGCTGAATCCTAACCACTAGACACCAGGGCACATCATTTACTTAGTAGTTGAGACTTTTAAGCAAATCATTTCTTTTCCTGTGTTTCTCTATAAAATGGATAATACTTTTTGCCCTGCATGAGACCATATATAAGAAAGTTCTTGGGCAATGTTAATGTTCTCTAAAAATACAAAAAGGATGGCGTCACTGATGGTTGAATAACACTTTATTTTGAAAGTGCTTTGTACCAGCTTTTCGTGGGAAATAAGACAATACTTTTAACTTCATTTTCCTGTTTCTCTAGCCTTTACACTGATAAAAAGTAGTCCAGCCAAAGTCGTGCAAAAGAAATAATGGACAAAACTTGATTAAGGAGCCTAGGACTGTTTCTTTGTTCTACCCCCCGGGACAGATTACCTTTCCAAATTGGAACTCTTGGAGAGGAGGATCGTTTGGAAATACCAGAACTGCCGTATTAAGGCCCCAAGGTGCTTTCAGGTCAGAAGGAATCATTGTTTTCATTCATCTGTCCAATTTATAATACAGGGTCAAATTCCTAGTGGCTATCTTCCTCCCTTCCCCTTCCCCATTTGAATGCCTTTTCTTGAAAGGAATGGATATATGAAGAAGAGACTTAGCTTTCCGTTTTATGAATGGTGCATCCCTTACTAACTTGATTATTATTACTATTTTTATTTTTTTGTTAAACTTCCAGGCATAGTATGGTACTAATTTCCATTAGTGGAGGGGTGGGAGAGATTAAAAGAATTGAAATAGTCACTGCCAAATGTAAAGCATTACTACTGGCGAGCCAAAATGATGAAGGAGGCATCCATTTTTCCAGGGCCGTTTAACAGTTTTGTGCTCTCCTAAGAGATCCTTCTGAAAGACCAAGCAGACTGCAAACCAAGGAAACCATCCAGTGGTTTCCACAGCTTAGGTTGTTCCAGTCTCCAGTGAAGTCTTCAGTGCCTTTGTTGTTCTTGTATGAGTTCACTTAGAATGATGTTCTAAGTAGCTGTGATTTGCTGCCTGTCTACGAATACTTCAGCATTTTTGAGATCACAGAAGTATCCGTTTTTCTTTTACCATAAATGTTAGTGTTTTTACTCTGCTTCTTTGGGCTCTGGTCATGTTAGATACTTAGTTGTCTATTTGTAAGATGATTAGTTGGATGCTTTTTTTGGTATCTTTTGTTATGTTGTCAGAGATTTTGAATGGTAATTCTTAGCTTCTTTATTTCATTCTCCACCCCCACATTTATTTAACAGCAAAGTGCTTGAGGTAGAGCCACACATCAGTCTCTTAGTGGATTCATGTAGGAAAATAGATAAAGAAAGTTATTTCTGTATAAGATAAAAACTCCTTTTCTTAAGTAGTGACAGGCAAAGAGGTTGGTTTCATTAACCTGGAGTTGTGTTACCACAGATGATTGTTGTTGCTCGTTGCCGTCGAGTTGATTCCGACTCCTGGCGACCTCATGTGTGCAGGGTAGAACTGCTTCATAGGGTTTTTTTTTTTTTTTTTTTTAATTTTGCGTTAGGTGAAAGTTTACAGCTCGAGTTAATTTCTCATACAAAAATCTATACACGTATTGTTATCTGACACTAGTTGCAGTCTCTCTACTGTGACAGCACACTCCTCCTTTCCACCCCAGATTTCCCGTGTCCATTCAACCAGCTTCTGACCCTCTCTGCCTTCTCATCTCACCTCGGGACAGGAGCTGCTCATTTAGTCTCATGAATCTACTTGAGCTATGAAGCACACTCTTCACGAGTATCATTTTATGTCCCATAGTCCAGTCTGATATTTGTCTGAAGAGCTGGCCTCGGGAGTGGTTTTAGTTCTGGGTTGACAGAGAATCTGGGGGCCGTGCCTTCTGGGATTCCTCCAGTCTCAGCCAGACCATGAAGTCTGGTCTTTTTCCTAGAATTTGAGTTCTGCACCCCACTTTTCTCCTGCTCCATCAGGGACTTTGTTGTGTTCCCTGTCAGGGCAGTCATTGGTGGTAGCTGGGCACCATCTAGTTCTTCTGTAGGTCTCATTTAGAGATTGTTTAGAGGAGCATAGTAGTATTTTATCAGCCACTCTGTCTTTTTGGCTGATAGGTGACTTCTGGGACTGGTTTGAGTTCTAAGTTTAAGGGGTATCCCAGGGCGATAGTCTAGGGGGTTCCTTTAGTCTCTACTGGTCCAGTAAGTCTGGCCTTTTTTAGGAATTTGAGTTTTTTTCTACATTTGTTCCTTATTCTGTCCGGGACCATCTTTTGTGTCCGTGGTCTAAAAGGTCAGTAGTGGTAGCTGGGCATCATCTAGTTCTTCTGGCCTCAAGGTAGGTGAGGCTGAGGTTTATGTTGAGTATTAGTCCTGTAGACTAGCTTTTTCACGTCTTTGGTTTTCTTCTTTCTCTTTTGCTCCAGATAGGTAGAGACCAATAGATATATCTTACATGGCCGCTTGCAAGCTTTTAAGGCCCCATATGTTACTCACCAAATAAGGATGTAGAACATTATCTATATGAGCTGTGTTATTGACTGAGTCTCCCCCTCTGCCCCACCTGATGCTTCTTAGGGTTTTCAAGGCTGTGACCTTTTGGAGGCAGATCCCCAGGCCTGTCTTCTGAAGCACCTCTGGGTGCATTAGAACCACCAGCCTTTTGGCTAGTATTCGAGTGCTTAACTGTTTGTGTCACCCCAGATTAGAACAGTTTTATGGAGGTGATGATAGTGGTAGTGAGCTTGTTTGAAATTTGTCCATTTACTATCACCTTTATGGTGGTGGTCATATAAATTTTAAGATTACGCTCTGTCTTAGGCTGGGCTCTCTAGAGGAGCAAAACCAGTGAAGCATGTATATAAATATACATAGAGAGATTTATTTCAAGGAAATGGCTCACGCAGTTGTGGACGCTGGCATGTCTCAAATCTGTGGGTCAGGCATCAGGCTGAAGGTTTCTCCTGACTCACGTGCTTGCAGGGGCTGCTGAATCCTAAATCGGCAGGTCAGGTAGCAGGCTGCTAGCTCACGGGGTTGTGGGAGCTGGTTAATTCCAAAATCTGCAGGTGAGGTGGCAGGCTACTGGCTCATGTCTTAAGAACTGGACATCAGAGGATGATAAGACGGATGGAGGATCCAGAGAGAGGGAGCTTTGCCAGAACATGCATTTATATTGGATGCAGTCTACACCCCCAAGGAAACTCTCAACTGATTGGCTGCTCACATCAGATCACAAAATGGAGTATGATTACATAATATCTACCAAACCACTGAGAATCCTGGCCTAGCCAAGTTGACACATAACCTTTACCATCACACTTTCTATTGAGTCTGTGAATTCTAATTTGCTGTGACAGTGACTGCATTTCTTCTTGACCAAATTTAAGTATGTATAGTAATAAAAATTCTGGTAATACCTATCTTGAAAGGTTGTTACGAAAGGCTGAGCACGGTGTTGAAGCACATAGTGGGTGTTTAAATGTTAAGCTCTCTTTAGAGTTTAAGGTAGAAGCCCTGGTGACAAAGTGGTTAAACACTCGGCTGCTAACCGAAAGTTCGGTGGTTTGAACCTACCAACTTCTCTGTGGGAGAAAGATGTGGCAGTCTGCTTCTGTAAAGATTTACAAGCTTGGAAACCCTATGGTGCAGTTTTATGCTATCCTGTAGGGTTGCTATGATTTGGAATCGACTCAATGGCAACGGAGTTTCTCTTTTTAGAGTTGAAGGAAAATTTAAAAATTCTTTCTAACTACTTTGATGTTATGAAATCCCCTAGTCATTTTGCTGTTCCATCTTTAAACTATTTAGTGCCTTTCCTTACTAAACTGTTATCAATTACAGTTTAATTTTTTGAGACTTATGATGATAGAAAACATTTTAAGTGTTTCTGTGGACACATCGTGCTAAAATAAAGGCAGTTTAAATACAATTTAAATGTTTTGAATGTTTTTTTTAAAAAAAGAATTGACCTAAAGCAGTTAGGGTTTTTTTTTTTTTAAATCATATTTTTTTGGTAAAAAAGGATTTGGATGTTTGACAGCTCATTTTAGTATTGTACATTTCATTAAAAAAAAAGGTCATTAAAGGACTCTAAGAAAAACAGATCATTCTTTAGTTAATATAATAAATGTGAGTGTTATTTTATTAATGATTTTATTGTATACATTTTCAGGGAAGATCCCTTGCAAAATTCTGCCTTATATAAAAATCAGTTTAGTCAGCTCTGCATTTTAAATGTCAGGGAAAGCACCAAGTATAAAAGTCATAAACAATTTTATCCTACTGAGTATTAAAATCACTATAAAACTAATAGCAGAATGGGGGAGAAACAAAGGTCCTGAATAATTAGGTGCTTAGATAATTGTCCAATATGTAAGTCTATATTTTCATAACTATAGCTAAAAAGAACTGTGTTAGAAACACTTAAACATACTGTGTAAGGTAAAGTGAATTTATATTGAGATTTTTGAGCACCATCCTATGTTTAAAAGTTGGTATGTAATGGGTTGTTTTAAAGAGGAATAATAGGAAAATTGTCATTTCAAGGGATAAAAGATACAAAGCTTAGTTGTTAACCTTGTAAAAATTAAAGTTTAAAGTATATTAGAGATTGAAAATATTAATGCATAGGCTTAAATATTGGTTATCATTTTAGGTGCTTTTCAAAGTAGGTTATATTTTAAATGTTACACTGAATAAGCCTTGAACACGTGTAGAGTTTGTGCTGGAGGTTAAGGTTAAGGTTGTTTTGGGGGGTTGTGGTCGGGGTGGATAATGGAAACAAAAGACTTTTTTTATTGTAAAAAATGTTTAGAAACAGGATAAGCAAAAGTGGAAAAACAAGATCACCTATACCTCTACCACTCAGGAGATACCATTATCAAAATTTTAGTATAATATCTTTCTGATCATCTAGTCTTTTCATCTCCTATGTTTATATATACTTCCTCTCTCTTAAAAAAAAAATTTGCAATCTGTTTTTTCATTCAGCTATATAAAGGACATCATTCTTGGTAAAGTAGAGTGTCAGCGAAAGAGAGGGAGACCCTCAGTGAGACAGATTGACACAGTGGCTGCAGTGATGGACTCAAGCATAGCAGCAATTGTGAGGGTGGTTGCTATGACTCAGAACCAACTCAATGGCAACTAACAACAACAACAACACCACGCTGTGGATCTGTGTCATGACTTATTCCTCTACAACATCTTCAGTTATCATGTGCTGTTCTACTATAAAGTAGTCCTGGTGGCGCAGTAGTTAAAGTGATTGACTGCTAACTGTAAAGGTCAACGTTTCAAAACCACAAGTGGCTCCACAGGAGAAAGATGTGGCAGTCTGCTTCCGTAGAGATTTACAGCCTTAGAAACCCTATGGGGGCAGTTCCATTCTGTCTTGTTAGGATGCCTATGAGTTGGAATCGACTGGATGGCAGTGGGTTTGGTTTTGTTTTTTTGCCAAAGGCCTCAGCCACTTGCATGTTCTAATTCCATTGCCTGGAGTAAACTATCCACTCTCGCAGTTGTCTACTTCATGTTCAAGCACTGAGTGAATTTCACTTTGAGTTCTTTTGTGGGTTGACTAATGCAAACAGGTGTGGTCTTTTTTCGGTTAAGAAAAGTGGATCCATGCCTTAACTCCTTGTAATGTGGCAGCACAAGATTAGTTAGGAGAACTAGATATGAACCCTTCCAACGAGGCTGAAGTGAATCATTTGATTGGTGTTTCCTCCAATAAACATAGTCACCAGGTATAAGTGGAGGGATTGTAGACTGTTCAGTGCTTTGGCTGTCAATTGCTGGCTTGAGGAGTTTGGCATGTTCCTTGGCATAATGAATGAAGGCCTGGCAATGTTTTAATAAACTGGTGTGGATAGAATTTGAACCAGCAGCCGCTGATAAATAAGGTAAATTCATCACCCTGCTTGTAATTATCTTATAAGAGGTAAACTTACGAAGGCTGAAAGGGATGGCTCTCAGATTCATTAAAACTAGTGGCAGGACCTGCAGCCAGGTCAGGCCCATTGAAGATGAGAGTTTTGCCAGTTGGGTGTTTATGATTGGTCCATCCCACAAGTCCAGAGGACTGAGGGTGGTAGGGACAATGGAGCTGCTGAAAAATGGGAAATATTCTACAAATATCTGTGATTACTTGTCCAGTAATGTGGGCACCTCGATCACTGCAAAGGATAGTTATAGCCATCCAGCAATTTCTTAGCCACAAAAGTTGCCGTGGCTTTGTGACAGGGAAAAGCTTCTACCCAATATTAATATCTGCTAATTATAACTAAAACAAATTTATAAACATTGGAGGACGTCAGCTAAATAAAATCCATCTGCCATTCGAACATAGGTCTGGTTGGCAGTAGGTACCTCCTGGGTGAGGGTTGGTAGGATTTGCCTGGGTTATATTCAGAACAGAGCACTACCTTACTGCTTAATCTTCAGTCTTCTAAAAGTGTCCCCAGAAATATTTACATAAAATTCCCAGTCTTACGCTGCCCAAATGATCATTCATATGAAAGGTCATGACCAAAGGGATGTGTAAGTCCTTGGGGAGTACTGGTTTTGAATCTGGCCCTTCCCAAAGAGAAGTATTCCTATTAATTTTACAACCTTCTCTTTTCCATTGTTCTATCTCATCATCAGGAGCCTTAGCCTGTTGACTATCTAAGTGATGCCAAACAGCAGTTTTTTTTGCCTAAGAGCTTCAATTAGTAAGTGAGTGGGCCTATGTGGAGGGCTGTCACCACAGAGGTGACATTTGTTGTGAATGGAGGGGTTGTTGGGATACTGTTGGTAAGAAGGGCCATAAAGCTGAAGTGCTCAGCATCATAAAGGTTCTTGTTCTCTCACGAGGGATGGAGCTAAAAGATGATATGTGGTTGGCAGTGGATTCAGAATTTCCCCAAAAATGTCATTCCAAGAAATCAGTGAAAGCTGGGCATATTGGGCATCTTCGTTAAACAGGCTCGGAGGAATGGGACCTGAAGGCAAGTAGGCAAAACAGATCTGACCCCAGTGCCAATCCACAAACGTATAGTGGAATCAGATAACATTCTAGTTATTCAGATAACATGCCCAGTCTTTAATCTCTTCCTCGGAGGCCAACTGCTGGTACTTACTGAGGATACTCAAGAAATGTGGAAAACGGGAAAGATCAAAAAAGTTTGGGTTAAGTTTTGCCAAGCCTAACTTCACTTGATTTCTCTTCCTTAAGAAATTGAACTTTGAAAAATTGGAGGAAGATCCTAATTTTATTCCTCTTATTTCCTTTATTCCCTCCTTTTCATTCTGATTGCGGCTGAGGCTGTCACAAGCAGGAGGTAGTTGGGAAGCAGCCTGTCTGGTGGCTGCATCAGCTAGAATATTCCCTTTAATTACTTCAGTCTGGGGAACTTTTTTAGGTTGGTGTGTCTGGGTTTTGACTACTGCAGTTTCTGAAGGGATTAAGAGAGCTTCTAGGAGTTTGGCACAAAAGGGCCATTTTTAATCTGGTCTCCAGAGGATGTCAGGAATCCTCTTTGTTTCCATAACACCCCAAAATCATGGACCATTCTGAAAGCATACCTCGAATCCGTGTAAATGGTTACTGACTATCCAGAAGCCAGTTTCCAAGCCTTGGTGAGTGCAATCAATCCAGCTTACTGGGCTGAAGTGACTTCAGGAAGGGTACCACTCCAGAATTTTTGTGGACATAGTGACAACATATCCTCACTGATAATGAAATCTAGAAAGATTTGGCTTTAAATATGACCTGTCTACAAAAAGAATTAAATTAGGGTTAAGAAGGGGAGTTTCCTGCAAGCACTGCCTGGCAGTAAGTAGCTGGTCTGTCAAATCAAGGCATTCATGGGGGACTGTATCCATATCTTTGGATAGAGGTTGAAGGGTGGATAGGTTTAAATAATTCACCATGTACAGCCAAATGTTAGATGTGGCCAGAAGGAGAATGTCATAAGAGGTTATTCTACTAGGTAATAGAAGAGGTTATTCTACTAGCTGATAGATATTGAGTTAATGTGGAATTTAAAATAGCAGCAACGGCATGGGGAACATATGCACCTAAAAATTTTCCAAGTATTCAATATCTGCTGTGGCTACTAATTGGACTGTTGCCACAACTTCCCTGAGGTAGGGGGAGTATCTTCTGGCCACTGGGTCCAACTGCAGGCTGTAATACCCCACAGGAATCATCTGCTAAATGGTGGACTTGTCACACTCAAAATTTCTACAAAATGTTCAAACTGCGAACAGAAACAGAAGATCAAAAGCTTAAGAAATGAACTGAAGACTTCAGCACCTTTAGGGTCTGATAAAAACTTATCAGCTTTTGCCACGAGACTGAGCTGTGTTTTGCCCTGTGTTTTTGTGGCTTGTGAGACCCAAAAGCACCTCAGTAGGCAGCTGTTCTGCAGACCATAAACAGAAACAGAAGAAAGAGAAGTGTGAACATACTTAATAGGATACAGGCAGTAAGTGGCAACCTCGTAACACTCAAACTACAGTTGAAACCACATACCTCCAACAAACCTGTTTAGTCATGAACAAGAAAGTGAAAATGGAAAATGGCTTTGATAAATCCCAAAGAGCTGTGCTGAAATGTTCAGGGCTCAATTTCAGGGGTGTTCACCTTTGGATCCCGGGGGGTCCGAGAAAGCAGGAGGGTAAAAGGGCCCCTTGTCAGTGCCTAACTCCGGTTTTTCAGCTCCTTGGGGTCCACCAGGCAAAGACTTCTCAATCCTGCCAACTACGCCATTTGTTTAGAGAACAGACTCTCCACAACTCTATGAAAGTAAAATCAAAAAGATTTATTGAAGCCAACATATCATTCATATGGGGATTGTGAAAACTTTATTGTCTGAATCTCACAGATCCAAGGGAGAGGGTGCAAATCACACATGGTTATAATGCTGTAGGAAGAGCTACAAAACACAGTATTCTAATTGGTTTATAGCAATTGGGGTCAGTCAACGGTGGAACAAGGCAAAGCATGATTTTTAACATTGTTGGTTACATTAATACAGCTGGAATACATTGACTGGCTAAAGGACGTAATTGCAAAGTATGTGGTCGCAGAGGAGGGTCTCATGACAGTCACAAAACAATGGCATGATGATGACATGATGGATGCTGTTGGGAACAGGTCATTAAACATTACGTTGCTCAGAGCATAGGGTCCCCTGGGGAAATCTAACACAAAGAGTTTTGGTAAGATTTGGTTACAGGCCCCAGGACAAGTAGTATCCACTTTCTTAGCCTGACCATGAAGAAAAGCATTTTCTTAACAACAGGGTTGTTTCCTAACCAACAGGGTTTGAATCTGTGTTAAAGGTTATACTGAGCTTTGGCATTAGTTCAGCCATTTTACTTAAGGTTAGACGCCTCTTTTGATTTTATGTCACGTACCATCTTTAATGTTTGGTCTGTCATTTGCCTCTACATTCAATCTTTTGTGATATGTTGTTTTGGTGGAAATAATACGAAGAAAATCTAGCCTCACACAGATGTTTGGTTGGAAAAAGGAAGGGTTTTTTAATAGCCTTTTTAGGTAATTGTGGCTATTCTTTTTTTATCTGTCTTGAACTTTAAATGGATTTTTGTTCTTGCATATTGTGTCTTGCATTGGCCATTTGGAAAATAGTGGTTCACTGAGATCTTCTAAATGTTGATACATTTCATTATACAGTAGCACAGCATCACATGCATTAATATCACCATTAGTCACATCAGAAGAGTCTTGGGAAGCTGTCAAGCTCACAATAGCAGACAAGTTTTCTAAAACTCTAATTTTTTCTTGAAAACTTGAATTTTATTATTGGCAATAAATACTATCCTTTGTTTCCTTGAAATGACAGGCTGTCTTCATTCATTTTCTGGAAAATGTCAAAAACCAAGGTTGGAATAACCATTGTTTGTCAGTCCTTTCAAGTAAAAATGTCTTCCATTGAAGTGGTAGTTCAGCTCAGAGTGCAGTCAATGCAAGTGCTTTTTCTCAAATATTTTGTAGAAGTCCTTGTGTGTACTTCCCATTTCATCACTTGTAATATTAAAAAGACATATTCAAGGATTGAGATACAATAAAGTAATTTTTACTGCTGTGTTACTTCATTATTAAGTGAAACTAGTCTTTAAAAATTTTCTTTTTACTTATTTTGTTGAGTGTATGGTGGTGGAGAATACAACAGCTACTACTACAGTTTGGTGCTACTGCCTTGACTCCTGCTGAGGTGCCAGCAGTTTTACCCACCATTGTTTTTTTTTTTTTGCACCATCAGTGCAAATGTAAACAGTGAAAAAGGCAATTAATGTCTTAGTGTTATTGTGGAAATAGTTTGGACCTAGGGTTTTGAGTGCCCCACTTTAAGAAGTATTGACATAGGTGCTTAAACCTACTATATATCCTGTCTTCTCATGTACAGAGTTTAAAAGCCATATCTTAGATAGTAATTCATCTCAGCTTTATCTATTTTTGCAGTTCTCTTAATACAGTGTTGAAGGATTTCAGTCCAGAGCAACAACTCTTATTTTACTTATGCAGAGTTTATTAGACAAACACTAATCTACCCGATGAAGTTCAAAATTTAGTTGTTTCATTTGTTTTTATAAAACTACAGCAGTAAAAATGGTCTTATATGGTCTGTTTGCAAATATGGCTGAAGAATTTGAAGAAAATGCAGTATCTAATAAAGTGGTTTTCTTTAAGAACAGGATTAATTCTGAGGACAGTTTACTTTTTGCTGTATAAAGAAATGAGACACTGTAAGAGTTAGAGGAATGAGAATACAAAAATAAATCATTACCAAACAGATGCACTAAACCATGTTTTTCCTTGACTTGAACCTAATTGTTCTGCAGCTAATATCTGATAATAATGGGTTTCTCCCATTTTAGACTAGAAATTAGTACAGACGAACAGTAAATGTCTGTTAATAGGGGAAAGCATGTAATAGTTCAATAGCTGTTTTTCATTATCACATGTAGTTGTGTTTTTTACTATATAACATATATATAGTAGCATTTTCTGCTAGAACTCAGTTTGTGTGTTGGAATAAAATCTCAGAATTTTAAGTGTTTGAATTAGTTATCTATTGTTCTGTAACAAACTGCCCCAAAACTTAGCAGCTTAAAACAAACATTATCTCTCAGTTTCTGAGGGTCGAGAATCTGTGCATGGCTTACCTGGGTTCACTGGCTCAAAGCAATGAAGGTGTTGGTTGGGGCAGCAGTCATCTCAAGGCTGAATTCATCTCCTCACAGGCTGTTGGGCTAAGGGCCTCAGTTTCTCTCTGGCTGTTGCTCAGAGGCCTCCTTCAATTCCTTGCCATGTGGCCTCACCAGAGGGCAGCTCATCACATGGCAGCTGGCTTCCACCAGAGAGCAGGAGAGGGTGAGCAAGATGGGAGTTAGCATCCTTTTGTAACCTGATCTCAGAAGTGACATCCCATTACTTTTGCCAGGTTCTCTTTGTTAGAAGGTCCAGGGGAGGAAGTTACATAAGGATATGAATACTAGGAGGGAGGATTATTGGTGGCCATTTTAGAGGCTGCTGACCACCATTTTCAAGAGCACCATTCACTTCTCTGAGCTATAGCACACAGACAGTAGCTACACAATCAGAAGAGTTGTCCCAAAGCCCGACTCCTGTGTCTAGTGAAAGCTGAATGTAGCCCTATATTGCTGTTTGTTCTACCTTCTCACACCTGCTCTATTTAAGAAGTACTCTTAACCTCACTTAAGAAATTTGTTCATTTAGAAGTTACACCCCCCCCCATGGAAAATTGTTAGGAAAAGGCAAAATTAAATGGGATAGATTTAAGGGCCAGTTTTTCTAATGGAGAAAAATGCTCAAAGTAACTTCTGTAATTACACTGCTCAGAAAGCAAGGAGTATAGTTAGCAGAACCTTTTTAAAAATCATTTTTAAGCATATGTGAGGACTTAAAAAAAACAAACTTGTTGCTGTTGCGTCAATTCTGACTCATAGCAGCCCTGTAGGTCAGAGTAGAACTGCCCCATAGGGTTTCCAAGGAGCGGCTGGTGGATTCAGATTGCTGACCTTTTTGTTAGCAGCCAAGCTCTTAACCACTATACCACCAGGGCTCCAAAGGACTTAAAAATTTGTGCTTAAATATGTACTCCTTGAATGAAGAGAACAGGATACAAGGAAAAGATTAGTCCGAAGGACTAATTGTCCACAGCTACCAAGGCCTCCACCGGACTGAGTCCAGTACAGCT